>NC_048435.1:10815388-11143826 GCF_004353265.1 Vitis riparia | reverse complement strand
GTACGCAATGGCCTGCCCTAACTCAACGACCTTGACAAAGCCATGGCCAATAGAGGAGCAACTCACACGTCATTGGACGAATGGGATACTGACACGTTGGACGGTGATTTTGAATTTGAAAAGTTTGACCCCCGACACCGCACGTGGCGGCGATGATATTGTGGAGTTAGGCCTTTTAAGTTGTTGTTAATTTCACTCGGTAGGAGGAGGGGGGCCCACACCACGCGTCCTTTCCATGTGCAATGGGCCCCACCACGTTTCTTGCAAGTAGGTGGATAAATGGATGCCACGCCGCAACTGCCCCCACTCCCCAATCAACTCCGTGACATGCACGTGATATCTCATTATTTACTAATATTTGTTTTTCCACTATTATTCTTCTTTAAAAAAATGTTAAAATGTACCGTGGAAACGATTTTTTAAAGAAAAATTAGTGAAATCGATGATTGATATTTATTATTTAAATTGATATATTTATTTTTATAAATTATAATTAAGATAAAAGAGATTAAGTAAATGAAAATAATGAAATATTAAAAAACATCATAAAAGTAATAAAAATATAAAAATAAAAAAATAAAGATATGAACTTAAAAATAAATTAATTATTTTTATTTAGTATTTAAAATTATTTTTTATTTTAAGTTTGATAAGTTTTTTATTAAATATATTTTATTTATTTAATAATTTAAATTAAATCATTAATTTATTTTAAGTTATTAATTGGTTTACTAAACACTTAATATCTTAATCTAAAATATTACGAATGAATTTAAAATTAATTCAATTGTACTCTAATTACAATGAAATACTTTAATAAAATGTATAAGATATATTTAATTATAAATATAAAAAAATCATCAAATATCAAGGAATTATATAAAAGATGATCGAAATTGGCTTAATTAAATTTATCAATTAAGAAACTAGGAAACTGAAAATTGGATCAATAAAATTGATTTTTCAAATTTTCAAATAAACCTACTTGAAAATTTGATCAATTTTAATTGGATACATCGATTTTATGGACTTATCTATTTTACTACATCCTTATCCCCATTAAAAGAATTTGTGGTTAAAACAATTCTAAAAAATAATTTTCTATGACCCTTTTTTAAAACTGTTTTTTAGAGGAAAAAAATATTTGAAAACTTAAAATGTCTTTAATATATTTTTAATATTTTAAATATATTTAAAATAATTTATATTTAGTATTTTATTTTAATTGTTTACATATTTGTGTAATATATTTCTTAAAATAATCCTTAAAAAAACAAATAAAAATATAAAAACAGATTTAGTTGCTAAACATGATTTTATATTTTTTGTTTTAAAGAACAAAAAAAAAAATTTAAATAAATCTCAAACACGCTCTAAGTTTTTCTTTTAATTTTGCAAAGTATTTGTTGATATTATAAGCGTTTCCTTATAAAATTAAAAAATGTTTAGAATTACTCAAATATTCTTATTTTCTTGAAGTTTTCTCATAAAAATTGTCAAAAATTTATACTAGAAAAACTTTTTAAAAGGAATAATAAAATCAAAAGCATTGTTTGTCAAAATCATTTTAAAACTATTTAAGAGCTTCTTTTACAGTAATTTTACAAAGCATTTTTAGTATTTAAAAAATACTCTTTTAATAAAAAAAAAAATTAAGTGGTTAGAATATTAAGAGTGTTCTCAAAAATCACTCTTAAGAGGAGTGTTCTCAAAAATCACTCTTAAGAGGATTCTAATTTATTTTATATTTTTATTAGCAGTATGAAGCGTTTTTAGTTTTTGAGAATTGCTCTTTTAATAATTTTTTTTTAAGTACTAAAAATATTAAAAGCACTTTTAAAAATTTATTACTAAACATAGTCTATCCTATTTGTATTTTTATATATAAAATAATAAATAATAAGATGTAGTTTTATTAGAGAGAGAGAGAGAGGGAAGGAGATGTAGTTTTATTAGAGAGAGAGAGAGAGAGAGAGAGAGAGAGAGAAGAGAGAGAGAGAGAGAGAGAGAGAGAGAGAGAGAGAGAGAGAGAGAGAGAGAGAGAGAGAGAGAGAGAGAGAGAGAGAGAGAGAGAGAAGGGGTTACACCGGTGGAAATTACTTCACAATAATGATTGTAGGAAAATGTCACTATCAAGTCAACATTAATCCTTATCCAAGCATTTTCCATTCCTTTTACACAAAGCAACCTAACAAACCATGATTAAAACAAGCATATATTTTTTTATGCCATGTTCTTAAATTGTTAGGTTGGAAGCTTCAAATTTAGGATAAATTTGAACCTTCTCTCTAATCAAATGTCCAAACTTTGGAAAATGATGTTATCATTTTCAATATTTTATTTTTATTTTTTTATAAAAAATAAATTAATAGATGCTTTTCTATGTCATCAATCCACATAAGTTCAAATGCAAAACTTGTAACATCACGATGATTACAAAGTTCAAAGACTAGTAATTATTTACATTCCATTGTGAAGAGAAAATATAAAAAGAAAAAAAAATATTAAAATCATATTGTTTTTTGACTAAATAAAAAAAGTCAAAATATTTAATTTTTTCTATTTAAATTAATTTGTTAATATCAATTAAGATAATTAAAGTGAACTTGATATCGATTGATTCGATTTAATTATTTTTTGTCAAAATTTACTTTTTTTATTTAGCCAAAAGATGAATGCCAACTAAGAGCTTTTGTATTTATTAAAAAAAATTATTCTTTAAAAATAATTTAATATAAAAATAAAAAATATTTCTTTTTATAAAAACTTTATTTTAATTTATATAAAAAATGCTTTCATATTTAATAAAATAAAAAAAGAAATTAATAATAAAGGATGGGAGGTGTGGCGTGCTATCAAATGACAGATCACGTGAAATAATTGTAGGGAGGGGGGGCCTCCAAGGCTGTCTGGTGAGTGTATCTTGCCAAGGATGCCATGAATACATGAACAAAACAAAAGACATGTTCCTAATCTTCTTCTACATTCATCCCTCTTATCATCTCCACATGTTCCCTTTCTATGCATCTATTACCATATTTGCCAACTTTTATCATATCATAATCCATCCTTTTCCTATTATTTATTCTTATATGTATTTATTAGGTGGAGCAAATGAAAAGATTGACAAAAATTCTCTTGAATGTATTTTTGAAATCTTCATCTAGGTTTTCCAAATATGTTTCTTCTTTCTTTTTTTAAAAAATAAATTATATTATAATATATAGTTGTGCTTCAAATATAACTTTTACTAACAAGCCTCCATCATTTCTTTTTCAACTTCTCATCATTTGGCTTAGAGCTTTATTTGAAGGTGGCTTTGGGAGTGTCAAAAGCAATTTTCTCAATACTTAAAAAAATGCTTCCATATTTTAAAATCTAAAAATTGTTTGAATTATTTTTTTTGGATAATATTTAATGGATGGTTTTTTTAAAATCATTTTTAATTATGTAATATGAAGATATTGTGAGAAAACATTTTTATATTTATATAATACTGGCCTAGTTGATTCTTATTAAAAGTTTTTATATTATTGACAAAAAACGTAGTAAACACATCAATCCAAAGTAAGTGTTTTTTATATTTAGAGGGTGTTTGGTAAAACGTAATACTTATTATTTAATGATTTAAATTAACTTTAAGTTAAATTATATTAAGTAATTAACTTAAAACTTATTACTTAATTATTAATTTAAGTATTAAGATTGTTTGATAAAATTAATTTAAAATTTATTCTAAATCATCAAATTAATATATTTATTTTCATAAATTATAATTAGAGTAAAGGAGGTCACGTGATAATGGAGGTCTGGAGTAATAAAAGAGATTGTGGTGATAATTAAGACAAATAATGGTAAAATGGTAAAATGAAAATATGAACTTAAAAATAAGTTAATTGTTTTTATTTATTATTTAGAGTCGTTTTTTACTTTAAGTCATGTCATTAAATTGTTTTACGAAATATACTTAATTTATTTAATAATTTGAATTAAGTTATTAAGTCACTTTAAGTTATTAAATCGGTTTATCAAACACATACTTTGCATTCAACTTTTTTTATTATTTGTATTTCTTATCATTTTGGATGTTAGTTTTTAAAAATAAATAAATAAAATTCTTTCTTCTTTGAAGCAGACATAATTGATCCTCATCTTCCATTAATATCCTAAATTATTATTAAGATTATTTTTCAGTAAAAAAATAAATAGAGAATGAAATAATAATTACAATTTGGTATTTTCTTTTAATTTCTCTTATCCTTTTTAATCTTTTTTTTCCTTCAAATCATTCCTTTTCGCCCCACTTCACCATTTTACCCATTACATCATGGGGTATTTTCGGTCTAATATCAGTAAGTTTTGAATTGCTAATTTAGAATTCCCTTTTCTAATTCCTTCCTTTATTTTTATTTTTTTAATCTTTTCTTGGATTTTCTCTTTTAATTACTTTATCATTTTTCTTTTCTTTTTTCTTTTTCCCTAAAATTTTCACTATCTTATTAACTTATTATTTTTTAACTTTTCAAAAGATATGTTATTTGGCATGTAGGACAAGTTAATCATATAATACATGTCATCATCTCCTAAGAAAGCTAATGACGGTGCAATAATCCAAGTCATCCATGGGCCACACATCCCTAATCGGGACCACCATCATGATGGCACATTGATTACAATTTGAGTCTCCTCATCATTATGATGATGAGATGACTATCAATAGTTTCCGTGTACTCTCACTCAACATAGGGATGAAGACATGCCACACCATTCTCTAACAGATGACCCATCATTAATACCGACTAGAATTATTAATCTATAATGTAAGAAAAATGAATGTCCATTTAATGAAATTTTCATTCGACTAGTATTAGAGAACCTTAAAGGTAGTATAATACCTTTCTCAAAAAAATTATAAAGGGATGCTAAGCTATCCATATAGAAGTAAGTGAAGAGACACATTCTATTTGTTGAAGAAACACATTCTATTTGTTGGTTGTTTGTGTAAGAATCATGGTTGACATAATCATCAAAGAGTGGTTAGCTTAACTAGCTCATTCCACTTTCTTACCATTTTCTTGCAAGTCTATGCATGGGATCAATCGAGAACAACTTTGAGTCAACAAAGGTTGAATCGAATTTGCATTGTATATGAGAATGAAAGTAAAGTCATTTGTCAGCCTTGGTCCAAACTCAAACCACTTCATAGTCATTTATGACTACCATCGCCAAGTAGATAAGCTTAATTATGCTTGGATAGTAGAACTTAGGTTGACCATGACATAATCAAAAGAGCGAAATAATGTACCTTGATTGATGAAAAAGACTAAATATTCTTTCTTTCTTTCTTTTGATTTGTGTGGGTTTAAGATTCAATTGGTGTGAGACTTGATTATATGAGGTTAGAGTACCTTTTACAAAAGCCTTCATGGTGTGCCACTTAAGTATGATGCACTTACTAGTTGTGCCACTTAACTTTGGCATACTAAAGAATGCACCAAGCCTTATTATTTCTTTTGACTAGTCTAAGTTGCAACACCTTTTTAAAATCACCAAAATGAAAATGAAAACAAAAACACTATCGAAGGGAAAACAAAAATTCAGAGAAAAGCCTTAATATGATATTTGCAATAAGCTATAAGGTTCTTCCCCAATTTCAAACTTTTTGGTTGTTAGTTCTAGAGTCACAGTTTCCTTTGGAGATGAGATTATTTCAATAAAGAGCTTCAATATTTCTCCATTTACCTTGAATTTGTTTCCATTTGAGATTTCGCAACTCCAAAACTTTTGGAATTACCCCATTTATACTAGTACCTTGAGAAGAAGGAAAAGGTCCCATGAAGTTTATCCCTTAACAATAAAAAATTTCTATGGTAGTGATAGGGTTTAAGGGCATTATGTTTTTACCTTTTGGCACCTTTCACAAACCTTGTAGTAAGCATATGCATCTCTAAATGTGTGGCTAGTATAATCCATCATGGAGAATTTTCAAAGTTGTTTTCTTTGCTAAAAAGTGCCCCTTCACTAGCTTTAGAGTGACACACAAATAGAGTGTTTTTAATTTCCTTATTAAGCACACAACTTCTAATGATTTGGTTAGAAAAATATTTAAACTAGTATGGATCATTCTAATAAAAATTTCTAACATCACTTAAAACTTCTTCTATCCACTAATGTCTAATGACTAAGCATTTTTCTTGATATAAAAAAATTCACAATATTTGTATACCAAAGTAAGGTCTTAATAGTCATTAAAGACTTATCTAGAAAGGCATCACTAATGTGCAAAGAATCAAGGGTAGCTCTAATCCTAGAAAAGTGATCTGCTACTATATTATCCACTCCATTCTTGTCTTTGATAAGCTGGTTGAATCCTTATAGTAAGAGTATTTGCCTTAACAATATCGCTTTAGCATCTCTCTTGGTAAACATGTACTTTACTATGAAATGGTCAATAAAGAAAGTTGCTAATGAATCAATTAGATAACTCTTAAAATTCTCCAAGGCAAAAACAACGGCTAGAAGCTCTTTTTTAGTGACTAAATAATTCACTTAAGCTGCATTAAGAGTCTTACTAGCACAATGGATCATATGTGGGCCTCCATTTCTCCTTCATCGTAGTAAAACTCCTACAACTTAATGACTCGCATCACACATTAATTCAAATGGAAAAGTTCGATAAGAAGGTCGCACTATAATGGTTGAAGTTAAACGTTTTTTTTTTACTTCTGGAAGGCTTCTTAAAAATTTTTGAATCTAGAAAAACTCTTTATCCTTATCTAAAAACTCGCACAGGGGTCTAACAACATTGAACAAATCCTGAATAAATCTTCTATAAAATCCATCATGTGTAAGAAATGATTTAATGTCCTTAATAGACTTTAGGGTAGGAAGGTTCCTATTGATGTTAACCTTCTCTTTTACTACTTCAATTTCCTTTCTAGAGATGACAAGTCCTAACATTATTCTTAAAGGTACCATAAATTTATGTTTTTCCTAATTCAACACTAGGTTAGTCTCCTCACACTTGATTAAGCCTTTCTCAAGGTATTCCAAACGATAATTAAAAAAAACTCCCATAAACTATTAGGTCGTCCGTTAAAACTTCACAAAATCATTAATCATATCCTAAAAAATACTTAACATGCACCTCTGAAGGGTGGTTGGAGCATTGCATAATCCAAATGGCATTCTCTTATAAGCAAATGTTCAAATAAGGCAAGTAAATGTGGTCTTATCCTAATCTTCTAAAGTAATCTCTATTGGAAATAGCCTGAATACCCATCTAGAAAATAATAATGAGGTGTCTAATTACATTTTCTATGATTTGGTCCAAGAAGGACAAGGGGAAATGGTTTTTCCTAGTTGAAACATTCAACTTTCTATAATCAATACAAACTCTCTAGCTTGAAGAAATCCTTGAATGGATCAATTCTCCTTGGTTGTTCCTCACTATATTAACTTTAGTCTTTTTGAGGACCACTAGAGTTGGGCTTACCCACTCATTGTTAGAGATAGCATGGATCATTCCAACATCTAATAGTCTTTTTATTTCTTTTGTGACTATTTTTTTTAAGTTAGGGTTCAACCTCCTAAGTGGTGTTGAACTAGCTTTGCTCCATCTTCTAAGAAGACCTTGTAAGTGCATATTTAAGTTTGATTTATTTGAGATCAAATAGGGTTCATCCACTTGCTTTTCTATGTCTTTTTAATAACTCTATCAATTGTTTTTCCTATTCAACACCAAGAGTTGAAGATATTACCATAAGATTTTGATTATTTGCTTCTAAGAACGCATACTTCAAAACTTTTGGAAGAATTTTGAATTCAACTTTTAGTTTAGGCCTTAGTATAACTATTGGTTCCTTTAGTTTTAGTTCAAAGTTTTCATAATTTTGTTGCCATGTGTACCCTTAAATAGTACCTGTGAAACCAAGGTTTGGTTAATCTTGATTTTGATGATAACAAAACAAGGTTTAGAACTAATGATCATATTTCAAGTGTGATTAGGCAAGACGACTTCCAAAGTGGCAATCCAAAGATAAATCAAGCCAAAGAGAAATCATGAAGAAGAAGACCACCTCAAAGAGAAGAGTTTTTCAAGACCAAAACTTCTTAAGATCTCTTTGTAAGGTTGTTGGTGCACTAGGACTTTCATGCATTTCATTCTTTATTTATGCACCAAAATCATCCAAGAGTAATATTGTTTTAAAAATCTTAAGAATTAGATGATTTCATGTTTTCAACTAAAACCTTGTGTTAAATGATTTTCAAACTTGTGTTAAAAGGTTTTAAGTTGAAAAAGGTTGAGTGTTGAGCCAAAAAAATGGCTTAACCGGTCGACCGGTTGAGGGAGGCCAAAAAGTTTCTCTCTCTCCCAGTGGCCTTCTCTTCCCGGTCAAGGTTGAACCTCAACCGGTTGAGGTCCGGTCGAGGTCCGGTTGAGGCCCAACGGTCACTTTTCCTAACAGCTTGTCAACCGGTCGACCCCTAGCTCGATCGGTTGAACCCCCAACGGTTAGTTTGACTTTTTTCTTCTATAAAAAGGCTCCAATCTTCATTGTTTTATGAGCTTAACCTTCCCAAATCATTCTTAAATATATTTAAGCCTTGGAAGAGTGTTTTTTGAGTGCACCATTCAATCCTAGTTTTTCTTGTATCTTTGAGCCTAAAGTTCTATTACTAGGATTTTTGTGAGATCAATCTTTGTATATCTTTGAGATGAATTTTCTCAAGTGAGGGGTATCACTTGAGAGGTTGTTCAAGAGTGGGATAACTCTTGAGAAGTGTAAAGGGTGCTTGCAGCCAAAATTCCAAGAGGGTGAATTGGAACCGTAATCCAATTGTAAAGAGATTGGAAGCTTGGTTGAAGCTTCAAGATAGTGGAACCCTCACTCGGTTAGGAGGTTGAGGAGAGTGGACGTAGGCAAAGAAGTGTCGAACCACTATAAACTCTCGTGTTTGCACTCTTTCTTCCCTAACTCTTTTAAATTATATGCAATTGTTTTTATTTTGTTTATTATATACTTGCATATAATTGTCTCTTATTTTTGCATATTTTAAATTTGTGAAAAAGATACCATCACCCTATTTACCCCCTCCCCCTTCTAGGGTGATTACCATAGTTTGGATTAACCTCAAAGTCCTAACAATTGGTATCAGAGCAAGGTTTCTTGTTAAGACTTAACCGTCTAAGAAGTAATGGCTATTCCATCAACCTCATCCCAAGTTGAAAGTTTTTCAACCACTCGACCTCCACTTTTCACGGGAACCGATTATCCCTATTGGAAAACCAAAATGACTTGGTTTATCCAATCTACTAATCTTGATTTATGGGATGTCATTGAAGATGGTCCCCACATTCCTTCAAAATTAGAAAATTGAGTGATGGTTCCAAAACTTAAGCATGAATGGGATGAACTTGATAGAAAGAAAGTTCAATTAAATGCCAAAGCCATTTTTATCTTACATTGTGCTATTGATAGAAATGAATTTAATCGTATTTGGCATTGTAAGTCGGCTAAAGAAATTTGAAAACTATTAGAAGTCACTTATGAGGGAAACGACCAATTTAAAGAGTCTAAAATCAATATCCTTATGCATGATTATGAATTATTTTCTATAAAAGATTTTGAATCTATTGTTGAGATGTTTTCTAGGTTTCTTGTGATTGTGAATGAACTTGAAGCCTTGGGAAAGACCTACACCGAAGTAGAGAAAGTCATGAAGATCTTAAGGTCTCTACCAAAGAAATGGGAAACAAAAGTGACAGCTATTCAAGAAGCGAAGGATCTCACCAAGCTCTCACTTGAAGAACTCATTGGGTCACTCATGACCTATGAGATAAAGTTGTACAATCATCAAAGAGTTGAAGAAAATGAGAAAAGTATAGTCTTTATGGCTATAACAAATTATAATGAAGAGGAAGAAAGTGAAAGTGAAAGTGATAAGGTAAAATCTAACTCCAACCATTTTGAATTTCAAGATGCACTTCAAGAATTATATTTTGATCTTGAAAAACTTGTTTTCAAAAATATTTCTCTTAAGAAAAAGATTTTTTGTCTTCAAAATGAGCTCAATGAGCATAATGAAAATTTTGAAAATATTGAGAAGGTAAAAATCTCTTTTGAAAAGGAAAATGAGGAGTTAAAAATTCTCAAATGGCCAAAAGACCTTTGATGTGATTTTGACAAATCAAAAATGCAATTTTTAATAAGAGGAGGCTAGCCTATAAGCTTTTTTAAAAAAAAAAAAATCATTTTTTTTTTAAAAGGAAGCCTCTAGTTTTTCACCTTCAACTATTTGCAATTTTTGTGAAAAATGAGGTCACATTAATAATATTTGTCCCTTAAGAAAATCTCCTCATGTTCTTCAAAACTCTAAATTATTTTGGATTCCAAAGGGAAGAAAGACTAATCCTCTAGGACCTAAAAGGATATGAGTACCAAGGGTTACTAAATTTGTTTTGTAGGGATCCATGCAAAAAGGAGGATATGCTTACCTTGGAAGAAATGCATTGATAATATTGGTAATGGTATCCCTTCTAAAGCTAAATTTGCAATTGGTATCATTTTGCTAACACTTGGTATATCTTTTGATAATATAACTTTTGGTATCACTTTGATAAAATTGGCATATTTGTTAAACTAAGGTTTTGGATTTAAAAAGAAGATTTTTTATATATACCTATGTAAAATTGAATGATCATATGCTTGTATGCCCTAAATATGTTATTCAATGCATGTTATATATCTTTTTAAATGCATATGTTCTCCCATATATATTTTTCCAAATCATGCTTTAAATTGGGAATGCTCCAAAGATGAGCAATATTTTATTTGGAAACTATTCTCAAATGAAAAATGGGGACATTCATTTTCATGAGAAATCATATCATACTTATTGTTTATTTTTTAAACTTTTGATAAACATGTGATTCCCCTTATATACTTTATTGAAACTTTTTGTTGATGACAAAAAGGGGGAGAAGTAATGGTAGGTTACTAACTTGGGAAGATATTTCAAATATTGTTTTAGCAATCCTATTCATATTGATACTATGTGCTTTTTTGGTTATATTTGTATGCATTATATTTAATAATAATGTCTTGCCAAATTGCTAAATTGCTCTTTATGTTATTTATGTTTAATTATATCATTTTGAGCATCCTTAATATACTCCTTGAAAGTTTTCAAACTTGAATATTTTCTAAATTCAAAGGAGCATATATTGAGGGGGAGCTTTTTAGCAACCTTGGTTTTGTCATCATAAAAAAGGGGAGATTGTGAAACCAAGGTTTGGTGAATCTTGATTTTGATGATAACAAAACAAGGTTTAGAACTAATGATCATATTTCAAGTGTGATTAGGCAAGACGACTTCCAAAGTGGCAATTTAAAAGACAAATCAAGCCAAGGAGAAATCATGAAGAAGAAGACCGCCTCAAAGAGAAGAGTTTTTCAAAACCAAAGCTTCTTAAGATCTCTTTGTAAGGTTGTTGGTGCGCTAGGACTTTCATGCATTTCATTCTTTATTTATGCACCAAAATCATCCAAGAGTAATATTGTTTTAAAAATCTTAAGAATTGGATGATTTCATGTTTTCAACTAAAACCTTGTGTTAAATGATTTTCAAACTTGTGTTAAAAGGTTTTAAGTTGAAAAAGGTTGAGTGTTGAGCCAAAAAAATGGCTCAACCGGTCGACCGGTTGTGCTCGTCCGGTCGAGGACCAGTTGAGGGAGGCCAAAAAGTTTCTCTCTTTCCCAGTGGTCTTCTCTTCCCTGGTCAAGGTTGAACCTCAACCAGTTGAGGTCCGGTTGAGGCGCAACGGTCACTTTTCCTAACGGCTAGTCAACCGGTCGACTCTTAGCTCGACCTAGCGAATCCCCAACGGCTATTTGACTTTTTCTTCTATAAAAAGGCTCCAATCTTCATTTTTTTCATGAGCTTAACCTTCCCAAATCATTCTTGAATATATTTGAGCCTTGGAAGAGTGTTTTTGAGTGCACCATTGTTTCATAACTTGCATATCTTTAGTGCACCATTCAATCCTAGTTTTCTTATATCTTTGAGTCTAAAGTTCTATTACTAGGATTTTATAAGATCAATCTTTGTATATCTTTGAGATGAATTTTCTCAAGTGAGGATTCACTTGAGAGGTTGTTCAAGAGTGGGATAACTCTTGAGAAGTGTAAAGGGTGCTTGCAGCCAAAGTCCAAGAGGGTGAATTGAAACCATAATCCAATTGTAAAGAGATTGGAAGCTTGGTTGAAGCTTCAAGATAGTGGAACCCTCACTCGGTTAAGAGGTTGAAGAGAGTGGACGTAGGCAAAGAAGTGTCGAACCACTATAAACTCTCATGTTTGCACTATCTCTTCCCTAACTCTTTAAATTATATGCAATTGTTTTTATTTTATTTATTATATACTTGCATATAATTGTCTCTTATTTTTGCATAGTTTAAATTTGTGAAAAAGATACCATCACCTATTTAACCCCCCCCCCCCCCTAAGGTGATTACCATATTTTAGATTAGCCTTAAATTCCTAACAGTACCAATATTAAAAGGAGCTTCACAATTATTATCAATGATTTCTTCATCAGTTTCTAGTTTTTTCCAAATGATCCTACACTAAAGATTTTATCGGAAACATTTTCATTATGGACTCCTTTTGATTCAAAATGTTGCTATATAAGCTTAAAAATATTTAGCTCAAGCTTCATGTTGTCAAAAGTAAGTTTCATATGAGCATTCTTATAGCTAATTAAAGCATTTGAAGTAGACAAGAATGGTATTACTAGAAATAGGAATGAGATTAGTTTTTCCATGTCCTTAATGTCTAATACATTGAAGTCAATAGGGTATAAAATTTAATCTACTTGTATTAGCATGTCCTTCACTGTAGCTTTGAGCATTTTAATGGATCTATTAGCTAATCACAAAGTCACAGATGTGGGCTTGAGGTCTTCTAATAAGGCTTTCCTAATGTAATTTTGGTCAATAAAATTGTGATATTTGTGTTAGATAAAACCCTTAAAAGCATAACATGATGTAACAATAAATAGATTTATTTATTATTATTATTTATAAAGATTCCAATTTCTCATTCTCTATCCTATTGATGCATTATTTATTTTGAGCATTAGGCTTTGCATCATTTGTGTTCCACAAGACTTGGATGTATTAGGAGTTGCACGAAAGATCCAAGTCATGGGTTCCTTACAAGTAGATGAGTAGTTTACAACTCGCTCATGGACTTAGGCAATCCATTTGAGACTATAGTGGATTACCTCCTAATTGGAGGGATGACTTGTTTTGGTTATCAGGATATGTTTCCCATAGTGAGTGCACTAGTATGTATAGTGTTACACATTGGATAAGACCTATGGTGACTCACAATATTGGTTATTGAGTAGTCATGACTTTACCTAACTACTATGTTGTATGAATTTTCAACCTTGAGAGAATATTGATCTAGTGCTAAGGTCTTTAGTGGCTTTGGCCAACAGGTGAGAACCTATGATGGGCATATATTCCTTATAAATTGGGTTGCTATTGATTAAGGCAAGTAACAATAGGTTTTTTAAAGTAGACATCATGATATCTCATATGTTTGAAATAATGTGTCCTTCATGGTGATCTAAGGGCATATGATCAAGAAAACTAGGTTATTTTATTTCCTTAAGTGAAACTGACATATATTCTTAGAGAGGTAAAGTATCTTCACTGATCACATAATAGGAGGATTTAAGGCTCAAGGATTATAATGGTAATCTTGATAGATTGATATCACACCTCGTTAGATTATTAACATCAATTCATAGGGAACTTGCATACAGTGGTTAGTAGGTCACAAACTTGAACTTAGTATCTCGATTAAATATCATAGGATATTGGAATGTAGTTGACTCTCTATAGTGAGATGCTAAATCAACTTTAGAGTTGGATTTTAGAGAGCAAATATTTTCTATGGGTCTTAGTAGTCTTTACTTGAGTTCATATTCCTAAGTGGCACATTATATAGGGATATTTGGATTCTTTATTCATATGTGAGCATAAGGGTGTTTTGGTAAATACGTAAGGTTGCATAAGAGCTTATGAATGGTTTTTATAGATTGAGCTAATTAATGAATTAAGACCTAGTGGGCTAGATTAAATGATCTAAACCTAAGATGAACTCCTACCACTTAAGCCATAGGTAAGCCTGTGCCCCTTAGGGATTTTTTGCTATTTAATCTTCAAGAGAGAGAAATTCTAGCTTTCACTCACCATCTCCCAATGAGAGGATTCCACCATCTTTAAGTGTCATGATCCAGGGGAAAAAGCCATTGGGCGAAAGATTGCAAGGTATTTGAGATCCATGCTTACTTCTTCAACAACTGGAATAGATATGGGAACATGTAGGTCATAAGTATCACTTTTATTCTCATGGATCTATGGTTTTAATAAGGGTTAATTGGTTAAAGGGGTCAAAATAACCCCATATTTGCAAATATAACCCACCAGTCAAAAAGCAAAAAAATTGACCCGATTGAGACAAAAATGTCCTTATTTTTTCTCTCCAACACATACAACTTCTCATTTCCCTTTTCCCCCTCATTTTTCCCTCCAAGACAACTTTCCCTTTCCCTTTGTTTTATAGTAGATTAGGTTCTAATTTTTTTATTCGGTCATTGGTTGCTCTTCTCTCTCTTTTCCTATGGAGATCAAGTTTAACTTCTTACCATTGTTTCATCTATTCTTCATTCTTGGTCATGAAAATATGAAAAAAAAAAATGTAAGCAACCAACAATTTCTTTTTTATATTATCATTTTATTTCTTTTTGTTTCTTGAAAATTCAAAATCTCACTTCAACATTGTAGGTAAAAAATAGAGACTCCATTGTTAGTTCTGAACAAGTGAAAAGTTCGTTCAAAGAATTTTCACCTAAACTTAACAGTAGTTGAGTTGCATTAACAAAGAACTTAACCACAATTAAGTTCACAGTCATAATTTTCATTTGAACTTAACAGTAGTTGAGTTGCATTAACAAAGAACTTAACCATAGTTAAGTTCACGGTAAGATATTTCACCTGAACTTAACAGCAGTTAAGTTTCATTAACAAAGAACTTAACCACAGTTAATTTCACAGTCCGAATTTTCACCTGAACTTATAAGTAGTTGAGTTCCATTAACAAAGAGCTTAACCACTGTTAAGTTCACAATCATTGTTTCACAATAGTTGGGATTTTTGCTCACTAACTTTGCTTCACTTTCTTTTGCTTCACTTTTTTCTTATGTTCGCAATTGGCATTTTTGCTTTTCGACACTTTCTAAAATCTTTTTCTCCTATCACTCTTCAATGAACTCATTGTTTTCTTTGTGCTTGAAGATATAATGTGAGATAATTTGAAAAAAATAGAATAACAATTTTTCCAAGGATTTAGAATGAAACAGAGGATTTATAGGGTTTTTGAAGGAAATATGAGATTTTCGTTTTGTGCATCAAAGGAAGATAATAAAATAAAAGAAGATAATGAAAGATGAGGACTCGTTTTGTAAATGAAGCGGAATAGGAGATTACCTTTCCGTTTTATGCACCAAAGATGATAAGAGAAATTTTTTGGAAAATATGAGGAGTCGTTTTGTAAATGAAGGAAAAGAAGAGAAGTTGTATGTGTTGGAGAGATAAAAAAAGAAGGGCGTTTTTGTCTCAACCGGGTCAACTTTTTTGCTTTTTGATTGGTGGGTTATATTTGCAAATATAGGAGTTATTTTGACCTCTTTAACCAATTAACCCTTTTAATAACTATTTGATTTAATTTCATAGATTTAGAATGTTAGATGGAGCCCTAGAAAGCATGACATGATGTAACAGTTTTAGATTCATTAATAAATTTATTTATTTATATTTTGTTCCCCTTTAGTATCTCATTGCACTAATTGATTATCTGAACATACATGTCCACTTCACTTGCATTGTACATGAATTAGGTGCATTAGGAGTTGCATAGAGGATGTGAGTCATGGGTTCCTTTCAAGATGATTAGTTGTTCACAATTGGTTCGTGAAATTTGGTAATCTAGTAGAGACTATAGTACATTACCTCTTAATTAGAGAGATGACCTATCTTGGTCATTAGGATGGGTTTCCCATGGTGTTTGCATTAATGTGTATGGTTACACATTAGATAGAAATTATAGTGAATCATGATGTAAGGCTATCAATTGTCATGATTCACTAAACTACTTTACTGCATGAAATCTCAACCTTGAGAGAATATTGAGCCTATGTTAAAATCAATAAGAGACTCTAACCTACGGGTGAGACTCTAATGTGGTCATATATCCTTATGGATTGGGTCATTGTTGATAAAAGCTAGTGACAATAAATATTCTCAATAGAGGCACCATAATATCTAATGGGATTGAGATAATATGTCTTATTAGGTGATCTAAAATGGGACATGTGATCAGAAGACTATGGCCATAGCAATTCCTTCAATGAAATTTGACATTTTCTCCTTAGAGCTAAAGTAAGTTAATTGGTTACATGATTGGTGGATCTGTTACTCAAATATCATAGAGGTAATTTTGATAGGTTGATAGCACTACCATATTAAATTACAAACATTGGTTCATAGGGAGTTTGTATGTAGTAGATAATTGGACATGGATTGAAGCTTCACCTCATTGTAATTACATAAGATACTATAGTGTAGTTGATTCTTTTTAGTGGAATGTTAAATGAACTTTAGAATTAGATTATGAGGGAGCCAATATTTTTTATGGGTCACAGTGGTCCCTTATTGAGCTTCTAGACCATGGTGGCACATTTGTTTTAAGGATTTTAGGTTTCAGGTTCATAAATGTGCATAAAGGCATTTTGGTAAAAGTGCAAGGTTGTATTAGATCTTATGATTATCTTTCTAGATTCAATTAATTAATTAATTAGAGTCCAATAGGGTTAATTGATTAATTATGATCTAGGTAAGCTAGATTAGGTGACCCAAGCTCAATTTGGGCTTAAGTTACTTAAGCCACAATGAACCTTATAAATACCCCCTTAAGGATTATGGTTCTAGACCTTTTGCCTATCTCTTCCAAAGAGCGTCTAGAGAGAAACCCTAACCTTCCTCTAGAAAGAAAAACCTACTTTTTTTTCTAGTGCCTAGACCTTTAGCAAGAAAATCAAGTGGAAGAATAGTGGGTAGATGAGTTTTATGATGCTTTCCACATCTTTATTAGCTTGAAATTGATTCAAAATTTCCATATCAAAGATATGATCTCTATACTCTCTCTCTCTCTCTCTCTCTCTCTCTCTCTCTATATATATATATATATATATATATATATATATTTTTTTATAGCCTTATTATTCCACTACGATAGATTTAAAGAACCCTAAGGTAGAAAGCATGTGTCATATCTGATCTAAGGCCATGGAATGGAGAAATCTAGAGTTCCCAACATAGGAAAGCCTAAGATAGTTTTTGCATGAACCCTAGTGATCTAAGGCCTCAAACGATCTTTCTTAGTCATTCCTATAAGTTGGGCACTCATGATCCTTATATTTCATGGAATTTTTTGTTTTGAAGAATGAAACTCACTTGTTTTGCCATAAACGCCTTTTTTGAACATTTATCCTCTTTTAATGGTACATAGATTTCAAAAGTTTGACATATGAGGGGATTTGTGGACCTGCATTTTTCATGTGTCCCTACTTGATGATAAGACTTGTTTTTTAATAAAAAAAATAATTTTGTAAAAGATTGGAGTTGTCACTTATTTTTATTTATTTTTAAAGAGAAAATAAAATATTAAAAAATGAATCCTTATTTGGAAAAACATGTCTTTTGAAAACCTGAGTCCAACTTTGGGGGTCAGTTACATATCGGGAAGGTACCATAAGGTAACACCCCTTTAAGCCTTAAAACATATCTCTATTAAATAATTGAAGTAATTATGACAATTGATTTGTACATTAATGGATACCAAGAAAGTAATAACATGGCAATGTGATGATAAATAGAAACATAGCCATAAACATTCACACAAAGCATACATATAAAATGAAATCAAACAAACAGGAAAGGAAAGTGTGCATTTTAAAAACAAGTTAAGCACTTTCCTAAACAATAAAAGTTAGTTCAACAATTAATAACAATAAATATAAACATCATATTAAAATCCCACATCATACATAACATGAATAAGATCCATAAAAAATTAAAAGTGATAACAATGCATAAGTAATAATGAATTTAACATAGATACATCTATAAAGCATACTCAAATGAAATATATAAAAATAATATAAGGTCTCGTAAACGCAAGGATTTTCCACTTGATGACTCCTTCAGTTTAGGCACAGAAATAGTGGAAATCTCTAGGTTGGAGGCTAGGGTTTCTCTCTTGATTGAAAAGAGAAAATGACAAGACTAAAACCTTAACCCTTAATAGGGGTATTTATAGGCTTCTTATAAGGTTTAAGTGACTTAAGCCCACCTTAGGTGCGAGTCATTTAATCTAGCATAAAAGGTTGATAATTGATTAATTAACCCAACTTAATTTAATTAATCGATTAGCCTAACTTAGAATACCTTTCACTAACTCCTGTGAAACCTTGCGTATTTACCAAAACACCCTTATGCATATAAGTAAACCAAGAATTGATCTAACCCTCATAAACCATGTCATTAAGGTATATAAGCTTAAGCGATGACCACTGAGACCTATATGATAGTACTAACTCCTTTAGAATCCAATTTTAAAGTTGATTCAACGTCCCACTACAAAGAGTCAATTATGCTTCAGTACGCTATGTATATTACAATAAGATACTAAGTGTTCGGGTCTATCTACTATATACAGTCTCTCCATGAATTGATGTCTGTAATCAAACAAGGTGAAAGCTATTAGCCCATTAAGATTACCTCCACCATCCTTGAGTTACAAATCTTCCTATTATATGATCAAATGGCATATTCTAGCTCACAAAGAGTGTATGTCATCACACGTTTGTAAGATCGCCTAAGAGGACACACAGTCTCAAAGTACATGAGATATCATGATGCCTCTCATAGACACTCCATTTTGTCCTCTTAACACATGTCCTATTAGGTGTTCTTTGAGTACTCCATAATAGTTCCTTGGTGGCCCATTACTACTCATACAACTTACATTTTTTAGTCATCTTAAAGACTCTAGTTAATGGATTAATTTGGCCTCTCATTCTGACCATTGGTAACCTTGAGTTGGATTGAAGATTTCCTTTTTCTTTTAGAACAACAGACTAGACACATTTAGATGCAATTTTGGGTAGTACACTTAAACCCTTTGTGATGCTTATCTAGGATAGCTTATTTAGGTAACACTTGGGCACACTTAGACCCATTTTAAACACATCCTAGGATACTTAAGAACTTTTCTTATCCCCAAGGCTCACCCTAAGCTCACCTAGTGATATTCCAATAATACCCATTATGGTGTCGAACATTTCATGATATTAGCAAATGGGTTGCCAAAGTGTTGTTCACATTTATGGTGAATACAAGCTTTATTGTATATTCTCTACGAACATGGGCCTTGTTATATTCATCGCGAATAATGAGTGATTCAGTAGCCTAACTTACATAATTATGGTTACTCAATTGACTTCAATTAACCTTCTTACTTATATGTGCCTAAAACTCCAAAAATAGAACATGCGAGGAGGAAAGACGAATCTTCTTGATCATAATTTGGCCAAAAAGCCGTTAGCGCTTCTACTTTCACCTTTTATTCTCAATTCCATATATATATATATATATATATATATATAATATATATATATATATATATATATATATATATTAATACTTTGTTCAATCCATATCAATTATATTGACTTTATTGTGGAGGAGTCTAAAGAAATTTTGGGATCTATAGGTGGTGGAAACATTGCTCAAGTTGGGGAGTACATCACACCAATAACATTATAACTTGGGATGTATGACTATATCTAAGTTTAATTATAACATTTCCATAGTTGAAAAGGCCTTTTTAAGGGAATGAATGAAAGAGGTAAGGTGAAATATATGCCGTTACTAATCAAAATTTAAACGAACCTAGTATTAGTGGATCAAGCCCATTATAAAGGTTATGTAAGTCACTAAATATAATTTCTAATATAACTTGAACGATTTGAGAATTAATTACCGACCCACAACTCTCGCCACTCCAAGAAGAGCGGAAAGTCTTTCGGCCGGAATAAAAATTAGTATGAGTTCCACACTTTATCTACCTTAATACACGTGGCAGCCTCTAAGAGCCCCACCCACTAAATATTTAGATCCAGGAGAGCGAGGGTGCGAGGGACACACTCCTCTCCATGCTGCACTCTCACGAATTCTGGAGTCATCGAGTTGAAGATTCGCAAACTAAAAATTAGGGTTATGATGAATTGAATGAGAATGCATTTGTAAGAACAGTTTCAATTTTCCAAGAAGAAAAAAAGGAAAATTGAAAGAAATGCAGAGGCAGGGACAGGTTCTTGATACATCAATTGTTTCAAGAAGGAAGCTTCCATTACTAGCTTTGGTAGATTCATTTCCTTGCTGTGCTATTCTATCCAGAAGAACCATTCCATCTTCACGTAAGTTCCCAATTATTTTTTCTTCATTTTTCTGGTTTGATTTTCTTATGGTTTCAAAGAATTGGAATTTGAGGTATTTGGGTCAATTGAGCAGGAATCAGTTGATTGAAGTCTATCAATTATTGGTGTTTATGGCAGTTGTAGTGTACTTTTTGAATTAAG
This sequence comes from Vitis riparia, assembly GCF_004353265.1. NCBI lineage: Eukaryota > Viridiplantae > Streptophyta > Magnoliopsida > Vitales > Vitaceae > Vitis > Vitis riparia. The sequence goes on along the minus strand of NC_048435.1, from coordinate 11,123,051 downwards.
GTTTTGAGTTTTCTAGCTTGGGAGGTTTTAGAGGGAGTTGAATTTAATCTCGGTCAAAAGTACATCACTCTTCGGGTCCAAGTGGGTTTAAGGAATGAGTTCTTTGGCTTCGTTGGGTTTTCTTGGTGGTCATGGAGATGTATGAGAAGTGGTGGATAGAGTTGTTGGGGTCTGATGAAAAGTTAGAATTGCATGCTTTTGTGTTGCCTTAGGATAAGAAAATGACCTTTTGGTGCCTCAGATTCATTTGAGATTGCTAATTTATAAATGACCTTTGGATGTCTTTTCTAGGATATTGTATCTTCCCTTTATTAAAGTTGTGGCTCTTCAGTACATTCTCATACTTGTAGATCTGAAGTGGTAAAAGACCAGTTTTTAATTGGTCTTGGATTGAATAATATCCAGGGTAAAAAATTGTCTGACCTGAATCTGAGCTGAACCGGAATTTCAAATGGGGATAAAAACTAGCCACCCTATTTGAGAGTCTGCTGCTATTTAGCCGCTTGTTGAAGTCTAGAATGTCTAAAATTTTATTGCTGGAATTTCTCAGCCTTAAAATTACTCTTATCACTTATAAGCACAGGCAACCAATATCTTAAACAATTTTAACATAGGATAGACATTGTAAGGAACTACTGGTCCTAAATACCAATGATGTCTAATAATTAACTTTTAGAAGATCTTGAATTTGTGGTCAAAAGAATGTTGAACACACTTGACCATAAGTCAAAAAAAGAGGGAGTTGTGCAAGTTTAAATGCTCAAAGAATTATAGAAGCAATAGGGGCTAATGGGAGAGCTGGTTGGGAATTAGCTTCTCTCATCCAATTACAATCTGAATAATCTTCTGCGATGTTCGAGGCTTCAGTGATGCTGAGAAGGGGAAGGCAGTTAAATCCCTAATCTGCTACCAAAAAGCTGTTTGGGTTTGCTTGCAAGAAACCAAATAGATTCTATGTCACTTTAGATGGTGAGAAGTCTTGGAGTGGGCAAGTTATTTGAGTGGAGCTCTTTAGATGCTAGGGGAGTAGCAGGAGATGTGGTCATATTTCGGGATAATTGGGTTTTGGAGCTGGTAAGGATGAGGATGTATCCTCCATTTATTGCTGATTTAAATGTTTTGAGTCTAACTTTATCTGGATGTTACCTGAGTTGTATACTTTAGTTTTAAGAAGGTAGCATGAAGCCTCTTGGAAGGTTTGGGGGATGTTAAGAGCTTCTTGGAAGATCCTTTGTGCATTTGGTAGGGGAGATGTGAGGGTGTGGGGAAGTCGGTTTAATGTGGTTAGATTCCCACCTACTAGGGTAGCCCAGTTGGTTAGGGCAAACACTCTAGTAGTAAGTGGCACATGGTTTTGGGTTCAAATCTTGCCACTGATGATACCTTGAATTTACCCAATACTGGTTGTTGCGGGGTAGTCAACACCTCAAGGTTTGGGTCCCCATGGAGAGTCTTAAAGGCTTGACAGTGGAATGTTCCTCGGTTATATAAAAAAAAAAAAAAAATGTGGTTAGATTCCCACATGAAAGAAGAAATTGAAGTGGGTTTAATGTGGTTAGATTCCTGCATGAAAGAAGAAATTGCTTTCGACTTTGTATATTATAGTATTCTTTACTAACTTTATTGAGGAATTTAATTTGTTAGATTTTTGTTTTTGGAGGTAACTTTACTTAGTGTGGTGGTGAGTTTTGTATCTTTTTGTTGAGATTTGACCACTTCCTAGTTTAGGAGATTAGGAGAGTCGATTATCAAATATGATGTGGTGCTTGTTGCCAGGATAGGTCTCTAATCTTTGGTTTTCTTGTATGATGGTGGAGTGAGAATAAGAGACACCATATTTCATTTAGAGACCATGTGACTAAAAATGTGCAAAGCTTGGAGATTTGCTTTTGTGGGGGGGGCGGGGGTAAGGGTAGGGTGGTTAATGTGGTTAGATTCTTGTATGAAAGAAGAAACTGTTCTAATAGTCTGTATGTAGGAGGTGCTTTATTTATTTCATTGAGGAATTTAATTTGCTAGATCTTCCATTTTTAAGGGGTGAGTTGGTATGGTGGTGATGTTGAGATTTGACTACTTTTTGTTTGGGGATTGGAGAGTTTCTCAAAAGTGATGTTGTGTCTATTGATGAGGTAGGACTCTTTGATCATTCTTTTATTTTGTTGATGAAGATTAGGTGAGAATAGGAAGCACCCTATTTTATTTTCAGAACAAGCGGTTCAAAAACAATTTCAGAAGTTAGTGATGTGCTAAAGGATCAAGAGGATAAGATATGTTCTAAGGGTGGGTGGTTCAATGTTAAATCTTTCTATTTCTCTTTGGAGTCTAATAGAGTTCTATTCTCTACTAAGGGTGTTTATAGTTCTTGGGCTGCAAAAGTGGGTTTTTCTTCACTTGGATGCAATGGTGGAAAAAATTCTGACAATATACTGGCTCAAGAGAAGAGGGTGGTATCTAGGCAATTGGTGTTGCCTTTGTCCTGGGGAATCAACCAGCCACTTGTTAATACGTTGTGGTAAAGGTAGGAGGTTGTATCACTTGTCTTTATTTCTCTTATCCTTTCATGGTTGCTTTTTACGTTTGAGCAAGAAGGTTTTATTAAAGTGGAACGTGGCTTTGTAGATAAGAAGCATAAGAAAGTTAAGATACAACTCTATTAATCTTGTTTTGAAACATTTGACAAGAGCAATAGTGAAACTTTTAAAAGCTTGGAGCATTTGGTTCTGTTGCTAAAGGAGTCTTTTATTATAATGTATACTAGGCTAACACCCTCGCTCATGTGCAAACCCATATGCAGTAGCAGTTATGGATTAAAGATAAATAGATGGGAGAATAAATGGTAAGAGAGATACAAACTCAAGACTATCATATAGTTGACACCATGCTAGGCTACTAATTGACTAAAAAGCTTAAATTGTTAGTATTATAACATGACACGGATTGTGGACTCAAATCCTAACAGTTTAAGCTTTTAGGAAAATTAGTTGTCTAACATGGTATAAGAGCTTTCATTAACTAGAGGTCTTGGGTTCAAGTCCTTTTCCATCTATTTATCTATCTAATTATTTGATCATAGTTATGGTATTAGAACTTCATTAGTAGGAGGTTATGAGGCTATTAGTTTAAATCTCATTGCATGTTTATTTTCTCAATTAGAGCACAGTATATTTAAGCTTTTAGGAAAGTTGTTAACTTCACATGTTATTAGAGCTCTGGTTAGCTGGAGGTCTTAGGTTGAAGTCGTTGGCCGATCTATTTATTTGTCAAATTATTTGTAAGGATCATAGATGTGTGCTCACTTCCTTAAGCTTTTATGAAAATTGGTTATCTAATAGTTCTCTAAGGCCATAATATATGCAAAACTAACCTTTTCTTTTCTTTTTGTTCTAGAAAGGCTGGGGGGCAATGATTTTTGTTCCTTGCTTTGATTTTATTAATTGGATGGGATCTTTTTAGAGTGTTGGTTTTGTCTTTTCTTATGCCCTCTTGTGTACTCCTTTTCTACTTACGTTGCACCATTTTTCTCATTGCTTTTCTAAATAAGATTTCTTTGCCCGTAAAAAAATGCATAACAAAACTTTTACCAACTTTCTAAGGTTGCCTATAGAAAGGGGGGAATAAGAAATTATCAAGGTCAGCCATACGATTCCATTTTAGCTATTTAGTTTTAAGTAGAACGATGCTCTCTCCTAAATCCTTGAAATCATGTTTCTTCATATCGTGTTGACCACACTATTTACCTTGTCTTCAATTGCTGCTGCCTTTAACATCAGTGAATATATTCATTTTTATTCAATAATTTTTTTGTGTTCCTATTTTTTTTATCAAAAACAAAAGATGCATTTATTAAGGTTAAAAAGAACTTAAGAAGGATGAGGGACCCTCCCCACAATTACAAAAGCCTAATCAAAATGTGATTGAACTTTAAAAATAGAGAGAAATATTTGGGGGAATAATTTTTGTGTATTGACCCAATATTAAATGCTTTACACAATTCCTACTTATAGGAAATCCAAGGTACAATAATAGGAACTAAATAACTACTCCGGCTAACCTACAACCAAACTTTCGTAATTTACAGGAGTTGACTAATTTTATATTTGCAGAATAAAGCAGCTAGCAAATCTCTAAGAATTCGGGTTGTTTTGATCCTTTTGTGGTATTTCTCCCCCTATTTGTGATACATCTATACTTGGCAATTGACTAGGATTTCCTTTATTTCCAATATCTTGAACAAATTGTTCTTGAGTTTTTGTTTTAGAAAGAATAGGAGAAAAAAATGGGAGAAGTGGAATTGGGAAGAATTGAATCAGGTAGAGGAACAAAAATGTCCCAAAAATTGTCTTCTTATCTCTCTCTCTCCCTGAAGATAATTTTTGCTAAAGTAAGATTGATTTTCCAAAAAGGAGGCATCCATATTTACAAGGATTTTTCTGGTTTGAGGATTGTAACACTTGTATCCCTTTTTGTTTAGAGTATAACCCATGAATATACATTTTTGAACTCTAAAATCAAGTTTAGATTGAAATTTGTTGGGTATGTAAACAAATACTGTTCAGCTGAAAACTTTTAATGGCAAATCAAATTATATTCTAGATTCTGGAAAAAAAATTTTGAGGCACTCTAAAGGTGTGATATATTTTAAAACTTGGGTAAGCATCCTCTTAATCAAATAGGATGCTGTTAAAACAGCTTCTCCCTATAAATAGTTTGGAACATGCATATAAAACATTATGGCATGAGCCATTTCAAGTAAATGTTTATTTTTTCTCTTAGTAATTCCATTTTGTTGAGGAGTATCACAACATGTAGATTGATGTTCGATACCTTTTTCTTTCAAAAAACTTCCCAAGTATTCATTAAAATATTTTGTTCCATTATTAGAGTGAAACATACTAATTTTTGTTTGAAATTGATTTTCAACCATATTGTAAATATCTTTGAACAATTTTTCGACTTCAGATTTTTCACTCATTAAATATACCCAACATAACCGAGTGTGATTATCTATAAAAGTCACAAACCATTTTTTTCCCGATAAAGTGGTAACCTTTGAAGGACACTTCAAATTTCTCTCCTCAATTCTTCAGAAAATACTTTGCTACCTATTATTCTTCCCCTCAATCAAATTCAATGTTGGGCCCAACAAGAAACTTGAAGATGCGATTGTCCTCCACTATTTTCTTGTTGTGATTGTAGTCCTCTGTAGATTTCCATTCATAATCATTGAGCAAATTCAGGTCTTGCCACAACCATATTAGGGAATTGAAGTACTTTGTGACACTAGCTTCTCCTTGTTGGATCCCACCAAGTTTCAATGTCAATTCATAAACCTTGGATTGATTACCCAGATCAAAGTACATCTGTTGATATTGTCCCAAAGTTCCTTAGTCATTGGATAGAAAATACAGTTGGGAGTTAATGTCTTCATCCATGGAACTCACAAGCCATGTCATGTCCATGGAATTTTCTGCATCCCAATTCGCATAAGTTGGGCTCTCCTTTGCTGATACCTTCCTATCTCCAGTCAAAATATTCGATTTTCCCTCTCCCTCGAATATACAATTGAATAGACTAAAACCTACTTAGAAAATTATCACCATTCAAATGGATAGTGGTGATCTGGACAGACTGCGAATCAAAATTGGAGGCTTGGTTTTCAATGTTTTTTGTCGAGTTAGTAAGAGAAGGAGGCTTTTGTGGAAAAAAGGGTATAGGTTGGCTAAGGAGGCTTTTGTGGACTAGGTCTTAGGGTTTCTTTTAGAAAGAGTCAATAATCAAATCCTTGGTCTAATATCATAAAAAGAGAGAGAAATATTTGGAGGAATAATTTCTGTTCATTAACTCAATATTAAAATGCTTTACACGATTCCTTCTTATATGAAATACAAGACAAAATAATGGGAACAAATAACTACTTTGGCTAACCTACAACCAAACTTTCCAAATTTATAGGAGTTGACTAATTCTACATTTATAGAATAAAATAGCTAGCAAATCTCTAAGAATTAGACAATATCTCAACAGGATCTTCTATTTTCCAAAAAACTCCACTATGCAAGGAGTCTACACAAAAGGTTTAGACTACAAAATAAGTTACAAAGATGCCATCTCCTCAAGTCCTAACTAAGCTCCTCTCAACCCTTTAGATTTGTACACCAAATGTCAATTGAGTTGAATAACATTGAGAGGAATGTCTTTAAAAGCCTTGGTGCAAGAGGCCTAGAAAGAGGAATAGAAGTGAAGTAAATCCCACAATTTCTCTAACGTTCTCCACTTATTCTAAAGTTCTAGTATTTCTCTCTCACCATACTATCCAAAGTGAATTGAACAAGCGATCTTTCAAATGGTTTTGCCTTTAATGGAGCTCTTCAAACCCTTATATGAAATGATTATCATATCGCAAATACTCCTGGGTGGAACCTAATCAATCTTGACTTATTTGAATAGACTGCATCAGAGCCCTAAAGTTATCAGACAATGTAGAAATAGATGCTCAATTGACCCTCCACCTCCCTTATATAAAATGTACCAATTAGGACTAAGGGATTTGAAAGGTCTTCTCAACTATTGCATGTCATTTGTATTTACCTTCTTGTGTGCCACTAACCAAGTAGAGATCTTGACGTTAGATGGGACTTCAGATTTTCATATAAATTTGGCTAGGGAGAAAGGAACTATATCTGATATATTGGACAAAGCCATGAAGAATGATTGAATAATCCTAACAAGGTCAATGATCTCTCGCATCTATGGTAGATAAAAACAAGTGTGCACAAGTGAGAGATGACTTGAGTATTTTCAAGTCCTCAATCTCCAAATTTGTAAGGTTGCGACTGAAATTTTAGGATTCCTCTATTCATCCGTCTAAAATCTTTGTTCTGGCTGCACTGATAATTCCTTCTTGAACAACATGATTCAGAACTTTCAATTCCATAGGTTGAGCCCCCAATTCTATGATGAAATTTTCTTTCATAGACAAAGACATTAATTTACTTAAAACATTTTATTTTCTGTACTGTTGATTGAAATTAGCGAATTCATGAAACCAGTCACAGACAGTGAGGACAAGTTTAGATGAGTTATGAGTCAGTCTAGTACTGGAACTGTTTCTTGAAAAGACGTGTATATTTTCTAACACGTATCTCTGTTTTTGTGCTGTGATATCTTAACTATTTTTATATGTGCTTGTGGAGCAACATTAGGTAATTATTTGCCTGACTTGTTTATAGTGAGATGTAGAGATGTATCAAGGTTGAAGTCAGTATGTGGCACAATCAGAGCCCAAGCATCCAATGTAGGTACCGGATCTGGTGGCTATGAAGGAAAGGGAGAAAATGACAACCAAAAAATCTTTGTCAATGGTCCACCCAGCGACAGTTCATCTAACATGTGAGTGACAAATTGATTTTGATGGTACTAACTGATGCTATTTTTCATGTGGAATCAACTCCTAAGATGCATGTTGTTGGCATTAATAGTTTCAACACATGAACTTTAACTGCAATATAGTTTCTTTGATGCACAAATTTTGGCCTCAATGGATGTCAGTCAAGTTGAAAGACATACTCCAGCATTTGCATGACTGAATGAAGGTGTGGATCTAAGAATTCTCTTAATTTAATCTTTTCAGTTTCTGATATAGAATTCCTTCCATTCTGATGAGGCAAGCTAATATAATCCTGTCAATTGTTATAACCATGAAATTAGTTCAGTGAGCTTCATTTGTATAAATTAAAGAACTACTCTTCCTCCAGTTGCTCTGCATGATTCTCTTGTAGAAATATAAGAATGTTAATTGGATAGTATTTCTCAGTCATGGTTCAAAGTCGCAGTCTCAGTCATTGACTCAAGAGGTCTTGAGGCACATCGGTCTCAGTATTTCAAATTGGTATCATCCGATACACATAATATATACAATTAAATATACTTTTTTTTTTATTTATAAAATTGTAAGTTTAATTATATTTAATATTATTTAAATAAATATAAAAATATGTTTATGAGTTTTTAATATGAAAAGTTCTTTTATTTAATATCTTCATGTTAAATTTAATTAATTATAAAATTTTTCAATTGTTAATATTAAAAGTGACTGTTAATTTTTTTAATAATATGCTATTTAAAAAATTTAATTTATACAACTTATTTAATTGTATTAAAAAAGTTAATAATTTATTTAAAATATAATTAAATTAAATTCTTATAAATTGTATTTACATTTCTATTTATCTTATTATATCAATACCCATGGTATAAATACCACTATGTTCATTACCCATTTTATAAATACCTAAACATCCATGAGTAAACCCATTACCTCATTACCTGATACCCATTTCTCTTTCAAACCCTTTTTTTTCTTTCTCTAACAATTGGGTGAATGGGAATAAAACCATCCTCTCCATCCTCTTTCTCTCTTTCAAACCCCTTTTTTTTCTCTACCAATGTGTGAATGGGAATAAAGCCTTCCTCCCTGTCCTCTTCTTATCTTTCAAACCCATTTTTTTTTCTTTGCAACTAGGTGAATGGGAATAAAACCATCATCCCCATCCTCTTCTTCTCTTTCAACACATTTTTTTTTCTTTCTCTGCAATTGGGTGAATGGGAATAAAACCATCTGCGATTGATTCTCCTCTAGGCTCAAGTTCCAGGCTGCTTCTCATTACGAATCGATCCAGACCATCTCTGAGTCAAACTCGGATATCAGTTTCGTAGCAGGCTTGGCCAAGGTGGATATGACTCAGCCGAATCATACTGGTCTCAGCCGATACTTCGAACCCTGTTCTCAGCCCTTTCCTTTGTCTGAAAGTTACATTCGTCTAAACCACAAGAACATCAGAGAATAATTTTCTTGACAAGAACAACTTTATTACTACTTAAAGCCTAGTTGTAAGTTTATTCAGATAAAAGGTTTAAGTTTTAGTTTGAATTTACAATGAGAACCTGTTTTAATACCCGCAAACCATTCCTTTCTTCAACTTCTTTTACTGGTGGAATGATTTATATGGTATGTAATTCAATGCATTTGAAGTCATCATATGTTTAACTACTTATGTCATGACACTAACTTCTTGATTTAGTCCAAACTCAAGATATATACTTTTGTGATTTGGCAGTGAGAAACCTCCCGATCGAATTCCTTATCCTCTCTCTATAGCTATTGTGTTATTTGGATGTGCCTTAGTATTCTCACTGATTACCTTTACAAAAGGAGGACCTTCATCACTTTTAGCTGCAATTGCAAAGTCGGGCTTCACTGCTGCATTCACATTGATATTTGTTTCTGAAATTGGAGATAAGGTAACTAATCTACCAGTGCCAAATGCTTATTTTCTGTTGTGCTTTTAAATTCAATTCACTGGAAACTATTTATAGATGTGCATGAGTCTTTGATGGTTAGTTCATTTTTGTTTTGACCTCTAGTTCACTTTCTTTATCTATTGCCATTTGAAACTATCAATAAATTGCTTGCTTAGCTTGACTACTTCAGGATGTTTTATTTCTTGCCTTTTTCTGTTTGTATTTGGTAGGTTTGTCATTATTGTTAAACTATCATTGGATCCTAAAGGGGGATGGGTGGTGTCAAGCTAACACTTGCCCTCATTATGACCCCTTTTTACATGTGGACAGGCAGACAAACTAAGAGACAGTGGATGGACAAATGAAGAAAAAATAAATGTTGCTAAGGGAGGTTTGACCCCAAAAGCTCTAGGAACCAGAGCTTTGATTCCATGTGAGGTCAGCAGTAAAAGACTTTAGACAGAAAAATGAGAGAAGTAGAAGAATGAAAGAGATAACAAGAAACACACCACCCTAACACTTCCTCCCCCATCTCTATACTGTTAATAATTCTAAAAGACTATGCACCCTTGTTACATATAGAAGTTATAACATTCCCCCAGAAATGGAACAAATCAGGACCAGCAATTTTTCCTTAAGTCATTTTCTTTTCTTACCTCAAATAAACTTTTTTTTTCCATTGGGTTGATGTACTGAAGTTATTATAAATACTTAAGGTTTTAAACAATAGCTAGGTGGATAAATGAGGTTTGGTTCTTTCAGTGAAAGATGCATTATCCAGAAACCATGAGTAATATGTACAATATTTCAATTAGGACAAGTAAAATGCCTATTGTAACAGATGGATATTGCTTAAAGGGGTAGTAGAAATCATTAGTGCTTTACCAAACAATAGGATTTGCATTCAAGTTTAAATGGAAGTATGTGAATCTAATTCTTAGTGATTACTTTTGAAGAGTGGACCAAGTCCATGGGCAAGGCAACACAGACAAACAAACACTCCGTGTCACTTTTATGAAGTATATTTCCCAACTCAGATGAAAGCAAGTTGTGAAACTCGACTCACAACTCAATCTTCTAATGTGGCACTAATACCGCAAAACCACTGGTGACTGTGCCTTATGATTGCTGTTGAAATGCCTTCACTTTGTACATAAGCTTGTGTCATGGTTAGAACCTAAGTTGGTAGTTCAGACCATAGAGAAGGAAGTTCTGTTGATCATTAACTCAAAACCTTCATCTAAACAGGCAACTACTGAAAATTCCAAGGGAACTGTTCATTCTTATAATGTAATATGACAGTTATTGAAGCAAAATGGGAAGGAATGTTCATAGAGCATCTCCAAATAGCTATAACTAGGGTTTTTTAGTGGGATTTTTTATATGCATAAACTTCTGGAAGATCCTGCTGTTTTTCATGTTCATTTCACCTTTTAATTTGATTTAAGGGGGATGCAATTGTTAAGTGAATGGATGAACCATAGAAGTTCCAAATGAAGGTTTTTCTCATACTTGGGATGGGATGGTTCCCCTCTCCCATGACTTTCTGTTTTCTAATTTCTTAGACTGCTGTATAAATATGCATTTGAAATTCTAAATCTTGTATAATTTTTTTTTTTCTTAAACAGACATTCTTCATTGCTGCTCTCTTGGCCATGCAATATGAGAAAGTACTGGTATGTTTTCCTTTCAGTTGCCTCTCTTGCTTCCCTCTCGGTAGTTAGCATTAGCATAAACCGTGAAATGTCCAATTTAGATAGCTACTGAAGATAATTGAAGCAAGCTGATACTTTAGGAGCAAAAACTAAAAAATAAAAAATAAAAATTCACCCTTTACTTGCAACCTTGCACATACTTCACCACTGAGGTGCATGAGTTTCTGTTTGAATATCATTTGTGCAGATGTTCGGAAGGCGAGTATTGAGATCCAGTAGATACAGCCTAACATGATAGTGAACACATTAATAGAATGTCTTTATGTTTTTATTTAAGTAATACAATATACTATTTCACATAAAAATACGAAATTATTCTCAGAATGTCTCATGAGCTAAAACTATTATATAAAAATAGGTTTAATTGGATTTGAAACATAGGCCGGATTGGATCCAGCTATGATGAATTCCAATGCAATGACAACTGGATTTCATTAATAGGATTTGAATCATCCTGGACTGACCCATAGTCAGCACCACATCATATCTCAAAGTTGTACAATACAAACCTTTTTTTATCTTTGTAAAAATAACAATAACAATAATTGATTGAGTTTAAAATGCTATCCTACATGACAATTGTTAGATAGTGTATAGTTATTTAGGTTATTTATTTTTCCTTTTCCTTTTCTTTCCTTATTGTATTGTGGGTCCCACTAACATGTATATATATACCCAAGTCCAATGTGTATTCTTTACAGTTTTTCAATAACAATAATTAGGGATTCTCCTTTTTTCTCTCTCTCTTCACATGGTATCAGAGCCAAGGGAGAAAAAAACCCTAATTATTTCCGGTTTATCCGTGAATCCATTCTGGGAAATCTTTCAGTGACTGTGTTTCATTCCGGTCACCCTTCCCATCTCTTAAAGCTTTCCAATCAATCGTATCACTGTCAGAAAACCCTCACCGCCGTCAGAAAACCCTCACTGCCGGCGACCTTTTTCTGGCAACGTCCTTTTTCGACACCGACCATATCATCAGGTGCGCAAGGAGGAGATCTTCAAGTTTTCTCAAAGCACCGGAGGGAGAATCTTAGCCACGCGCCGGCGACGCGCGTTTCTTCGACGCGCGTTTCTTCTCCGGCGGCCTGAATCTCACGCGCCGGATCGTGGAGCTCTTTCTGGCCACGCACTTCCATCTCTAGCCTCGCCTGACGCCGTCTAGCCACCCTCCATCTGTGCTTGTGTCATCCGAGCCCTGAAAGTGCATTTTTTGGGGTTTTTTGTCTCCGCCGGCCTTCTAAACAGCCTTTCCGGCGACCTCCGGTGACTTCCTCTCCACCTCGAGCCCTGCATGTGTCTTAGGAAGTCCGCGATAAACCGTATTAGGGCTCTCTTCGATCCAAATGTATTTCGTTCACCAGATAAGTAGATATGGCTACTAAAAGTTCCACTTTTTCCTTTGTCATATCTGGATCTCCTATGATTACTTCAGAGAAATTGATTGGCAGTGAAAATTATTTGTCCTGATCTGCCTCTGTGGAGCTTTGGTTTATGGGTTAAGGTTATGAGGATCACCTTGTTATGCAGGAGGCGGATATCCCTGAGGTTGACAGAGTACAATGGAGGAAGATAGATGCACAATTATGTAGTGTGTTATGGCAATCAGTTGATCCTAAGATTCTGCTTCATCTTCGGGCCTACAAAACTTGCTTTAAATTTTGGAATCAGGCGAAAGGGCTATACACGAATAATATCCAACGTCTTTATAAGGTGGCTTCTTCTATTGTCAATGTCAGACAACAAGACATGGTTTATCTACTTATATTGGCCAGATTGCCTCTCTTAAGGAGGATATCTTGACCGTGATGCCTCTTACTACTGATGTTGGGGATCAACGAACACAGATTGACAAGTTCTTCATGACTGCTATGCGTTCTTGGCCTCTTTATCAGTTAGATATTAAAAATGCTTTCCTTCATGGGGATCTTGTTGAGGAAGTTTATATGGAGCAACCACCTGGTTTTGTTGCTTAGGGGGAGTCTGGTTTAGTGTGTAGGTTACGTTGTTCTCTATATGGCTTGAAACAATCTCCTCGAGCATGGTTCGGCCATTTTAGTTCTGTTGTTCAGGAGTTTGGCATGTTCTGCAGTACAACAAACCATTCCGTTTTCTATCATCATAACTCTTCGGGGCAGTGTATTTATCTGGTAGTTTATGTGGACGACATCGTCATTACAGGCAGTGATCAGAATGGTATTCAGAAACTAAAGCAACACCTTTTCACCCACTTTCAGATTAAAGACTTAGGGAAACTCAAGTATTTCTTAGGGATTGAGATAGCTCAATCCAGTTCTTGTGTGGTTCTTTCCCAAAGGAAGTATGCTTTAGACATCTTGGAAGAAACCGGTATGTTAGACTGTAAACCGGTAGACACTCCTATGGATCCAAATGTCAAACTTATACCAGGACAGGGGGAGCCTTTACGAGATCCTGGGAGATATCGATGGCTTGTAGGTAAACTGAACTACCTCACCATTACTCGTTCAGACATTTCTTTTCCTGTAAGTGTTGTTGGTCAATTCCTACAGTCACCATTGGATAGCCATTGGGATGCTGTAATCCGCATTCTTCGATATATCAAAAGCACACCAGGCCAAGGTGTGTTGTACGAGAACAGAGGTCATACCCAAGTTGTTGGTTACATAGATGCAGATTGGGCTGGCTCACCCACAGATAGACGTTCCACTTCCAGGTATTGTGTTTTTATTGGAGGTAACCTAATATCTTGGAAGAGTAAGAAACAAGATGTAGTGGCCTAGTGCTGAAGCTGAGTATCGAGCTATGGCTCTAGCAACATGTGAACTCATATGGTTGAAACATCTTCTTCGGGAGTTGAGATTTGGAAAGGATGAACAGATGAAGCTCATCTGTGACAACCAAGCCGCTTTGCATATTGCATCCAATCCAGTCTTTCATGAAAGGACCAAACACCTTGAAGTTGACTGTCACTTCATTAGAGAGAAGATTGCATCAGGATGTGTGGCGACTGGTTTTGTCAATTCAAATGATCAACTAGTAGATATTTTTACTAAATCTCTCAGAGGTCCTAGAATTAAATACATTTGTAACGAGCTTGGTGTATATAACATATATGCTCCAACTTGAGGGGGAGTGTTAGATAGTGTATAGTTATTTAGGTTATTTACTTTTCCTTTTCCTTTTCTTTCCTTATTGTATTGTGAGTCCCACTAACATGTATATATATACCCAAGTCCAATGTGTATTCTTTATAGTTTTTCAATAACAATAATTAGGGATTCTCCCTTTTTCTCTTTCTTCACAACAATGATTTCATTGAATAAAATAAGGTTCTTGGAAAGGTCTCCATAAAAAATGCAGTGATTAGATGTTAGATGCTGATATTTTCTAATTACAATCCCTCACCCCAGCATTATGTCGTCCCTTGTCAATTTAAACTTAATTCACTTAATTCCATATTGCACTTCCTTTCAGTAAACATAATCTTTAGGAGACTTATCAAAAAGAGACATCAACACACGAATATACACATTTATTTTTATGGAATTTGAGTCATCCATAAACTACGTTTCTATTTGTGGCACTTAATTTTGATATTTTGCAACTAGTGAAGTTCAGGATGCAGAAATCTGAAATTCTTTGAACAGAACACTTGGATAAGCAGAATGTTGAAAAATGATTCATTTAGCATACCCAATAATTGGCCTTTTTTTTTTTCTTATTGGAAATACAAAATATAAATTATTTCAAAACATTAGAAGTGCAAGAAGGTGTGAGAGATCCTTCAAAAGAAGGGAAAAAACGAAAAAGAAATACAAGGGCCTAAACAATTAAGCAGGACACCAAAACAGCCCCTACCATATCATCCATTTACATTTAATTGCTGTGATGTTAACTTGACACGTACCCTAGTAGTGGGAATCAATCTTGACTGACATTAGAGTTGTCATGGAAAGTGCCAACAATGTGTTAGTTCCCATTATGTGTATCCCTCTCTCTAAGACAGGAGTTCTGATAGCATGTTAGATTAGCTATCACTGGAAAAAAAAATTGAGAGATTGACCTGCAATGAATATCACGTTAACAACTCAAAAAAAAAATGTAAGATCACTCAATGCAAACTTTAAAAGCCACATTAGAATCAAGTTAAATTGGATGTACAAAAGTCCTAGTTGTGATTCTGTGAATCTCAAAATCCCATGACTTGGATGTACCCAACTTGTTACATGTTTTGACCATCAGGGGTATTAATATCCTTATACCAGAATTTCATAGATGATTGGCATATTCTGTAAATTTGAAAACATCCAAGCTTTGATGAATCCAGTCAATTTTCAGTAAGGAGTAGCTTTCTGATTAGAGACTGGAAGGGTTTTCCTCAATTCTTTTATGGATTAGTCTATAGTTTCCTTTGGGCTCTTAAACTCCTCTTTTTTTTTAATTTTATTAATATATTGGGTGAGAGCTGGGGGATCACCCTTGTTGTTTCTTCTTTTCCTCTCTTTTTTCCTCAACTTCAGGTCTATTTATACACTTCCTGTATACTTGGGCTGCACCCTTTTAGTCAGACACTTTAATCCTATTTATCTTTTGCTCATCAACAAAAGAAACAAAAAAAAATAAAAAAAAATAAAAATATCAAATTGTCCTCCATGTCATAAGCAGTCATAATGTGCACTCACCATTAATATATTGCTATTCATTTCTGTTTGTTAATATAATATGCTTTTTTAAAAATGCTACAGAAAGATTTTTTTATTTAATTTTTTATAGGTAAAGGAAATTTTCTTATAAAACGCCGAGAATTAGGAGTACAACCTTGGTGAGTAGGAAGCATATAAGATATCTTTGAAAGAAGATAGAGAACATGCAGGCCAAACTAGGGACCGACCAGCCTCCTCCCCTACTCGCCCCTAAACACAGCAAACCTTATTTTATCCTGATGTGCCAATATAAATATATTAGAAACACCTAACAAAAAGAAGGGGATGCTCCCCAACTACACAAGAGCTATACAAAAAGCAAAAAAGGAAACACAAATAAAAGCCACAAAAACTCCTGCACTACTTAGAGCCCCACTGTTCAATGAAGTTTAGCAAGGATGGAGGCCTAGCTTGAAGAGACTACTGGGAGCAGTTGAAAAGGGTAGAAAGGGAGTCCTTTAGAGATTAATATGATTGCCAAACTCCTTAAAAGGATCTTCAATTACCTTTCTACCAAATTATCCAAAATTGGCACAGAGTTGTCTTCCAATCCTTCCTTCTCTTTTTGCCCACAAAAATTCCTCAATAACACATTAGAAACTCTTTTAGTGAAGGGAGAACCCATGAAAAGAGAGAACAAAAATGTCATAGCACTTTTGCTTTGCCACAATTGATTGATTCTTTGACATTCTTGCTCGTAAAACAATAATTTATCCAAAACCACCTTTTTCTTTTTAGCTGGTTCAAGGTCCGGATCCTTCCCCATGCATCTTCCTAAGGAAAGAAAGCCACTTCCAAAGGAGTCCGACTGCCCTACACTTCCCTTAAGAGAAAAGGCACTCCTTTTTCTAACTCCAAACAAGAACCAAAAAGACTTCATCGAGAATTTCATACTCCTACTAGTCTCCTATACCGATCTATCCTCATTCCCATTCCCCACTACACCCCCTAACATTTGAAGTCTCTAAAGCAAACCCTCAATGCTAATCGAACTCCCAATCTTGAAAATGTCTTATGAAGTATGAATTTCAAAGGGCTTGTGCACCCATTACCTCCCAAACATCAACCAACCAAGCATCCTTATAAGCTGCAAAAGAGAAAAAAGCTGTAAAAAAGTCCTTTAAAGGATAATCATCACACCAAACATCTTTCCAAACCTAGATTCTCTTCCAATAAGCTACTACAATCTTGTTCTATCTTTAAAAACTCCCCATCTTTTTCTTATTGTCTTCCACACATTGACATCTTGCCTCTCCCTCTTTACATGAGAGCTGGTGCCTCTCATCTCTTCCCCATGCTTTCCCAAAATGACCTATCTCAGAAGGAACTCTTTCTGCAAATCTAGCACAATTGTCCAACTAAGGCTTTATTGAGAGGACAAGAGACAACCCAACCCCCCTACCCTTTTCTCTACAAAATAGATGACCACTTTACTAGATGGGGTTTCTTTTCAAGAACTCTACCCATTCACACCCCCCCCCCCCCCCCCACCCCACCCCCCCAAAAAAAAAAAAACAGGAAATTATATATATATATATATATATATATGTATATTTTCTAATGTCAATGCCACAAACTCAAGGATAACAAATAGAGGCATAAAGTAAATAGGCGTGAGTCTCCCATCCTTTGAAAGGTATATCCTTTTCCATAGAGCTAACTTGTCGTGAATTCTCCCCTCTACCATATCACACACCATTGAAGACTTAAAAAGAAACTTCTAAAAGCAAGCCTAGATAAGTGTTAGGAAGCTTCCCCATCCTATAGCTTAGCACAGAAGCAAGCTTCTCTACATTAGGGCCCTCTTGTATTAGAACATTCATTTGTATTTAGATTAACTTTCAGACCTGCAGAAGCTTTAAACCATCGAGGAATCCAACTCATATAAGTCAACTGTCCTGAATAGGGTATGCAAAAAAGTAAGGTGCTGTTAGCAAAGAGAAGGTGAGGAACATCCACTCCCTTTCCTCCCCCACCTCCTCCTTGAAGCCTTAAACCAAACATCCTCACTTTTCCTTCTCAAGAGAACACTAAGGTTATGTTTATTCCTAGAAAGGTTTCAGAGAAGGAATATAGAGAAGGTATGTATAAGAAAGGAAAATTTATAAAATTTTGCTCTTCTTTGTTTATCCATGGAGAAGTTCAAGTGAAAGAAAATTAAATTATCGAGGAATGCACTTCCCCAAACTTTCCTTTCCTTTCCTTTATTGAAGTTTTTTCCTCACCCTTTTCCATGAGATCCGAACATAAGAAAATCATTTTTCTTAATTTTTGTTTCCTTTTATTTAGCACTTTCTGTGAATTAAACATTTCCTAAGGGCTTTCATCACCAAAATAAGCAAATAAGTGGATAGATGTCCCCATATCTCAAACTCCTCAAACTTCAAAACAAGGCATAATGTGTTCACCAAAACTGAAAACCTCACCACTGAGATTCAAAGCTGAATCGATGCCACTTCTACCAAAATCCCATTTTATGTAGTATTGCCAACAAAAAACACTAATTTCAATGGTCATAAGATTTTTCAATGTCTAACTTACAAAAATAACTACCTCTCTATAACTTTCTAGTCTCAAGTACGTAGCCTTTTTGGCAATAAGAGCCACATCTAGGTTTTTCTTACTTGTACAAAAGTATTCATAATGTTTCACACCATTGTTCTTATCACTTTCTTTGACTTGTAGCCTTTAGCTTAGCTAAAACCTTATATAAACTCCATATTAGGTTAATGGCCCTAAGGTTCTTCAAATCTTTAGCGCCTCCTAATTTTAGAACCAAGACAAAAAAATTGTAGCATTTAGATTCCACCACATTTTCTTTTGGAAATCAGACTCTGCCAAATCTTTCTTTGGAAAATAATAATAGTAATGATAAGAAGAGGAACCAAGACTAAAACTTTTCTCCTCATCACTCTTGCTCATGATTGATTGTGCTCCAAACTTCATAACTTAGCAGTTTTTGTTCTTCTTCCTTTCTTTCATGCTTCTATTTGAGATTCCATTTACTGCCTTGCACTCTTGTTTGCTCTCTTTATTCCTAACACTAAGCTAAACCATAAGAAAAATGTATCAAATTCTAAAAGTAAGGTACTAGCATCAATAAGTACTCAAAATTTTATGTTTGAGTTCTTATCAACCTCCACCAAGGATGCCTCACTGAGAGGCAAGATCGCCTACTTCAGAACCTCCATAATCTTTCCTAAAGGTAGAAAAATCTCCTTTTTAATGGAAAGCCTAATCACAAGTCACAATGCTCCTATCCTATCAAAACAAGTCACAATGCTCCTATGTTGTAAAGGAGAGAGAGACTTCTCTAAAGAAGCGCTAAGCTCAATATCTAGATAAGCTTCTTGCAGCCTTTCACATACCCTTCTTTCACTTTTTTCTCATCAGCTTTAAAGGACCCCCCAACCCAATTAATGTAAAAGTGTGTGGTTTGTTAAAGGAAAGGGGACCCAACCCATCAACAATGCTTGAAGAATTGCTAGATCCTTAAGCCTAACTCCATCCTTCTCAAGTTCAAAAGAATGAGCCTTGCCCTTACAAGTCCTATAACCCTTACCAAGCTTAATCGGCAACCCATGAAGATGGAAATTAACTATGGGGTATGGGCTCATCAATTGGGTTTAAAAAAGGCTCCTCATGATTTCATCTAATCTAATTCACTTCAAATTAGCTTGTGTCCTCATGTCCTAATGCAAACCTAGTACCAACTACCCATGATATGTGTCCACCTTTTGTAAGGGCTGTTAACTCCACACTTACTCCAACGTGGGCAATATTCTGTTCCCTTTCTCCAACCTCAACTCCGCTATAGCTCTACCTTGGAACAATCATTGATATTCACAGGGGGACCCTCTACCTCAGGTGAATTGCATAGTTCATATGTTCAACTCTATATGAAGCTTTGAGGAGTGCTGGTCTCTTCTTGAAGAGAGATGAGAGCCGGGGTGAAGCTGGTGTTGCCAGGGGAGGAAGAAGTTGTTTTGTGGTGGAATCCAAATCCTTTGAGATTTTGGTTGACGATTGGGAGGAAAGTTGAAAGGTTGCATTTGGGAGAGAAGCAAAGGTGTCTCCTCTTGGATTAGATTCGGGGAGGTTAGTTTACGGTGCTTACCGGATGGAGTAGAAGCTTGTTGTAGAGAGGCTAATAATCGAGATTGGGCTATTGGCTGGGAGGAGGGGAATAGGAAATATAGGTTGGAGCGTCGCTTGAATGAGGCAGGAAGGTTCATTCTCTACTCAGTTCGTGATATTGAATAAAAAAAGTGTAGCATTATTTTTCCAGAGGGGAAGGGATAGTCTTTTGGTTGGAACTCATTGGCCGTGAGGTTGAGAGGTCTTGGTGTGGCCCCATCAGGTGGCTTACAGGTTTCCAAAGGGCCAAAGGATTTGTTGAGGGCGAAAGGGGGCTTGAAGGTCCAGTGGAGGGAGAAAGGGGTGGAGCTGAAATCATATGCAGATGCTGTTAAGACAAGCTCGGGAAGGGTAGGCCAATCAGTTTGGTTAGAGGTGGGGGAAAGAGAAGTGCGTGGAAGGTTAGATCAGTTGAGACAGTGTCTGGTAGGTTGGTGGGGTCTTAACTCAGCTCCTTTTCCTGAGTTGGAGTACGTAAGGAGTTGGGCACCGCAGCTGTGATAGGCAGAGGTTTCTTGCTGTTTGATTTCAAGTCATCAAGTGAGGCTGAACGTGTTTAGCCAGAGGCTTAAGAAACATTAAGGAGAATGTTATTATTTTGGATAGATGGAACCCTGAGGTGGGGTGTCTTTGCAAGGATTCCAGTGCTAACGAAGTTTGGGTAAGGGTGGTCGGGCTCCCCCTTCATTTGTGGAGCACGGAGGTGTTGTTTGAGGCTCCTTGAAAAACGTGATATCTCACATTGGGTAATTCCTTAACCCTTCCCTTTTAAAAAACTACTATTGTTCTTGTGAATTATAATCAATAGCAAGTATATAAGTAGTAATTTCAAATCTGTAGGTTAATTGTACCTTGTTAATTTTAATGAAAAATGGAGTTTGGTTTTTATGGCGGTGATAGTGCACAATTTTTGACAAATCAGTCACAAACTCTACCATAGTGACAATACTATAGAGAGGTCTAATGAAAAATAGCTCACCAGGAGCTTAATACCTAACACATCTGATTGTTAGGAGTAAATCCCTATTTACGAGAGCAATACCACACAAGGCAAAGCTCACACAGGATTTATAATGGTTCACTCTCAATATTAGAGCTATGTTCACTTTGTTGCTACAGATTTTCAATATGATTAATATATATATATATATATATATATATATATAAGGTAATCCAATGCCTTGCAATGATCGCCTCTCCTCTTTTTTTTTCCACTCTTAAAATCAGTCATCATAATAATCCCTAGTATAATGTGAAAATTAGGGTAGATTAATGTATGTGTAGACTACTTAAAATACCTCAAACAGGAGGAAGAGGGTGGTGATCCAAACCACCCCCCACACCCACCCACCCACCTCTTCAGCCTTATCATGAAAGTTGATTTGCAGTCCTGGGAAAAAGTGTACAGTATAATTAGGCTTCACACAACTCGACATCGATTACTTTTTAAATATAAAAGAAAAAAATGAAAAATCAAAAGAAAAGGTTGTCTTATTTAAAACCCTTATTATGGCATCCCTTCTCTCTCATTTCACACCTCAGAATGCACCCTTCTTACAGAGAGAAACATGCTTTCACATCTTAAAATATCTACAGAGGTCCTCTTCTACTAAAGCCTCCCTTTTCATAAGTCGAAGCCACTTCTCAAGCTTTGCAACTCTGGATGATTGTGAGAAAAAATGCCTCCATCTGCCCTCTAATCAGCACCTCATAGCCTCCATTGTGCTGCAAACCTCAGCCTCATTAAGCGGGACGCTCAAAACTCAAGAACCTTATACTCACTTCCCCTGGTGATTCCCTCGAGGAATAAATGACTCATTCAAATTCAGCTTTCACAGCTCCTAGCCTTAAAGAATTTTCTGCTTCTGCTCCTTCCAGATTCACCAGAATAATCTCCAAGGGGCTGTTTTCCATTCTTTCCTCTTACTTTTTCCTATGAAGTTTTCATACCAGTTAGACAGAGCCTGCTTCATTTGTTCTGGAAGCACTCTAGAGACACCAACAATGGAGAGACACATGGCTTTAAAAGCTTCCTTGTAATATTTCCTTATGATCCTTTTCTTCATCAGATGGTTGATCATAAGAATCTTCTCCTATGCCATTTCCTATGTGAAGAACCCGTTCTTAGAGGGGCATTGCCCACACCCCCACACTACATGGCACCTTGTAGAAAAGATTGACCAAAAAATGTTCCTTTCCACTCCAGATTGACTTTCCTGCCCTTTCACCTTGAGTTTGACAATTGGAAATCCATCACATGAAAGATTTTATCAATTCCAACTCCTAGTTATGGTGTCCTCTTAGAAATTTTGAGTTCCAATACCCATTTGCCCCCTCTGAGTACCAATAAACAACTACCATTTATCTGTGTTTAAGACCACTGATGAACAAATCTGGATTGGAATCCCTAAGAGGAGCCTCCTACACCAATTTAGAACTCAACACTAAGTTCATTTCCCACAGAAATACAGGTTAGAAAATAAAATCATTCTGTACTTTTTTGATATCTTTTCATAGGCCCAATCCTCTTGCCCCTCTCCCCACATTATAACACCAACTACCTCACCAAATTTACCACCAAGTTCTTCCTTTCACTATTTATCTCTTGCAACTGCAAACCTCCAAAACACTTCCCTAGTAATATTTAATTACATGCATAAATTCTAATGCCTTGTCCTTCCAACTTCCTTGCAAAACAGACAGTGAACCGCTTTTAAGGATGAGCTGTCCTTGTTTTCTCCCATCCCCCCAGTTAATTTCTTTGAAACTGCTCTAATATGTTCCAAAAAGAAACTGGCATTACACAGGTGGACATAAATAAATAGGTAAACCTGAAAAGGTAGTCTCATTAGGTGTTTGTCTTCCTTAGGTATTGCCTCTTCCAAGACTTTATTATATATTGCGGTGGACATTGGCCCTTCCAAGATGTTCACGTTCCCTCAATGCATTCCAATACTGAATCCCTTACCAGCTTACCATTAATAAAGGATCCCAATAGCATGCCCATATAGGTTGAAGGCCAACATAACATGCTGCATCCAAGAATTGAAACCACATCTTCACTCCTCCACACTTCCTACTAGAATGACTTAATTGTATGAAAATGTTCAAATTTTTTGTCACTCAATATGAACTTATGAATGTATGGATCTTTTGGTACAAACATTTGAGTTTAAATTGATGTTGGTATCTTGAAAGTGCTGTTTGGAGGAAGATATTGGTGGGTTTTTATTTTTGGAAATTGATTGTGTTCATGAACTACTGAATCATTGACCAGGTTCTTTTGGGATCAATGGGTGCTCTTTCACTTATGACAATCCTGTCAGTTGTGATAGGACGGATATTTCACTCAGTGCCTGCTCAATTTCAAACAAGTAAGTTTGTAGTTATTGGCATCTCTACTTCTGGCTGGTTGTCTTCTGTGAGTAGAAGTGCAAGTGTACAGCCTATTAAAACACTGTTGCTAATGCTTTGTAATATTCTATCTTGAACCAAATAGTGCCAAACTGGTGCAGCTATTCTTTTGTTTCATATGATCATTCCATCCCAATAGACTCTCTCATGTTGTCTTCATGGAAGGCAACATTTAACTTCTCAGAAGTGCATTCACTTCTGATTCTGTTTTTCATTTATTTTTTTCTATTAAAGAATGCCAAGAAAGTTCTAGCTCAAAATGGCATTTTTGGAGACCTGGAAGCTTTTGAAAATTATTTTCTCATCTTTCTTTCTTTTTATTTTTCTATATCATCTTTCCCATCCCTCTCTTCCCTTTTTTATTTTTTATTTTTTTTGGTTCCCATGTCATCACACAGACGAGATGTTAAGGCATAGATGGGACTGCAGTTAACAAACAGGGCTGGCATAGTCTGTCTCACTGGGTAATCTGTTGATGTGCAAACAAAATTTCATAGAACTAAGCAATTAAAGGGTCCCATTTCTAGAAGCCTTTTATAGAGACACATGAAATCAGTTGAGTATTAGTCTTGAAAATGATTCTAATATAAACACCCTCAGAATGGCAATTCATCATCCATCTAGAAATTGATGGATATATTTCTTTTTTTGCTTATGACTAAAGTATCAAAGTTGTCCATATGATGGAAGATGATTTTAGGCATATAATATGGGAATGCTTGTATGATCATCTGGATTATCAGAAAATGTGGGCTAACCCAAGTACCTAAATATTATTCTGGTCAGCATTTAAAAGAATTACACCCTGTTTTGGATGTGCCAGCATGTTGGATTGTGGTAGACATTGCACCCTTGACTGGGACTATTAGTTTCCTTTTTCAATTTAATGATCACCTTCCTCTGTGGATGGTCTTTTACACTTGTGAATCAGCATTGCTCAGCTCATGTTGATTCTTTATGTTTTTGCTTGCTGCCACTGCATCATGTACCAGAAAGTATTTATCCACCTTGAAATCCTTCCAGTATTTTCATCTCTTTGCGGTATGACATTTTTTATTTATTTGAGAACCTGCACCTGTCAATCATTAAGTCTCTTGTAATCTGATCATGTTCTGTGATTATCTGAACAGCCTTGCCAATTGGAGAATATGCAGCAGTAACTCTTTTAATGTTCTTTGGCCTCAAGTCAATAAAAGATGCATGGGACCTTCCATCAATTGTAGTTAAGAGTGGCGATAAGAGTGGACCTGAACTTGATGAATTTGTGGAGGCTGAGGAGCTTGTGAAGGAAAAGGTGGTCTTTCTAAAGCCTGCCTTCTGTGAAGGTTTTTTCAGAAATGAATTTCTTATTTTTAGTGATGCTGTGTTTAATGTCTTCAGGTGTCAAAACGACTCACAAATCCACTTGAAATCGTCTGGAAGTCATTTAGCCTTGTATTCTTTGCTGTAAGCATCTTCTTTTAGCAACACCTAATTATAACTAAAAGATATATGCTTGCTTTCATTACGGTTAGTCAATCCAAAATCTGAAACTATGATGCAGCCTATAAAAAAAAAAGGAAATTTGAAACCAAGACATGGTCTCGGTGATCCAAATTTTCTAAAATTGTTGCAATGCCAACTTCTATCTCCCTATCCTTGTGTCTCCACTGCCATAATTTATCTTCGTCTGGGTGATTTTTCCATTTTTCCCTTTTCAATTAAAAGGCAGCAAACCAAGATACCATGGCTATGACACAATGATAGTACAGTAGCCCAATCCTATTTTCATAAGCAAATTAGTAGCTTCATTTGGATGTCTTAAAGGATTTTATATTCTGAAGCACACATTCCATTTTACTATATTGTTAAATGCTTTTAGGAATGGGGAGACCGCTCTATGCTTGCAACAATTGCTCTTGGTGCCGCACAGGTGCAATTTTATAAAATCTCAACCGTAGTCTTCCTTTCATTTTTCACAAAATCTCAATCATGGAATTTTATTGATTATTTATATTTATGAACTCTGTAGTCTCCATGGGGTGTGGCAAGTGGAGCCATTGCTGGACACCTATTTGCAACAACCATTGCAATTCTAGGAGGAGCATTACTTGCCAACTACATTTCTGAGAAACTGGTAGGAAATAATGTTTTTTACAAAGCTTGTACTTTGATTTCTATATAACTGACTCAAATCTCCCATCAGGTTGGCTACTTGGGTGGAGCACTGTTTCTTGTTTTTGCTGTAGCCACATTTTTTGGAGTTTTCTAATAAATTCTTGAGAGCCTATGGGAAAAAACAAAGCAAGCAACTACATCTTAATCCATGAGGACACATTGCAGTGCCTAAGGACTGGGCAGAACTAAGGGAGAAAGAGGTAGAGGAAGGCCTGAGATCTATCATAGTTGCTCATGTGGCAAGTTTCATTCCTTATAAGCCCCAAGGTTGGTCCCATGTGAGTATGCTGGTTTTGTTGAGATAGAGCTATTTACTAGAGAATTTTATCTTAGACAGCTTTAGACAATGTTAAAAGATGAGCTTGGACATCCAAGACACCCAAAATCAAAGGCTCAGTGTTTAACTGCTTTCTGTATCTTGAAATGCAAAGTTTCACCTTCCAATGATTCCTGGAAAGGATGATGTGACCATGTCTTTCTATCTATCACTTAGAATGATTTGAAATAAAGGTAGGGATAAGTCTCTATGAATGTGCTATTGTTAAAGCCTCTTCCATGCTCTTTTGTTTTCATGCTTGTCCAATTTTGATAGAAGCTACATGTTCTGTCATTGCACTTTGGCTCCCTTCAATCTTAATGATGATAATCGTTTGAATTATGTGCAAAAGGAATTGCATTTGTCATAATATTTCACTCCATATAAGGCAGGGTGACTTTGTAGTGCAACTAGTCATGGAATCTTTGAACTGTTAACATGCATGTGCAGAATTGTCTACTATAAAATTGATACTGCCATTATTTGTTTTGTCCTTTGTGGGAGATTTACTTTCAATATTTCCAAATTTTCTTTACCTATTGTCAAGATTCTCACCAAATTTGCTCTTTTCTGTTTGTTCCTCCACTAAGTTTAGATTATGTAACAAAAAAGAGAAACATATCAGAAGTACTTTAAAATAAATGGGTCTGATTTCGTAACTATTTCAGATCCAAAAATAGTCTCTAGCCTTTTATAGGTGGTGTTTAATATAGTTGGACTCAAAGAGAGTGACTACCCTCTCTAGATAGTGGATAGTAATAACAATCCTACTACTTGAGTTATAGGCAAATCATCACTGCCCCCATCCCATATTTCCACAAAATCCAATTATTGATATTTTTTTAATCCTTTGGCTGTTTATAATAACTCTGAATGGGCAAGTCTGGTCATCGGAGTGTTGGCTAGACCTATGCTTTTGAGTGGCGTTATTGTTGAAAACCATGCCCAGTTACACAAAAAGGACCTGAGAGGCACTCAAGAATTCCCTTCAAATGGTCTTAGGTTTGGGTTTTGATGGAGGAAGGAATGGCTAAAGAAATAAGAGTTTTGAGAGCTAGAAACTACTTAGCATTTTCCTCACTTTATGATCCCTCATGTAGCCCCTTCGAAGGGCATTTTAGGAACAGCGTCAGAGTCATTGTACAGGATAAGTTGCTTGTCTTGACTGAGTTTTTTTTTAATGTTTTAAAAATCGAAGGTTCAGGGATTCAATAATCCGGACGTGATTGAATCGTATAATTTATATATTATTAAAATTTAAATTAATTATAAAAAAATTAAAGTATGTGTAAATAAATTATAAATAAATAATATTTATTTTTGATATTATCTAATTAAATTATGTATAAGTATAAAAATATTAATATTTTAAATTTTATTGAATGAAATATGTATAATATTTAAATATGAATATATTAAAAAGGGAAGAAATTTAACTATTTAATTTTAAATAATTTTATAATTTGAAAAAGTATTATGTTATTTTTATTTAACAATATAATTTTTTTTTATAGAAAATAATATATTCTTTTTTCTTTGCAATGCTCAGCATTGGAAAGTGTGTAGAGGAGTGATGCCCATGTCATATGCTTGACTTGAGGGCCACCGTCCTAATCCTTGATTTTTCTTTAAATTAATATAACCAATCTCACAGCGGATGGTGATAAGAACAAGGAGGCCTTTAAATGCATTACTCATCCAAGATAAAGACATCTACAACTTGGACTTGTTTGGATGGGCTTTTGCCTAAAATACAATAAATAAAGTGGTGGCAATGTGGAGCTTTGCCAAATATTCCACTAAATAGGTAGAAAATTCGGCTGTCTAAATGACAAAAAAGGGTTGGGGGTAGCTACCGGATTTCTCGGTTTAGTCCGGGTTTCATTTGACTAAAGATGGTTTTTGAAAATACACCTTCCAAAATCGAGGCAGTTTTTGGGACGCAAACTGCCATAGAATTGAAAATATTTTTCAATTTGTTGTATTTTTAAAAATAATTTTTATAATGACCACACTTTTATCAAAAATCCCATTGGGCAAACAATTCCATATTGTGGTGAGGTGGCCAAAAATTTCTACAAGGAGACATCTGTGAGCAGTGGATTTGTTGGATTATTGGAACGAGCTATAAGTTAATAATATTTGCCTCGTCTTCTTGTACAAGACCACAGATAGAATCATAGAAGGTCAGGGCACCATCAGCAGCCTCGTCGTGCCAGACTTGGTCGTAAGGCTCGCTAGCACATGATGTTTGGACTCCCGAATATGCCCGATAGACCTGGGAGTTGGCTCCCTCACCTGAGATTGGAAACCAAATTGCCGGTTTGGATATGATATTCCCATTGCTTCATGACCCACCACCCAAATTCTACCAAACTAGATTTAATAAGATCTAGCTTGTATATTTCGAAGACATCAAGAACCACTTCTCTTCCAAAAAAAATATATATTTATTTTGAAGATCATGTACTATAATCTAAAAAATAAAATTTATGAATATTACAAGAAAATTGAAATTTTGTTCGTGATAATGAAGAAATGAATTAATTTTTCAGGAACACAATTTCAATGTAAACCCTCACCCAAATGTTGTCATTTCACTCCCAAAATGATTAGAAGTGCTTACAAAATAAGTAAAGCACCGAAAAAATTAACCATTCTTTTCTATAAATTTGTAATTTTGCTCACAAGGATGATATTAGAACTTTATTAATTGGTCCCATTGATCTATATATTTGATTCCATTGTTTTGTATCTTTTGTCTTATCGTTTTGTTTCATTGATCCTATGTCTTCGTACCTTGGTCTTATTCATTTTTACTCATTGTTTAATGAAATGAGTGACATAATCTCAAAAATGCTTCCATGAAGGGAATCCTTCTATATTGCATGACTTAACCAAATAGAGATGAGCTCTCTTAATGGCTTTATATAGAAATTTCATGCAAATGGAGGGTGGAATTGAATTTTTAGAAAACCAATGATGAGAGGCTCTCACAATTTAAGGAACCATATCATTAAAATATTAGTAGTGGGAAATTACAATATTATTTATGTTAAATTTAGTGAATGAGTATATTGTTCTATATCTTGGTAAGAAACATTACAACGGTATATGTACAAAATTAGCTAAGCTAAATGGCTAGGCTATGTAAGGTAAATGGTAATTACAAGGAGAGATTCATAGGCTATGTAAGGTAAATGGTAATTACAAGGAGAGATTCACGTTCTACACCTATGAGGGAGGTAATCTTGGTTGACACCTAAGATTGCCTCTAATGCTCCCCCTCAAGTTGGAGCATGAAGGTCTGTAATGCCCAACTTGCAAACAAAATGATGAAACATGTCTTTCCCAAGGGCTTTAGTGAAGATGTCGACGATCTGGTGCTGCGTGGAGATATGGATTGGCATAAGAAGGCTGGAGCGGAATTTTTCACGGACATAATGACAATCAATCTCTATATGTTTTGTATGCTCATGGAAGACTGGATTGTGTGTAATGTGGAGTGCAACTTGATTATCACAATAAAAGATGATGTGCTTGGGATGTAATACCATAAGATCAGAGAGCAGAGTCTTGAGCCAAACAAGTTCACATGTAGTGGTGGCCATAGCACAATATTTAGCTTCTATGGAAAAATGAGAGACAACTGTCTATTTCTTTGTTCGCCAAGAAAGAGGGTTGGTCCCAAGTGTGATGAAGAAGCCTGTAGTAAAGCGGCGAGTGGTAAGACAGCCGGCCTAATCAGAGTCAAACTATGCAGAAAGCTGAAAGTCACAAGTGGATGGAAAAAATAGTTCATGGCCTAGTGAGCTCTTCAGATAGCGAAGCACATGTAAGGTTACCTAAGAATGCGATTCTCGTGGAGCTTGCATGAACTGGCTTAATATGTTAATAGAAAAAGATATGTCCGACCGAGTGATAGTCAAATAAATGAGACGACCCACCAATCTTCGATAAGGGCTAGGATTAGAGAGTAAGACCCCATCTTCTGGAGTGAGCTTCAGGTGTTGTTTCATGGGAAAAGAAGTTGGGCGAGATCCTAACGTACCAAAGTCGGCTAGGATGTCCAGATCATATTTGCGTTGAGAAAGAAAGATCCCACAAGGAGAACGTGCCATCTCAAGACCAAGAAAGTATTTGAGGGTCCCTAAATCTTTAAGATTGAACCGATCAGCTAGAAAAGTTTTGAGGTCAGTGATAATAGTAAGATCATTTCCTATAATTAAAAGATCATCAACATATACCAAAACTACAATGAAGGAGGAAACCTGAGTCCATGTAAATAGAGAATGATCAGCAACAGATTGAGAGTAACTGGTCAAAAGGAGCACAAATGATAATTTGGAGTACCAATTGCGTGAGGCTTGCTTAAATCCGTATAGAGCCTTGAGTAAGCGACATACATGGGACTCCCCATTTCGGCCATATCCAAGTGGTAAGGTCATGTAGACCTCCTCATCCAAGTCAACATGGAGGAAGACATTGTTGACATCGAGTTGATGAAGGTGCCAGTGACGAGCTGTAGCAATGAAAAAAACATAACAAACCGTAACAAGCTTGGCAACGAGGGCGAAAGTGTCATGGTAGTCAAGGCCCTCAACTTGAGTATATCCCTTGGCAACTAATCGAGCTTTATGGCGTTCGATCAAACTATCTACACGAAGCTTGGTTTTGAACACCCATTTGCAACCAATAGGTTTCTTTCCAGAGAGAAGAGAAGTAAGAGTCCATGTGTTATTAGCCTTAAGGGCCTGGATTTCAGTCTGCATAGCATCACGCCAATGTGAATGCTTGATAGTTTGAGAATAACTAGATGGGTCAATTGACTGTGATAACATGGATAAAAAAAATGTAATGAGTAGGTAAAAATTTAGAATAGGAAACAAAATGAGATAAATGATGGGTCGTACTGGAAGACGTGTTAGAATGAGTAGAGAACGTAGTGGATGAGGATAAGGTAGGACAAAAGTAATCATGTAAGTGAGAGGGTCTGTTTATGGTACGACGAGGGCAAATGGAAGGTGGTGGTGATGTGGAATGTGGTAGGTCAAGTTCAGAAGTAATATGAGGGTAAGAGGATGAGATTGTATCTGAAATAGGGAGAGGTAAGACGAGTGAAGGATGAGTAGGTGGTGTATGTGATTGGAATGAAAAAATATGCTCAACAAAAGTCACATCACAAGAGATGGTAATGTTTTTATGTTTAAGATTATAAAGACTATAACCACGATGATTGGGAGGGTAGCCCAAAAATATGCATGGATCAGCACATAGATGGAATTTATCTCGATGCGAAGTGATTGTTTGAGCATAACAGAGATAACCAAAAACTCGCAAGTGATTGTATCGAGGGTTTGGTTAAAAAGATGTTAAAAAAGAGTTTGGTTTTGAAGTGAAGATGAGGGGATCCGATTAATCAGATAAGTAGTAGTAAGCACACAGTCACCCTAAAATTCTAAAGGTAGATGAGCTTGAAAACAAAGACATCAAGCCAAATTGAGGATGTGTTGATGTTTTCGTTCAGCTACATCATTTTGTTGACGTGTCTCCACACAAGTACGTTCATGTAAATGCCATGTTCGGAAAAAAAAAAATATTTGTGTGGAGTGTGCAAGGAACTCTTGACCATTATGTGTGCGAATGTGGAGAATTTTTGCATTAAATTGGGTTTGAACCATAGTGACAACAAATTTAAGACAAGTCAAGGTTTTCGATTGAAACACATTAGGTAAAGCTAAGTAACCCTAGAATATTCATCCACAATTTTCAAAAAATAATCTGCACCACATAAAGAAGTAGTATGGTATCCACCCTAAATATCATAATATAATCGTTCAAAAGACATATAACTTTTATTTAAAACCAATTTAAAAGTTAAACGAGTATGCTTTCCATGAGCACAACTATCACAAATATCCAAGGTTTTAAGACAAGAAATAAAATTAAGAACATTATGAATGGAGGGGTGACCAAGGCGTCTATGCCACACCTCAAAAGAAACAAACCCCGAAGTTTGTAAAGTAGTGGCTATGACAGGTTTGAAGTAGTAGAGACCATCGTGCTCTTCACTCATTCCCATAAGCATCTTCGTGGTTAGGTCCTAAAAAAAGACAAAACTTAGGATAAAAGAAAACAACACAATTTAATGATTTAGTCAATTGACTAATAGACATTAAATTAAATTTGAACTAAGGAATAGAAAGGACATTATGTAAGGTAAGGGAGGAGGACAATTTAACATCACCCGTGGAGGTGACATAAATTGTATTTCCTATAGGAACACTGATAGAAAGAGGGTGAGCAATAGGGTGTAAAGTTGAAATAAAATTGGACGTGGTAATATGGTGGGTGGCCCCCACTATCTATTATCCAAGAGAGAGATGTAATTGGTCAAAGTGGGCATGGTGATAGACCTGAGAAGGCAAGCGTAGGGGGCTGCAAAAGTTCGAGCAGATGGCCATATTGCTCAAGTGAGAGCCTAAGGACAACACTCGTGGAGGGGATCGTCGAGCTAGCTGTTACATTATGCACTGCCAGAGTCAAGCTTGTCGATAGTTCCTTAGGTTTGGTCGGCCACCATTCGGGATAGCCGATCTCCACGAAGCAATGGTAGCGGGTATGTCCCGATTTCTTACAACCGGAGCAGAGAAGCGAGCTCGGAGGCCAAACTCTCTTCGATCGTTGTTGTGAGGTGGATTTGTGACTGGGCGCTCAGGAAATGAAAGTCAGGGCGTCGATTTTGGAAGTGGAGACACTCACCAAGTGTTAGGACTCTTCTTGGTGTATGATAGAGTAGTAATAGGCCAAAAGTGGCAAGGAGTAGATGTCAAAGATTTGTGAACGTAGTTGATGGTAAGTTTCATTAAGACTCATTAAGAATTGATATATCTGATCAACAGATTAGATTTTTGAGTATTTGGTTACGGCTACGAAGGTGCATGAGTTGACAGACTGAAGAGAAGCCAATTTCTCCAAGAGGGTCTTCAGTCAGCCATAATATTGGGTGACCGAGAGGTTATCTTGGGTGAAGGTTGTGAGATACCGCTTGATGCGGAAAATCTATGTCTGATTGCTTTGTTGGAATCTTGTTTCCAGTTTGATCCAGAGGTCAGCGGGGGTAGCATAATAAACCAGGGTGCTAACAAGTTGTTTGTCAATGGAGTGAAGGAGCCATGACATAACCATGTCGCAACATCGACTCCAGAGGGTAGCAGCGATGTCGTCTTTAGGTTTGGAAAGAGAGTCGGTGACAAAACCCAACTTGTTCTTGGCATTGAGGGCGCGAGAGATGGCACTCCACCAAGTAGTGTAATTGTCACCATTCAAGGGTGTGTCAACGAGGGAGTGGTTGGGCTGATCGGAGGAGCGTAGGAAGTATGGTGAGGAGGCATCTATGAGAGCCTTGGTGACATCAAGAGCATGTTGTTTTTCAGTCATGGTAAGTTTTCAAATCGCTTCAACCGTGCAACTTGGATACCATGTTAAATTTAGTGAATGAGTATATTGTTCTATATCTTGGTAAGAAACATTACAACTGTATATGTACAAAATTAGCTAAGCTAAATAAGGTAAATGAGTAGGCTAAGTAAGGTAATTGGTAATTACAATGAGAGATTCACGTTCTACACCTAAGAGGGGGGTAATCTTGGTTGACACCTAAGATTACCTCTATTAATTTATAACAATGCTATTTTGTCCTAATGCTATGGTTTAAATAGAGTGATGTTAAACCCTATCTTTGGGATTAAAATATATAAAAATTTTCAACATTATCAATGATAAATAGAAATGGTAAGAAGGCAAGTTGAAGACCGCTTAGCATTATCAATGCATATATATATATATATATATATATATATATATATATATATATATATATATATTAAAAAAATTCAATTTTATTATAAATAAATATAATTTAAAAATAATTCAAAGTTGAAAAATGAAAAAATAAATAAATAAAATCATACATGAATCTGGCCAAAACTTGTCACCACTTAAAAAAAAATAAAAAATAAAAAATAGAACTCGTCATAAACTCATTTATATTTATATCAAACTTATACTGTTGGGCACAAAGCACACACCTCATTCCTAATAATATATGCTATTAACTTATTTATGTAATACAAGAATATCACACTTTATTAATAAGAGTAAAATAAAATATGATTAAAAATAATAACGTATAATTTTATAAGATTAAAATATCGAAATTACACCATTGCTCATATCCTCATTATTTGTTTGGTTTAAGTTGAATAAGAATCAATTTTAAATTGTCATGCAAATATTTAAGAATGAATAGGATAAAAATATCAAAACTTGTAAAAACATTCGGTAAATATTTGGATAGGAATTTATAAAAAAGAAAATCAATAATAAAAAATTGTAAAAGTATTGAAAAAACTCTAAGAAATGACAAAACAAATAATAATAATAATATACATATTCAATAAGTAATTATAATTAGAGTCCGCTTGGCAGTGATTCTAGTGGAAGTAATCATTAGGATCCAAAAGCTCATTCAATTGAGGTTTCTAATTCAATTAGTTAAAACAATCTTTTGACAACCTCAACTAATGCATAGTAACTAATTGGTTGAGTGAACAGTAACCAATTGAGTCACTTTGATCAAACCTTGGTCAAGCATACACAATACAAATATATATATATATATATATATATATATATATATATATATATATATATATATATATATATATATATATATATATATAAATTGATACACAAAAGACCATTAACAACTTAAATTGTTTTAATATGAAAATTTATGATTGAAAAACCCTTTTTAACGATGAAATGTATATCAAAATATGATTTTTTATTTTTTATTTTTATCCTTGTAATAATCAATCTCATTTTGTATAAAACTTTGTAGACCCTCATTTTGCTCTAGTTTTTTTTTTTTTTTTTGTTATTTTTGTTATTTTTGGAGCACTATTTTCATATCACCCCAGGAGAGCTGGTGGCATCTTGGAGGAGTGGGGGGCCGACTTCTTCAAGTGCTAAGAGTTGTATGCATGGACGCATGGCCAAGGACACCACCACTTTGCCATGGTGGTGGTTAAGGAGGGAGACATCTCTAAGCAAGGAGCAAAGGAGCAGTGAGGTGAGCATAAAAATGGGTGGAAATTGGATTGAAAAGGAAACATATGACTTTTTTTTATGGAGGGAGTTATAGCAAACGGAAAGGGAAGGGAATTGAAAAAAAGAGATTTTGGGAGCGAAAACAAAGCATGTGGGGAGAAGGTTTTTCAACAAGGTTTTATATATATATATATATATATATATATATATATATATATATATATATATATATAAGAAAAACGTGTAGCAGCTTGAGAGAGGGGTTGGGAGCAAAGAAGGAGTGAACAGAACTGTAAAAGAGAGCTTCAGGAAGGGAGTAACATAGGTATGTTTTCTATAACCTACCTGTTCCTTCTTTTTCACATGGTTCCATTATTTTCTTTGTGCATGCTAGGATTCTATTTTGGTGCCTAAATATGAGCATTGGAAACTTTTGCATATTCTTGTTGGATTTGAGTTTGTTTATATGCATTTTTATGCTTGATTTCTAATTTTTTTTCCTTGGCCCTGTTTTGAGATCCTATATGAAATGTTTGCAAGATTTCCATTTGAAACCCATTTGAACTCCATTTTGGCTTTCTCCCCATTTCACATGGTAGCAACAAAGCTACCATTTCCCATCAACCCATTTTTCTTTCCATCGTTGACACTCTCTCACCCGAGCTTTGCACCTCCACCCATCATTTTCTAGCATTCAGCTACAACTAGTGGACGTCTAGGTCGTGCCAAAAGTGAAATATAGAAAATAGAGAAAGGCAGCCCAAGCCAAGCAACAATTTTCTTCCTCATGTACCTCGTCGGAGTTGTCTTCAGGTTCGGAGATGTTGTTTCAATCCTGAGCGCTTCTCTCTACACTACCAGCAGCCGATTTCACCACTATGTCCATACTTATACCTTTCAATACCCATTAAACCCACTTCTCTCACTACCTTCCACCACCTATCCCACTAGTAATTCCCATCTCATTCTTACACCATTCATATCCTCATTTTTCATGCTCTTCACACCCGGATTTCAAACAAATTCTCTCTCACACACTTGCCCAACCTACCACCCCCACCATTCATCACCCTCGAGTCCATTCCCATTATTTCTCATGTGCATGCAACCTTCATGTGACATCCAAAACTCAAGACCTTGGAAAAACATATTTCTAATGCCCTTCTCCCAGCCATCAGAATTAATCTTGGAATCACCTACTCCTAGGCCGAAGTATGGCAATACGACCGTGCCAAAATCATTGCCAACAAGATGCAAAATGTGATCTGCATGGAGACAATGATGCATCTCACTTGCACCAACATACTTGTGGAGAAAATTGACCATGCTCTTGGCACCATTAAGTGCAATGGCATCTAGAATGTGCTCGTCCTCTGCGACAACCCCACCACAGCACTAAAAAAAAGAAGAATGAATCCTTGACCTCAAATCTTGATGATGACAGTTAAGAGTTTAGTGACAGCACCCGCGCTCGCAAAAGGCCCAAGAAGATTAATGAGATCAAAAAGAGATTGGTTTGTCGGGAATTGGAGCACTTCAGGAGGATGCAGAGGGATCAGGAACGTCATCCACGTCTTCGGATTCAGATTCGAATTCGAGTTCCAGTTGTGATAGCAAAGATGGTGTGATGTCAACATCCGAAAATGAAGATGTCGTAGCCTCCGAGGATGAAGACACCGGTACATAGGTCGCTTCAATCATGGTGATTCTCCATGTGCTGGTGGCCAGATGGACCATGGTGCTTCCTAAGTTCAACGCCATCTCCAACAACACCGGTGTCATCGCTCGCTGGATTCTTGAGAAGTTGTCTCCCAAGGCCGATTCCAAACTCTGTTTCTCACAAGATCGCTACCCATTTCACATACTCAAACCGATGGACTCGCGTTCTTTTGCATGGCCAACAACACCTTCGAAAAGCGGATCCCATTTTCATACCTTAAAGATATTTAGATGAGGTTCATGAAGAACCATGGGAAAGTGGCCCACTATGCTCCTGTATATGTATTGAATGATGAATTTTCAAGGGTTTTACATCAGCAAATAGAATTCTTCTCTAGTAATCCGAGTACAGATACTCTCAATCGTGTCAGAGGTGAAGTTGGTGAGATATGCACCATTATGGTAGAAAACATTGAGAAGATATTGAAAAGAGGAATTTGATGGGAAAAGTACTAATGAGACGTGTTTGGGAAGCAAGTTGGCATGTGATTGGGGAAACCATGAAGGGACCATTTTGACCATTTTCAGTGAAGTACGTTAATTACACATTCAAAATGAAGAAAGCTGCAACGAGATATGTCCCCAATCATGTTGATCCCAGGCAAAATTCGGCCATAAGACCCATTCCACTCCTGCGTGGCCATGCATGGCCACTCTTAGCAGGCAATCCCACCACCACATTTCATCTTTCTTTTAATTCTTCATATTTTGATATCAAAGTTTAATTTTCCAAATTTTCAATTTTCAAATTTAATTTCCAAAACTTCTATCTTCAAATAATTTTTCAAAATTCCAATTTCAAAATTTAATTTTTTTAACTTCCATTTTCAAATAATTTTTAAAATTTCCTATTCTCAAATTTAATTTTCAAAACTTTCATTTTCAAATAATTTTCAGAATTCCCATTTCAGATAATTTTTTCAAAATTCTAATTTTTAAATTTATTTTTCGAGACTTCAATGTTCAAATAAATTTCGAAATTCTAGTTTTCTTTTAAATAGTTTTAATTCCACTCCAGTTTTCAAATATTTTTTAATTCTACCACTTTCCATCCTTTATTAGGGTTTTAAGTCGCTAAAAATCCCGTTTTTAAATAAACTTGCTACCTTTCCTTTTAGGTAAGCACCTTTCTCAAATCTTCTTTGATTTTAAACAAGTAAGAATGAATTTTTCATAATTTCAAAATAATGAAATTTGTGAGACAAATTCATTCAAGATAAATTGGGCTTTGGTGGGGACCCTACATAAGAGTTTTCTCTTCTGATTGTCAACTGCTATACTAAATGAATATTGTTTGATCCTTGTCTTATTCTTTGATATGCATGTAATAATTTTATACTTGAGCTAACCTTGTTTCCTTGATAGCGTTTTATTACCTGTTGCCAAGACATGCTCTCACTCTCACTTTGTTTATTTCTTCATTATCATGACTTGCTTTTAACCTATGGTCATTGTGGGTATCCATTGATTTCCTAGTTAATTGTCATGCTTGTCTCACCTTATTTAGTAGAGACCCATTTTTAGGAACTTAGATGAGTGTTTTTGGTCTTTTTACCGTACCTTCCCAATAAGTAACCTCACCCTCAGACTCGACTCAATTTTTCACAGACCTGTTTTTCCAAATAAGGAGTCACACTTAGGGTTTTTCTTTCTTATTTTGTTTTCCCTTTAAAAATAAACTAAAAATAAAAATAAGGGTCGACTCCAAGTCTTTTTCTAAAAATAAAACTTTTATCAAATAAGTAAAAAGTGAGTTTTGCCATTGAGTAGGAACACATCGTGTGAAATACGGGGTCCACAAAATGGCGACTGCATTAGGGATTACTAAATGGTCAAGCTTGAACTTAGGTTGAGACAAATGTGGCGTTTGATTGGTCGATCAGTTGGTACCCACCTCTCTTTATGCTTTTGTTTGCTTGATTGTTGATTGCACATTGAAAGCTCTTGATATCATTATCCTTTATGCATGCTTGGTTATTGTATTCGTTTGAAGCATGGCATGTTGATTATATTGATTGATCATTTCACTCATCCTCACATATTGACTCTCCTTATTGTATGATTACTCTGCTTACCTTGACTTGGATATTCTTAGTGTTGCTTATCTTTTTTATCTTTATATTTTGATTCTTTTGGTTCTATACTATTTCGATCACCTCTGAGCATGCCATTTATTCTTGTTAGATATTCACCCTGATTATCATATTTCTTTCTTAGCTTGTGTGTAGATTTGGATGATATACCTGTGCTTTATTTGACTGCTTGTTGGATGACCTCTCTTCTCTTGCATGATGCATGCGTTGCTTGTCTGTGTGGGTCTCACACCTATCCTCTTATTTCCAATTCCCTAATCTCGATCGAACTAGTTTCCCTTGATCTCCTATTTGATATGAGACTTATTGCTTTGTTTGTTTTTCGACCGAGCTAGTAATTAGGAGTAGGGTTTAGCGATAGGCTATATCTATGTTTGACAGCATTCTGGAAGAGGTCGACACATTGATGTTGATTGGAGTCCGATATTTGAAGACTTGTATATTCCTAAATTTTAGGATATTTTTGTGACTAGTGTGTTTCTTTTTCTACTTTAGTTTGATAGGATTTCGGATGCACCCATACCACTCACTGTGCACTTTAGTTGACTATTGATTGCTGAGAGTTGCAAGAGCTTTCACCATAGGAAACAACCCCTTGGGATGCCTAGGTAGTGAATGTGTGGAGGTGACAACCACCTTGCATGGAAGTGCCTCATCTTTTCAAAGGCGTGCAGAGGGTTGCGTACCACCAGAGGGTACAATATCTTCTATTAGGGATTCTTTAAAGTCCACCCATCTTCTTTTAGAGCCACCTTGACCTTATAGGTCGAGCCTTAGATCTTTCGACTAGGACTTCTTTCCTAAACGTGGGTGCATTTAAGGGTCTTCAGAGCCTCTTTAGTTATAGTTCAGATCCAATACTCCATTTTTTGGTCTCCGATTGAGAGTATTTAGAGATCGCTACGAGTTTCAATATCAGTTGGATCACATTTTTTCATGTCGCCTTAGATTATTCTTTTCACTTGATGAGTTTAACATGCTTTTTCCTTGGGGCTTTCCTCTCTATCTCTTGGCTTAGCACATCCTCTCAGTTGGTTGTCTTTTGCTTGATGCTTTGGGATATGTTCATTGATCATGATAATCTTTTTACATAGTACACCTATCATGGGCCCAGTATCCCATTCTTTGTATAATCCTTGATTCAATTTTCGACTTGATGCTCATATTTTCATTACAGAAAGATGAAAGACACGTTTTCACATTTACACTTTTTTCAAGAGATTTGTCTTGATCACCTTATCATTTTTTTCTCCTCATGGAGCTCAAGTTGAAGGTTGAGTTAAGGATATGTGGTTATAGATGGAGTATCAATCTTGTGATAGTGTGTTTCTCACACCTCTTTCATCTTGGATTATTGATGGGAATTCTCTAGTCACGTTTATAGATAATAGACACTTTTATGACTCCAAAGTTCTCATTATACATCCAGATTTCGGATTGCAACCCCAGGACCATATGTTTTCTTGTGTCCTTCATCCATTTTGTTTGCATTGTAGGGAGTCAGTTTAGGAGTTAGTAGAGTCTGAAGTCACATTCTTGGAGGAGAGTTAGAGGTCGATTGATCCATCTCACAATAGGCACCTTTATGACTCCAGAGATCTCATCATACATCCAGATTTTGGATTGCCATCCCAGAACCATGTGTTTTTATGTTGTATAGTTGTCTTTTAGGGTTCTATATTGTGTCCTTCATCCATTTTGTTTGCATTGTAGGGAGTCAATTTAGGAGTTGGTAGAGTCTGGAGTCACATTCTTAGGGGAGAGTTAGAGGTTGATTGATTAGAGTAGATTTACATCAGAGTTCAGATAGTTTAGTTGAGATGTCTGACGATCTAGTTTCCACACTTGCTTCTATTCAGGAGTTCATGGAAGGAGTCAATAGACGCTTGGATCATATGGAGAGCTCTCGCCAAGATCATCATCTAGTTGGCATTAGCACTGATGAGACAGTTCCCCATGCATCTCAAACAACACAAGTTCTTCCACCTGAGACTTTACATGGCGTTCCATTCCATCTATCAGATCATTGTGAGACTGCTCCACCATCTATTGCCACGGTATCATCTCCCATTGTTACTACTATTGATGATACTATATTAGCCGACTAGGAGGCCAAGATTGAGAGACTTGAGTCTAGGATGAGACAAATCGGATTATAGGATGGAAGTTTGACTTGGGATGATAGGGATGGCGTACCGGCGGCTAGCTTGCCCATCAAGTTTCGTATGTTAGACATTGAGTGTTATAGTGGGATTGGTTGTCCTAAGATCTGCTTGAGACTATACAACAAAGTCATGAGAGCACATGGGATAGATGATGCACAGCTGGTG
This sequence comes from Vitis riparia, assembly GCF_004353265.1. NCBI lineage: Eukaryota > Viridiplantae > Streptophyta > Magnoliopsida > Vitales > Vitaceae > Vitis > Vitis riparia. The sequence goes on along the minus strand of NC_048435.1, from coordinate 11,082,071 downwards.
GCCCTTTTCCCCATGTCACTTAGTGGGGCAACTTAGAGATGGTTTGCCTTAGTTGAGCCTTCGAGACTTCACATTTAGGAGGACCGTGGATCATGAGTTTCTGACTCAACTTGCTTTCAGTGCCAACATTGATGTATCTAGACGAGAGTTGGAGGCCACTAGACAAAGTCTAGACGAGTCTATTTCTTATTTGTTAGTGTTGAAGGGCAAATGTGGCTGGTATGATAGACCGACCTAAGGAGTAAGATCAGATTGATATGGTTCTTCGGAACCTACAACCGAGGTTTTCTAGACGCCTTGTGGGCATTCCATTTCAGGATCTTAAGAGTTTAGTTCATGCAACTTTCAGTGTTGAGGAGGTCATTGCTCGAGGATTATGGACAGATACTACTCATTTTCCTGACAGCAAAGGGAAGAAGTCGGTTGAATCATCTAGTAGGTTTGGAGAGGTTGTACTATTAGCTATCAACATCAGAGGCCCACACATCACTCACCTTACAGACTTCCTGCAGTCAGAGCTCATTTATCTCATCCACAGCATTAGTATCAGGTGGTTTATGTTCAGCAGCCTTACATTGCTTAGACTAGATGACCACCACATCTGAGAGCCACTATTCCCCCGCCGCCTAGACTATATGCACAAAGGCTTACGAGATAGTTCACTCAATTGGGCATGACTTTGACTAGAGCTTTTGAGAAGCTCAGATACATTGGTGTGATTGTTCCTTTGGCACCACGCCCTTTGTCGCATCCTATTCCTCCTCATTTCCACTTACATGAGCATTGCTTATATCATCAGATTCAAGGGCATGATATTGAGCATTGTGCGGCACTCCATCATGCGATACAAGACTTGATTGATTCAAGGTTGGTCAACTTGTCTGGGTCAAGTGTGACCACCAATCCCTTGCTTATGCATTCTACACATGCAGTTCCCCCTCCTCTTAGTCTTCAGTAGATTGATTTGGATGTTGATGATATTGATGGTCATATGGTATTTTGGGATATTCCGGGTTGAGGACTTGATTCGGTTGACATGGGTACATCACTTTGCAGCAGTTTAGCTCAGTACACTTTTCATTTTGATTATGGTCATCATCAGAGTCGTTTTCATTTTGTCGAGTTCAATTTTTAGTTCATTAGGTTATTTTTGTTTTGTTGAGTCCAGTTTGGTTCAGAGTTATTGTTTATAGTTCATGTTGAGAGTCCAGTCATTTGTAGTCCTTTATCATTTCACACATGATGTACTCAATGGTTCCTTTAGTGATATGATCTTTTTATTCTAAGTATGTGTTATTCTCTTTCTCTTGAGTATGCTTTACATATCTTGCCTTGATGTGTGTTATGCTTCTGATATGAGTCATCTTTTCACTTATACATCATGATCACTTTGGCTTAACCTATCATAGAGGATATTGAGCTTATTAGCCTAGGACCAAAGATTTGAGTTCAGAAGTTCAAGACTATGACCCATTTCACCTTCTAATTAGAGCAGTACCATATCTATATCCATATCTTGACTTTGTAAACTTGGTGACCTACCCATTTTGAGCCTGACATGACATCACCCCTTGGTACAATTATACGACTTTACCATCCTTATTCGCCTTTGTATACTACAGTACCATTGCCTATTCTTTCCATTATTTCCTTGATCTGACCAGGTAGAGTCCGAGATGATTAGACTTGAGGTGAGCTTTGCATGATGATAGATAGATCACAATGAGAGAGTGGTTTGACTGCTTGATGATGTTGCTGAGGTAGAGGGGTTGTCATGGAGCATCCAGATCTGTGTCATTGCAATTGACTCAGGGGTTTTGGTATGATTAGAGAGACTGATTTTATGAGATGATGGTGAGTGGCATGTGATTATAGAGTGAGCTGATTTTCATATGACAGTGATGATTATCATAGAGCATCTAGAGTAGGAGCTTTCACACGATTTTAGAGGAGTTGACATGTCTATGTTTGAAAGATGCCAGTTTTTAGTATTGACCACGTGAGATTTGAGAGTACGATGTTCGAAGTAGTGGTCAAAGGATGGTGGCCATCATTTCATGAGCCCATTTACCCCATCACCCTTACATATAGAGTTACCCATTGCTAGCCCTTTGAGTCTCACGCGAGTACCATAGCATTTCTTTCATCATCTCATTTACCTATTACACCAAGTTGGGGACCCTATAGTGTTTGCATGATTTGATTAGATACGTCATGAGTTCTAGACCTGACATACATATTCATGTCTCATCTCTCACTCTTCATTGTGATATTTTCCACTTTGACATCATCTCATCACTTTCTGAAATCACATATCACCATTTGTGATATTCGTTTTCTGTCTCTTCTCTCATCATTGCTTACTCAATATTATCCTTGTTTCACCTTAAGTGGTGGTTTTTCACACGTCATTGCATGAAGGATTGTCGCATTCTTTTCCCCCGTTCACCCCATAGGCAGTGGTTTAGAGATCTCAGTTTGAGAGGTTGTCTTGTTAGTGAGGATTCATGTTACATTCATATGTGGAAAGGGTTCGATCATTTGGGTGCGTATTTTCATGGGAGGTCATTCATTATTGATTAGAGTATGCACAAAAAAAAAAAAAAAAAAAAAAAAAAAAAAAAAAAAAAACAAAAAAACAAAACAAAACAAAACAAAAACCTAAGTGATAAAAGATAGTGCATTCTTCATTGTATCATTCTCCATTGAGCATGTGTATGGATGTGCTAGTTTGCTTCATTAGGTTATGTGTTAGAGAGAGTTCGTATGGGAGCTTATTTCTAAGACTCTATCTTAGTATACATTTTGGGTGAGAGTATGAGTCGCCCATTCTATTTTTGTGAGAAAGGCGAGCGACCTTTCTTTAGGATTTTTGGATCCTTACCCTATTCGTCATTACATCCATTTTATGTGACTTATCTTCATGCTTTGATGCAGGTTAACCATCACTCACTTTTCTATCTCTTTGATTTCTTCTATCTTTGTTCTATTACTCCATTTCACTTTACCTCGTCTAATTTCTTTCTTTTCTCACCATACTTGATGTTTGACTTGGGTTCAACATCCACACTTTACTCTTGCTTATTTGATATGTCATTCATTTATTATCATTTTTCTTGTGGGGATCCTTAGATCCGCGACTCATGATGTTTTCTACGTATTGCATCTCATGCATGAAGGGTATGGAGATTATATCATTGGGATTATTGAGCCTAGTTTCCTTTCGTTTCTTTCACCCTAAGACCTTAGTTTACGTTATGTCCCGTGTCTTAAGGCCACCTTGAGGCCATGACTTCACACATTGTGCTTGACGACTCACATATGGGTAATACTTGAGATTGGTTGGAGATTATTTCTTAGAGCATGATGGATGAGGAGCTATGATATGATTTACACTGGGGCATACCCCTCTTATCAGTGATGGATTTTCGGAGGTGATGTGACTTACACTAGGGCATACCCCGCTCATCGATGACAGTTTTTTTGGGGTGATGCCTAGCACTAGGGCATAGTTAGTTTGCTTCTTCACTTGGATTGTGATGGATTGGGAGTTGTGGGATGACCCTACACTAAGGCTTTTCTAGAGAACACTTTTATTGGAGATACAATCACTCTACTTGATATTCTACATTGGGACACATTTCTCTCATTGATGGTTGATTTTTGAGATGACGGTTTATATTTTGAGACACGATTACTTCAGAGATTGTGTATGGTGGACACAACCACTCTATTCTTTTTGTGGAGCATGGGGTGATTAGGGTTTGTTGAGATTATATTGGTATTTTTCATTTTTAGCATTGAGGGATGAGATTGACCTTATTATGATGACACATGTTGAGACATAGCCCTCTCATTAGTGATGGACTTTGATTTATCTTGGAGCATAGACACTTCAAATCGTTTATACTGGGGCATAGTCACTCCATTCACATTTATAGAGCATGAGGATTCTGATTCATATGAATTATGTTGAGATGTTTCCATTTTTGGCATCTTGAGTAGGGATTGATTGATTCATTGATGTACACTAGGCATAATCTTCCTCAACGGTTATTGACTCGGATACATTACTTTATATTGGGGCATAGCCGGGATGGAGAGTATTTTTCATTGGAACGTACCACCCTATTGGATCCTTTACACTAGGCACATCCATCTTTTGGAAGGATATCAAATTGATTCTTTACATTGGAGCATTGATGGGTGATATAGAGATCATTGGATTGTTTCACATTGTCCTCATTGAATACTAGGGCATAGCCACCTAGTCGGATGTTTTGACATCGAGACTTGACTTTCTATTTATGATTATTGCTTTTGATTGATTATTGAGCTATTGACACCTTAGGTTTAATCTTCTCGGTATACTTGGATGATCTCGGATACCTACATATTTTCCATTCCGTACTTAGACATTTCACCTTTGATACTTTCATGTTTTCTATCTTACCAGAGCTTGATCCTTCTTTTATCCCACACATCTCACCATGACGCATGACCTCACACCTCTTTCTCGATTTGGAGAAAATGTATATCAGTCCTCGATTTCTTTGATTGCACTTTCATACATCTTTTGGACTTTAGGTTCAACATCTTCCATGATGGCAAGGCCTGAAAAATTCTTGATTTATTACTGATGATGCTTTCCTTTTGACAGTTGGCATGTTGAGTGTTGATTTGCTTGCTCTTTGAATTTTGAACATTGGTCATCATTGTTTTTATTCATCAGTTAGTTTTGTTTTGTCAGCATGGTATCACGATACATGGTCTTGTTTGGCATTACCTATTTGAGGTTGGATGTTTTCATTACATGATGGATAAGCATATTTTAGAGCACAGTAGTTTTGAGACATTTTGTATCTCAATTTGTTCACTGTTACATGTTGGGGCATACCCCATTCTTTGAGAGCACCATACCTTGCAACAGACTTTCATTCACTTTTTGATCTAATTGTTGACCCATGCGAGTTGCGTATTTGGGCATACCCTCCTTCCTTGGGATCATTGGACCTTTCATAGGCTTCATTATCTTTTGACCTAGTTGGTGATCCTTATGAGTTGTCATACTAGGGCATATCCCCTCCTACCAAGTTTGCTTGCATTGTTATCTTATTTATCCTTTGGTTTTGAGCCACTTGATCAGATCATCATTGTGTTAGTTCAGTACGAGTTTTTCGGGACCGCACCTATATCAATCGGTCATTTTCCTATCAGTTTGTGTTCAGTTCAAGTTGGGACCGCACTTATATCGATCCGTCATTCATCTGTTAGTTCAGTTAGAGTTTGGGGTCACACTTATATCGATTGGTCATTTTCGTGTTAGTTAATTTCAGTTTTTGGGACCGCACCTATATTGATTGGTCATTCACCTTGTGTTCAGTTTAGTTTTCGGGGACGCACCTATATCGATTGGTCATCTTCCTATCAGTTTGTGTTCAATTCAAGTTGGGATCTCACCTATATCAATTGTTCATCGTCTTGTCAGTTTGAGTTTGGGTTTTTAGGGCCCCTATATCAATCGGTCATCTTCCTAGTAGTTTGTGTTTAGTTCAAGTTAGGACTGCAACTATATTGATCGTCATTCATCTTGTCAGTTAGTTTTCGAGGTCGCACCTATATCGATCGGTCATCTTCCTGTCAATTTGTGTTCAATTCGAGTTGGGACCGCACCTATATCGATCGGTCATTCATATTGTCAGTTCAATTTTTGGGGTCGTACTTATATTATCTACCATCTTCCTATTAGTTTGTGTTCAATTCGAGTTGGGCCCGCACCTATATCAATCGGTCATTCAACTTGTCAGTTCATTTGAGTTTTAGGACCGCACCTATATCTATCGATCATTGTCCATGTTAGTTTGAGTTCAGTTTGAGGTTTTTCGGGACCGTACCTGTATCGATCTGTCATTCATTTTGTTAGTTCAATTTTTGGAACCACACCTATATCAATTGGTCATTCATCTTGTCAATTCAGTTTTCAAAACCGTACACATATCGATCTGTCATTCATCTTGTCAGTTCAGTTTTTGGGACCGCACCTATATTGATGGGTCATTTCCATGTTAGTTTAGTTTTCGGGACCGCACCTGTATCGATTGGTCATTTTCCTATCAGTTTGTGTTCAATTCAAGTTGGGACCACACCTCTATCGATGGGTCATTTATCTTATCAGTTTAGTTTGAGTTTTTCGGGGTCACACTTATATCGATCAGTCATTTTTCTTGTCAGTATGAGGTTTATTTTTTGGGACCACACCTATATTGATCGGTCATTGTCATGTCAGTTTGAGTTCAGTTTGAGTTCTTAGGGCCGCACCCATATCGATCAGCCATCTTTCTATCATCTTGTGTTAGATTTCAATTTTTGGGACTACACCTATATCAATCAATCATTCATCTTGTTAGTTCAGTTTGAGTTTTAGAACCGCACCTATATCGATCGATCATCTTCCTATCAGCTCAGTTCAGCTTGAGTTTCGGGACCGTACTTATATTGATCGTTCATTTCCATATCAGTTCAGTTTTTGGGATCGTACCTATATCAATCGGTCATTGTTTTGTCAGTTGAGTTTACTCTTGTTCATCTTCGAGTCACGCCTCTCTAATTGAGTTTTGTTCAATTTTGAGTCACATCTCTTTCTTCGAGTTCATTCTTTCTGAAGATTGATCATTCCTTATCTTGCTTATCATTGAGTCATTCATTGTATCATGGTCTAGTGTTGTTCATTGCATATACACTCATCGCATAGTCCATTTCTTTGTCTAGAGTCTTACCTCCCTATTATGTGCCTTTAATCTTGAGCTTATCACGTTATGTGTTTAGACCAAAATTCAAGATCTTTTCTATTCTTTGGTACAATTCACTTCATTCCATTCATTCTCACGTATTTGTGATCTATTCATTACACTGTGATCTATACTAAAGAGGGGCATATTTGTAGACCCTCATTTTGGTCTAGTTTTTTTTTTTTTTTTTTTGTTATTTTTGAAGCACTATTTTCATATCACCCTAGGAGAGCTAGCGACATCTTGGAGGAGTGGAGGGCTGGCTTCTTCAAGTGCTAAGAGCTGCATGCATGGACGCATGGCCAAGGACACCACCACTTTGCCATGGTGGTGGTTAAGGATGGAGGCATCTTTGAGCAAGGAGTAGAGAAGCAGTGGGTGAGCATAAAAGTGGGCGGAAACTGGACTGAAAAGGGAACGGATGACTTTTTTTATGGGGGGAGTTGGAAAAACGGAAAGAGGAGGGAACTGAAAAAAAAAAAAAAAAAAAATTTCGGGAGCGAAAACAAAGTATGAGGGAGAAGGTTTTTCAGTAGGGTTTTTTTGGAAGAAAAACGTGTAGCATATTGAGAGAGGGGTTGAGAACGGAGAAGGAGTGAACAAAACTATAAGAGAAAGCTGCAAGAAAGGAGTAGCACATGTATGTTTTCTATAACCTACCTGTTCTTTCTTTTTCACATGGTTCCATTATTTTCTTGTGCATACTAGGATTCTATTTTGGTGCATGAATATGAGCATTGGAAACTTTTGCATATTCTTGTTGGATTTGAGTTTGTTTACATGCATTTTTATGCTTGATTTCTAATCTATTTCCTTGGCCCTGTTTTGAGATCATATATGAAATGCTTACAAGATTTCCATTTGAAACCCATTTGAACTCCATTTTGGCTCTCTCCCCATTTCACATGGCAGTAACAAAGCTACCATTTCCCATCAACCCATTTCTCTTTCCATCGTTGCCACTCTCTCACTCGAGCTTTTCACCTCCACCCATCATTTTCTAGCATTCAGCTACAACTAGTGGACATGTAGGCCATGCCAAAAGTGAAATATAGAAAATGGAGAAAGGCAGCCCAAGCCAAGCAACAATTTTCTTCCTCACATACCACATCGAAGTTGTCTTCAGGTTCGGAGATGTTGTTTCAATTCCAAGCGCTTCTCTCTACACTGCCAACAGCCGATTTCATCACCATGTCCATACCTCCACTTTTCAATACCCATTAAACCCACTTCTCTCACTACCTCCCACCACTTATCCCATTAATAATTCCCATCTCATTCCTACACCATTCATATCCTCATTTTTCATACTCCTCACACCTGGATTTCAAACGAATTCCCTCACACACTTGCCCAACCTGCCACCCTCACCATTCATCACCCACGAGTCCATTCCCATTATTTTCTCATGTGCATGCAACCTCCACGTAACTCATCCAAAACTCAACACCTTGGAAAAACATATTTCTGATGCCCTTCTCCCAGCCATCAGAATCGATCTTGGAATCACCTACTCCTGCCCTAGAGTATGGCAATGCGACCGTGCCGAAATCATTGCCAACAAGATGCAGAACGTGATCTACATGGAGACAATGACGCATCTCACTTGCACCAACATACCTGTGGAGAAAATCCACCATGCTCTCAGCGTCATCAAGTCCAATGGCATCTAAAATGTGCTCGCCCTCCACGGCAACCCCACCACAACACCAAGAAAAAAAGAAGAACGAACCCTTGACCTTAAATCTCGATGATGACAACCAAGAGTTTAGTGACAGCGCCCGAGCTCGCAAAAGGCCTAAGAAGATTAATGAGATCGAAAAGAGATTGGTTCGTCAAGAATTGGAGCACTTTCGGAGGATGTAGAGGGATCAGAAACGTCCATCCACGTCTTCGAATTTGGATTCGAATTCAAGTTCCAATTGTGATAGTGAAGATGGCGCGGTGTCGACGTCCAAAAATGAAGATGTCTTCGTCGTTAAGGATGAAGACACCGGTGCACAGGTCACTTCGATCATGATGATTCTCCATGCGGTAGTGGCCAAATGGACCATGATGCTTCCTGAGTTCAAGGTCGTCTCCAGCAACACTTGTGTCATCGCTTGTTGGATTCTTGAGAAGCTGATTGCCGAGGCCAATTCCAAACTCTGTTTCTCGCAAGATCGCTACCCATTTCACATACTCAGAATCGATGGACTCGCGTTCCTTTGCATGGCTAACAACACTTTCGGAAGGCGAATCCCATTTTCATACCTTGAAGATATTCAGATGAGGTTCATGAAGAACCATGCGAAAATGGCCTACTATGCTCCTGCATATGCATTGAATGATGAATCTTCAAGGGTTTTACATCTGCAAATGGAGTTCTTTTCTAGTAATCCGAGTGCAGATACTCTCAATCGTGTCATAGGTGAAATTGGTGAGATACGAACCGTTATGGTAGAAAATATTGAGAAGATATTGAAGAGAGGAATTTGATGGGAAAAGTACTGATGAGACGTGTGCGAGAAGCAAGTTGGCGTGTGATTGGAGAAACCTTCAAGGGACCATTTTAACAACTTTTAGTGAAGTACGTTAATTACACATTCAAGAGAAAGAAAGTCGTAATGAGATATGTCCCCAGTCATAGGACCCATTCCACTCCTATGTGGCCATGCATGGCCACCTTTGGCAGGCAATCCCACCACCACATTTCATCTTTCTTTTAATTCTTCATATTTTGATATCAAAGTTTAATTTTCCAAAATTCCAATTTCCAAAACTTCTATCTTCAAATAATTTTCAAAATTTCCTATTCTCAAATTTAATTTTCAAAACTCTCATTTTCAAATAATTTTTCAAAATTCAAATTTTCTAATTTAATTTTCAGAATTCCCATTTTCAGATAATTTTTTCAAAATTTTAATTTTTAAATTTATTTTTCGAGACTTCAATTTTCAAATAAATTTCAAAACTCTAGTTTTCTTTGAAATAGTTTTAATTCCACTCCAGTTTTCAAATTTTTGTTTTAATCCTACCACTTTCCATCCTTCATTAGGGTTTTAAGTCGCTAAAAATCTCGTTTTTAAATAAACTTGCTATATTTCCTTCCAGGTAAGCACTTTTCTCAAATTTTCTTTGATTTTAAAATAATTTTTCGTTTTTAAAATAATTTTTCGTTTTCCTTGATTTTAAACCAGCAAGAATGAATTTTTCATAATTCCAAAATAATGGAAGTTGTGAGACTAATTCATTCGATAAATTGGGTTTTGGTGGAGGCCCTACATATAAGTTTTCTCTTCTGATTGTCAACTGCTATATTTAATGAATATTGCTTGATCTTTGACTTACTCTTTGATATGCATATGATAATTTTATACTTGAGTTAACCTTGTTTCCATGATAGCGTTTTATTACCTGCTGCCAAAGTATGCTCTCACTCTCACTTTGTTTATTTATTCATTATCATGACTTGCTTTTGACTTATGGTCATTGTGGGTATCCATTGATTTCCTAGTTAATTGTCATGTTTCCCTCACCTTATTTAGTAGAGACTCATTTTTAGGGACTTAAAGGGGTGCTTTCGGTCTTTTTATTGTACCTTCCCAATAAGTAACCTGACCTTTGAACATGACTCGGTTTTTCATAGACTTGCTTTTCCAAATAAGGAGTCATACTTAGAGTTTTTTTTCTTATTTTTTTTCCCTTTAAAAATAAAACAAAAATAAGTGGCAGCTCCGAGTCTTTTTCTAAAAATCAAATTTTCATTAAATAAATAAAAAGAGAGTTTTGTCATCGAGTGGGAACACATCGTGCGAAATGCGAGGTCCACAACTCATTTAAAAAAAATAGAAAAATAAGTTTTTGTTAGCCCAAGGCTTCTCTTAAGCACATTTTGATGATAACAAATCATAGTTAGTTTGCTAATGACCTAAAATCAATATGAGTTTTAAGGTTTTATTTGAGAAATTTGAATGGAAAGTCAAGATAATCATCAAATGATCAAAATAGTGCAAGTTCAAGTGTGTATGAAGACTGATCAAGCCTAGGAATCCTTTGTAAGGTGAATATTTGGGAGCATCTAGGATTTTTATATTAAATCATGCATCACTTCATACTCAGTTTATGCATTAAAGTTAAAATTTTATTAAAACCTGAGTATTCTTACTTGAACCTTAGGCAAAATTATTTAAACTTGATCTACTAAGGTACCTAAAGACCTTGTCTAAGTATTAGAAAAAAAAGGGACTTGAAAAAGATAGGTTGTTAGTTGAAAAATGACCAATTGATCAAAGGTAGGCCTAATTGGAGCAATCAAACCAATTATCCTTTCTCAGTCAAGGATCAATCAAAGGGTGTACCAACTTTCTCTCTTTTCCAAAAAAGTTGTTTTCTCAGTTAAGTGGAACCCTTTCACGATCGAGGGATACCTCTTCTCAATCAAGGTCCGATCAAGCCCTAATGGTCATCTGTCATGCATTTAATGTCTAACGACTAGTCAATCGATCAAGTCGAAGCTTAATCGAGAAATGCCAATTAGAGTCCTTTTTGGTGCCCGATGGTAGAAACCTACAAATTGAGAACTCTACATTCAATTATTGCATAGAGAATACTTGTATTTAACTCTTCAACCACCTATTTCTTACCATCAAATCTCTCTTTCTTCTTTTGGTGCATTAAACCATCACTTGCAAATCATTTCTAGTACATCCATTAATCCATCCTAAATTTCCTTGTATTACTTTCATTGTGCTAGGTTTGAGTTATCATTAAACTCTCATTTGGTGAAGTGCTTTAAGTTGAGCTAATACTTGAAGAAGTTGTAGTGCACATTGGAGTCGAAAATCCAATTATAAGGACTTCGAGACTCAATTGAAGCTTCAATTTAGTGGAACCCTCACTTGATTGGAGCTTGAGGAGAGTGAATGTAGGCAATGAGTGTAAACCACTATAAATCTCATGTTTGATTTCTCTGTCCCTTATATCTTTATATTTATTACTCTATAATTTGTTGAAATTAAGCTTGTAAAAGTTTTCAAAAACCCAATTCACCCCCTCTTGGGTGATTTTCTTAATTAATTAGCTTTTAAATTCACAAGTTTTATAGTTTTTGTATCTTTAGCACATAATCTTTAGGGAAACCCACTTAAATAAACTTCTTATCATTTTGAAAACCACTTAAACTATAAATAACACATATAACATATGATTTTTATTTAGAACAATTCTTCATCTGATTTATAAAAGAATAAAATTGATTTAGTTACTTCAATGATTTTAAGCATTCCATAAAAATATAATACAATACAAACTTATACAAAGATATTCTAGCAAAATTAACTTTGAACATTATCTCTTTGAAGGTTTCTACTTCTTGATTGCATGTTTTGAAAATTTGTTGCCTAATCACATTTAGAATAAAATCATTAACTTTAAACCTCATTTTATACTCGTCAAAACCAAAATTAACCAAACTTTAGTCTAATAAGATATCTACATAAATTTTTTAAAATTTGTGAACACTTATTTGTTCCATTTAATCAACAAAACTACGCAAATCATGAGCTTGCAATTACAATTTACATGTTGTGAAGTTTTTGGTAAATTAGATTATTAAATTACTATAAAATATTAGCAATTTAAATCATTTTTGTACAAAAATTAATTTTTATTATCATATTACTTAGAACTAATTCTCAAATTTTTCATTTTAATTTTAACTCAATTCAAATAAGCATATTTATGAAACTGTTTTTTTTTTTTTTTAGATTTTAGAATGACAAGTATAAATATAAAAAATATTTTTTATTCTTTAACTTAAAAATAGTTTTAGAAAATATGACGAAACCGCCATAATTTTGAGAAACCTAAAATCAATCCTCAACAGGGCCAAAATAATTGTAAACGTCCAAGGGTAGGCTTAAAAGGGAAGCTGAAATATGCTGGAAGGCTTTGTTTTAGTGGAATCTTAAACAAGAGAAAAACCAAAAACAAAAACACGAGCTGCTGAAAACATACAATCTGCAGCTCAGGCTTTGTTGGTCCATCCAAAAATGCATGTCTTTGAACCGTAAGAAACTAAAGGAACACCGCAAAGCAAAGAAGAGGGAAACAAAAACAATCATCCTCAACAGATTAACAAGGATCGTTTACACAATACCATCTCAAAATGCGCTCTGGTTAGCTCTAATACATGCCTTTTTTCTTCTTTTTTTTTTTTTTTTCTTTTTTAAATTCAATTTACAACAATTTCAATTGCAGTGTGCTACAATATTCAACCCTAAAAGAATGGGAAAATTGAAGAGGATCTATTACAAAATTTCTAAATGCTGGTTCCTTTTCCTTTCTTTCTCCTATGTGGGGGTTGAAGTGCTCAATCACTCAACAATACATTGATGAGCCTGAAATGTTCCATCTGAGAGCAGCTCGGCAATACGTTTTTCAAGTCTTTTTGCCCCTGGGCCAGGCCTCAAAACATCTGCATCTCCCCAAACTGAACATGTGTCATTCCCAGCCTCACCTAAACACCATCCCCCAGGCAAAATTTTTCCAGGACTACGTCCAAGAATCTCTTGGTCAATGCGGTCAAGGGCAACATCATTCAATCGGAACTGTGTGGCAAAGGCTGCTCCACTCTGAATCATGTCATCAAAGTCTTTGGAACCAAGTCTGCGGGGCTCCTCTTTGGCAGGCTTGTCAAAGGATGCATACTGTAGATTATGGTTTACAATAGTCTTGTTGAATTGCCGGGAATTACAAAGAATGGTTGGGAAATAATTGGGTAGGGATGAAGGCGTGTTAGCTAAGTACATCAGTAGAGTTCTTGGCAGGTTGTCAGTGCCCACAATGCAGAACTCAATAAAAGCACGATTCAAAATAGCTGAAGATGAACCTGTACCATAAAAAGATATAGATGTAAGTTTGACACTCCTCCCATTTGAATGGTTGATGAGAAAACTCAGGGGGGAAAAATCATTAAGTTGACAATATATCTGGCAGTAACATTTCCCACAATTGAATATAGTGTTTTATCAGCTACATGGAGAAGGATCCAAAAGATATCTGGCAGTAAATACTTTCCATAGTTGGAACCAATATGTTACTTTCACTCATAGAAGTGACCATGATTACTAAATATCATGAATAGGCATAGTCAATCCCTTCTATTTGGCTCTTGGAAACCACAAGGGAAAGGAAAGTTACTTGACAAAGGCATCTATTTTTTATTTTTTGAGCATTTTCCTTCAATAGTTTTTCCAATAACTGATGGATGCTTAAGATTTGGACTACACCAAAATTGGGGGAATAAGAAAGGTTGATCTAGCCATTACTTTTTTTCGAGCTAACACATGAAGTTGCGCCCTACCTAAAGCCGTGTCTCTTAACATGTATCTACTAAACCTTGCAAAAAGAAAGTAAAAAATTTCTTACAGACATCACACAGTAGTGAGCTAAAGACAAGTTTAAATCCCTGTGACTTCAATAATAAAGAGAAGAGGGAAATAAGTGGCAAAACCAGATTTCATACAAAATATGCACTATTTCTTTTCCTAAATGTAGAGTCTCTTGTTTTTTCATAGAAGCCCCAGAAACTCGGGTTATGAAAAAATCAAGACTGCTCCACTTCTTTCCTTAAAAATAAGGCAAGCAACTGAAAAGAAAAGTTCTATCTGCTTCCTTTCAAAGACAAGTTAGCGGTGAAAGCACTATTTAAATACACATAACTGTGACTCAGGTTATTTGCAGATTCCAATCGTAGGCTTCTTGGTTCAGATGATTGTCATATGAATAACCTCTAGTTCAACCTGATGCTTCTAGATCACCACTCATGCAATTCAGATTGTAATATTCCTTTTTCCCTCTCAAACAGTCTGAATCATTTCAACCTCATCAAGCAACAGAACATATATTCTCTCTGTTACAAGGAACTGCATACAAATTGTCCGGTGCTGTGTCTTAGGAGTCACACTTGCTTAACCCCCAAACCTTAACACATGAGGATACAACTAAACAAACCAATACCTATTTTCACATTCTATAATCTAGGCCAAATGGAATTTCCTTTATAAAATAGAATATCCTACAATGAACTAGGAATTTGTTCTTTTTCTTTGTTGAACACATGAGCTGGGTACAAATTGGGATAATATTGGGATACATATCATGGAACAAGATCCATGTCATGGCATGTCCATGCCCATGTCCACCATAAGTACTTTGCATGCTTTGAAGTGTCCATGGAACTTACCATGTGCTTCTTCTCTTATTTATAACAGTAGATTTCAAAAGTGTAAAATAAGAAATTTTAGTTGTCAAAAACCTGGAACTTGGTTTCTCATTTAAAACTTTCAAATTCTAGGCCCCAACATTGACTAAGATGCTAAAATTGAGAATTGTCCCTCTTATCAATGTTAAACAGAGCCTTGCTTCTTTCTTCTAAATTCTAGTAGCAGAAATTTGGCTCTTGAAGAGATTGTTGGATCCCAACCAACCATTGCCAATCTTGAGTGACCTTTCCCCATCCAGTGCTTGACTGGCAACAGCTTGAGCCAGCAGAGAAACAAGCTTATCCCCATCCCTTTTAGGATTATCAGCACCAATCAAAGAGTGGTATGGTGCAACGGCAATTTTGAGTGAAGAGCATAACATCGAGTGGGATGGTGGTTCAGACTAGTAGAAAGAACACTGTCATTCATGGTAAGATGAGAGAGGACCAATTGTGCTGTGAAGGTTGACTCCTTTTTCTGATGGGAAAATTGAAGCCAATAACTAGGGAGGGAGGGTGAATAACATAACTTGAAACCTTTATTTTGATTTATCAAAAGTGAAATTCACAAGAGATTAAGAGGGTGTTTGATAAATCAATCTATTGACTTAATATGACTTAATGGCTTAATTTAAGTTATTAAACATATTAAGTATGTTTGATAAAGTAACTTAAAGTTAAAAATGACTTTGGTAAATTAATTTAATAACTTAATACAACTTAATAACTTAAGCATAATTTAACTTAAAAGTCACTTTAAGTATCAAGTTTTACCAAACACTACAAATAATTTTGGACCACCAGATTTTACATATTCTTCTTTTATATTTTTCTCCTTATAACATTCATTACTATTCAAAGACCTGACAAAAATAGCAATTTTCAAATCAAAATTATTTAATTTGGATCATCTTCCACACAGTTGACCAATTACATGAAACTCATCAAGGCATCAAATGGCGGATCCCACATTGAATTTTTCTACTGAAATGGTGAGATCTCATTTGGGTGGTGTGACTCCCATTTGATTTCTCCATCTCTTTTCCTTTCCTTTCTATGCACTGGTTGTTATACTTGTCACTGCTAAGTCCAAACACCCAATGCCTCTAAACTGGAACCATCAGTTCTTAGGTCCTCCTGAAACTCCCACAGAAGAAAATGTTTCACCTAAATCAAACTCATGCTCACTTTTGATGTTGTGTTCACCATGGCTCCCCCATTTTTTAGCCAACACCTCGGTCACCACCAACTTACCAACTCTTTTAACAGCTAATACCCTAATTCACCATCACCATCAACTTTTCCCTGTCAATCAAACCACCTAAACATACCATCAATTATCATTACTCCACTCCCACTTAGATTTTACTATCACATCACCACCAATACATACATGATGAATTACCATCACCTTCTTCACACAACCAGCCAATACTCACTCTGAATACCCAAATAGTGAATGGATCTAAACTGGAACCACCAGTCCTCAAATGCTCCTTAAGCTGCAAGTGACAAAGACATTCCACCAAATATTGGACTCATGGACTCTTGGACTCTTTCGACTTTGTGTTCCACCTAAGCTGTAACCCATTCCCAAGCCAGCACCACCAACTACCAGTTACTCTCTAACAAGTAACAACTCACCTTAACTCAGCCCCAACATCACCAACAAATTTTCCCTATAAAATGAACCAACTAATCAATGTCATTACTCCATTTTCATTTGGATTCTGCTATCCCATCACATCAATACCTACCTGAATGGTAACCTACCATCACCTCCTTCACCCACTCTCAACCTCATCAGGGTGATTATTAGTCAACCCTACACTACAGCCATTTGACCTTTTCATCATTGTGACCACCTTACCATCACCCCAGCCCCAGCATCACTAATTCTTTAGAAAACCATCAAAACATCATCCTAAGCATGCACCATAATCAATGGATACCTCACTTTTGTTATCACGTCATCTCCTTAGGACCCTTGTAGTGTTCCAAAGGCAGATTCCCTCTTTTGTTCCCTGCAAGCCTTTTGTCTGAAACTTCCACACCTCACTAAACAAGCTGCTTCAATTTAGAATTTTATCTTTGGCTACTGCCAGTCACTGGGATGCAAAGCCAAAAATGGATACTCAAGACTAATTGTTTTAGGAAAATGAGTGCACTCAAGAGTTCCCTGCTCCAAATATTATAAAATTTTAGAATAATTAATTAGTTAACCAAACCAGTGAATAGTATGATCTATTATGGATGGCTCTTATCAGAAACAAGCAAAAGGACTGCTGAAATCTGACCTAATTATATAACTCTACAACCCATAAACCACTGCAAGAAGTTCCACATGTCATTCTGAAAAATCCCTTTTTGAAGGCCCATCTCACACCATTACAACATCTCAGTGCCAATGTCATATCTTGGGGTCAATAAGTAAAAGTAGATTATAAAATTTCCAGTCCCTAAACTATACTTCCAAAATTATGATAAATAGTAAACTAGGAAATTTATGCCAAATACCAAGATATAATTTTCATATGCACCCAAATTTCTTTGCCCAGTAGTTGTCATTCATTCGTCTCATAATTGCTTCCATGACTTTAGACTGTAATGTATGCCTTTAGAACTCAAAGCAGCTCATGGGCAATTGATATTCACATAAGAAATTATGGTCATAAAGCCCATGACATAGAAGAACGCTAGGGCTCACCTGTGAACAACTGAAAAGAATTAGGCAGTCCCCGCTTCTGAGTAGCATAAAATATCTCAGTTTTCTGTGTAAGATAGAGCCCTGGATCAACGATAATCGGCTTCAATTTCCGAGATCTACAACACCAAGCACATACATCCATCAAATTACAGTACCAAAGAAAAAGCAAAGATACTCTCAATCCAAAAGACCAATTTGCATACTCTTTCCAGCCAATGTAACTGGTGTGATTCACAAAATTGAGGTCTCTAGGTACAAATGATAAAATGTGGAGAAGATCTGCAAATCCAACAAAACCCAGATCAGAAAACCAACACAAAATCCATTCATCAAAACTACAAACAGGATCAGACCATGTACCATCCTGGGTAACAAGCGGGTAATCAGAAGCAGAGAGATTAATAAACCAATCCCAAGACGACGACAACCGTAGAAGAATGGAGGCCCCATGAAGAGTCGAAGAAATCGAAGAAGACCCTTTCCGGTAGGCGAAATCGGCCTTGCCCATCACATTAACATTCCGGGCAGCTCGGAAAACAGGGACCGATTGTACAGCGAGGGCGAGGCGGTCACGATCAGACTGAGGAGCGGTGAGGTCAAGGTGGAGGAGGTAGTGATTTCGGGGGTGGTAGGCGGCGAAGAGGAGGCGGAGGATCTTGTGGGAGTCGCCGGCGGAGCCGGAGATGAAGTAGGCAAGTGAGGGAGGAGTGGGAGTGGAATCAGATGGGTTGGGGTTGAGGAAGATGGGGTGGCGGTGGTGGGAGGTGGGAAAAAGATATGGGTCGGTGGCGGGGGCGGAGGGCACAGAGGAGAGGTAGCGGAGAGAGAGAGAATGAATAAAAGAGAGACAAAGGAGGTGGCAATGATGAGGTAGAAGCTCCTATTGTCCTTGGTGAGGACGGCAGCGGTAGTGCCGGAGATGGGGAAGGGGGATTGGTGGGAGTTTTGCATTGTGGGAGTGATGCCGTCGGTTGATACGCTAACCACTCTCTCCCATTCTTCTTGCGGAGTATTTGTATTTTTCCAACCCTCTCTCTCTCTCTCTCTCTCTCTGATAGTGTGATGTCACGGGAATTCAAATATGGGTTTGGGTTTGGGTTTTCTCTTTCCAGATTCAAGTTTAATGGAAACAGTTTTGTTGGGGGTTACCTCTCCTCTGTATTCACTATTCAGTGTGATCGAGGCTGATGGCCGACCCTCTTTTAACCCCCTTTTTTGTGTGATTGAGGTTGATAGCGAAGCCTCTTTAACCCCCCTTTTTTCAGATGAGCCATGAGAGACAGGTGTATAGGTGGTGGGTTCATGTCCATCTACTGTGGGTCTCACCCATGACTGCAATTTTTGTTCCTTACTAATAATTCTTTCCTTTTACTCCAAGACACCTACTACTTTTTTCTTTTCTTTCACCTTTCTAGTACAAAACTTAGAGACGTGGTTTTAACTTATGCCCAAATGATCACTGGATTAAAATATATACTTCTTAAAAAATTTTACAACTTACTTCCAAACTTGTCTCCTGCCATACCAATTAAACAACATAACCACGGTTAAATTTGTTGGGATCATTTAGAATTCATTTAAGTGTGATTTTAGGAAGTGTTTTTATCCTTTTTAACACTTAAAAATTTATATAATTCAAGTATTAGAAAAATTAGAAATATTTTATGGATTTAGTATCAAACGCATTCTTAGTGAACCTTTAAATTATATTTGATTCTCGGAAAATACTAAGGAAAGAAAAAAAATATAAAAAAAAATGATTTTTTCATGTTTCATTGTCCTATAAAAAATATAAATAAAATAAAATATAATTAAAACTAATTAAAAACTTATGTATTTTAAATTATTTAATCTTTATATTAATGAGTTAAAATAAATAAAATGAGTTTGAAGTAATAAAAAAAAAATTTTATCAATTTTTAATTTATTTTTTATTTCCCCCTCAAATTTTATGGAACCAAACATAGCTTTAATGAATTTTTAAGCTAAAACATCATAGGCATTAAGATCATGGTGGTAACAAGGCATCACATTATATGTTCATTAATTATTTATCTACTCACATTTAGGAGGATAACAATCATCTAATCACTTACAGGATGTAGTAGCCTCTTAAATAATAATGAAGAGGATAAAGCAAATGAATATTCCTAACAAATTTAGACATTTAATTTTTGTGAGTAATTCTGCAATGCATTTGGTCCCCAGTTTGGCTCTCAAAACAGTAGCCACCGGGAGGGTCATTTTCCAGAAGCTCAAGCCACAAGGGAGTATCCCCAGGTAAATGAAAGCTGTAAGAAATGTATGGTTTAGCCGAATAGGAGGATGGTCAAGGTTGTCTTCATCCTTTTTAGGGGAGATTCCAAGCCGGGTCTCTCTATTTAGTATTTACAGAATGGAAACAAAAACCAACGATCACACCAAGAAACAACAGGACTGTTTGTCTCACAGAATCTATGATGGCAACATAAGATCCAAAAAGAAGAGACTCAGGCACAAATCCTTTCTCTTAAGTTTGAGTTTATTTATTTTTTATTTTATTTTATTTATTTATTTATTTATTTTGTTAGAGTTCGAAGGTCGAGTTTATCAAGGTCAATTTTGTCATGTTCTTAAACCCTTAAACACTAGGAAAATAAATAAATAAAGGTTTTGGTACGCATTGCCGGTCCAAATTAAGATAGCCCGGCTCAACTCCCGTCACTTTTCTCTGCGACATTTGGATGAAAGAGTCCGGACCCAAAAGTAGCCAAAGCGAGCCATAACCTTCAACGGTGGGGACCATCGGGAGAAAGGACGGACCATCCACATGCA
Source organism: Vitis riparia (assembly GCF_004353265.1). Taxonomy (NCBI): domain Eukaryota; kingdom Viridiplantae; phylum Streptophyta; class Magnoliopsida; order Vitales; family Vitaceae; genus Vitis; species Vitis riparia. The sequence goes on along the minus strand of NC_048435.1, from coordinate 11,061,517 downwards.
AGGTCTACAAAGGGTGATGTAACAAAGTGATAACGTGGAAAAAGCCATTAATTAGGTTCAGGGGTCCAATTGGGCAGGTTGGTCCACCTAATCCAAACCCAACTTCACCTGTACACCGGTTTAAGTATTAATTTTTAATATCTGGATTAGGTTTATGATAAGTCTTTCAATTTGAAATTCAATTAACGTAAGTCTCTAGGATATTGAGTATTTTTTTATATGTTAGCAATTTTATTTTAATTTATTTTTTGACTTAGGAAACTTTTTATTGTAATTTACTTTTTTATATTGAAAATTCAAAGTTTTTGTTTGTACAACTAAAAAGTCATAAGTTTTAAAAAGTTTAACTTATAATAAGTTATATAATTAAAAGGGTATAAAAAGGATCAACATATTTTTTTGAAATTAAAAATGATTTATTAAATATTTAAAAACTATAGGAACCATTCGAGTAGTGTAACAGAGCTCAAACATTAGGATTAAGTGCTTAATCAACGCTCAAGTGTTTGTAGCGCTTTGGTAGTTACGTGTTCTCGAGTGATTGTGTAAAATCTGTCAAAATATAGCAAAATATTTTCAAAATTTTTCACGCAAATTTTGAAAACTTTGAGATACCGAATCTCCTAGGACTTTTATGCCTATATAAAAATTGTTAAAACCCTTTTAAGGGAGAACACATTTCATGGGAGTTAATCTACCTTGCCACACTAATTCCTAATCTTTTATTGAAGGATTCGAAGTATTGAATGTTTGAACACCTACATCCCTTCAGCAGAACTAAAGGAGATTGTCGGAAAGTAAGCAGTCAAGTAAATTTCTATAACTTAATCTTGAACATTGAATTTAGATTAGAAAACTTAAACCTTATGATTTTTTATCTTCACAGTTAGTGTGAGGGTTCTCCATGTAAAAATTCTTATGTCTGGTATATACTTGTTTGTTTGAGTATTTTGCTTATATTGATTATTTCTAATACCTTCTAGGCTTAAAATTAGATTAATGAATTTTATTTCTTATATTATAATTTTTAAATACACTCATTCACCCCTTATGGTATAAATACTTTATTGGACTTTAGGTTTTCACTCTAGGTATTATTCTATATAATAATATTCATTTTATTTATTTTTTTATATTTTTAAAGAAAATTTCAAATTATTATTGTGTCTTATAAGGACCATAATTTTCCACATGCATCCTTAGTTGATGAGAAGAAGACTCTTTTTATGTTAGAGAAAAATGTTTTATTATTGAAAATTGGTTTTTATTTGTTTTTTAGCTACCACTTACTATTTTCTAAAAAAAAATAAAATAAAAATGAAAACCTTATTGACTTCAATAATGTAAAAATAGATCAATGGACTAGGTATGGTTCAAAGGTTAGTTAATTTAGTGAAAAGGTCTTATACTCCCCACTAAGCCCGAAGCAAATCCAATATCCACCATATGAAGTGAAGAAACTTTGACACTTTTGTAGACCCCAAAATTAATTCTATGGTATTTTTCACTGGAAGTTTTAAGCCCAATTTTTATTTACAGATTTTTAAACCCATTATATTAGAAACTTTAGGTCCTTTTACTCTTTGCATACACTTTTATTTGTATTTTTATTATTTTATTTTACTTTATTTATTTTTAAGAAAAAAGATAGGATTGGAAAGAGAAGAAAATCAGCATTTTTTTAGGGTGAAATTAGATTTTTTTTTTTTTTTTTTTTTTGGAGAGAAAATCAGATTTAAAAAAAATGGAAAATCAAAATTTTTTAGAGAAAATCAGAATTTTTAAAAAATGGAAAATCAGATTTTTTTTTGAGAGAGAGAATTATAATTTTTTTTGAAAAATGGGAAGTCATAATTTTTTTTTAAGGAAAATCAGAATTTTTTAAATGGAAAATTAGAATTTTTTTAGGTAAGAATCATAATTTTTTTTGAGGTAAAATCCTCTATTTTGAAAGAGAGAGAGGATAGTGGGTCTGATTTTAGGTAATATTCTCTAGAATCATAAAGTTCAAATAGTTTATTTATTTTATTTTATTTATCTATTTATCATTGTATAGAAAGGTCATTTATAAAAAAATTAATTTTTTGGGACTATATAAATTGAGTTGCTTTGTATATTTACATTAAAAAAATTTTAAAAAATTATTTCTTTTGAATTAATTTTATGAAATTACATGAATTCAATTGTTTTTTCCTATTGATATTCATAAAGAAGGAAAACCATTTTTTTTTATTAATTTTATATTCACGTTGAGTCATTAACGTTAAAAAACTATATTTTTTTTATATTGTATTAATACTAAAAATAAAAAAAATAAAAAATCATTTTTTTTACACGTGAATTGAATCAAATTTCTTATGTCAATATTAATCAAGAAATTATTTTGTGCATTAATTTTGTAAACTCATGAAGATTAAGATTAGATTTTGGATATATTACATTCTTTTTATAATGGAATTATTAAAGAAAATTATTTATTTTCATAAATTAATTTTGTAAATAATTTGAATCATTTTTATTACCATTGTCATGTGTATTAAATCTAGGGATGCAAAGAAGATGTGTTTTATGAACTCTAAGATATGTACAAAATCATTTATTTATTTATTATTATTGTGCATTAAGAATGTGTAGATAAAAATATTATCATTATTATTGTCGTTATATTTTATCTTATTATTACTTTATTTATTATTTATTTTATTATAGGATCCTTTATATGTTAAAATAAAATTCATGTCATGAATCAATTAGGTAATATTTTGTAATTTTTTTCTAATTTTATTCATGTAAATAAAAATAAAAATTTAAAAATTGTTAATTATATCTCATTTATATAAATAAAATCATGCAATTCAAAGACACTTTATCTCTTTCTTGTTATTAAGGTCATATCCATTAATTAGTTAATTCATGCAAAAGTTTCTTCCACTTGCTTATTAGAGACCGCTAGAGGGGTGTTATAGTTTATCATTAGGGAGAATTATGTTTTAGGGGTAGTGTGGACCCCGCATTTCGTGCTCAATGCGTTTCCCACTCGATGGCGAACTCGATTTTTATTTGAAAAATTGATTTTTATTGATTATGAAAATGACTTGGAGTCGCCACTTATTTTTGTTTTATTTTTAAAGGGTAAACAAAATAAGAAAAAAAAAACCCTAAGTGTGACTCCTTATTTTGGAAAAGGCGGTCTGTGAAAAACCGGATCGGGTTCGGGGGTCAGGTTAATTATCGGGAAGGTACGGTAAAGACCGTAGCACCCCTCTAAGTCCCTAAAGTTGGGTCTCTACTAATAAAATGAAGCTGACATGACAATGGATGAATAAATCAATGAAATACCCAGAGCGAAATATGCACATACGGGAGTCAGAAGATGCACATAGACTAAACAGAGTAGGAATGAGTGTGTACTTGAGCAGCGAACCACTATGCGCTATCAAGAGAGAGGGTTAGTGCAAAATAAAAAGCATAAACGTAGCTCACATGTCACTAAATCGAGTACAAAAGCATCAAAGGCATGCATGGCACTCCACTCAAAATTCATTTTTATTTTAAAGAAATTTTATTTGATGTTGGGCCCCCACCAAAGCCCGATTTACTTTTGTATGAATTAATCCCATGAATTTCCATTATTCGGAATTACGGAAATAAATTCATACTTATTTTAAAACATTTTTTAAATCATGGAAGTTATGAAAATTGCTTGCCAGAAGAAAAATGTGGCGGCAAAATTTTATTGAAATTGATATTTTGAGGCCTAATAAAAAAAACTAAGGATGAAGATTTGAAAATTTAAAATTATTTGAAAAAATGAGGAATTGGAAACTATTTGAAAACCGGAAATTTGGAAATTATTTTTAAATTGGAGATGAAGAAATAAATAAATAAAAAGGACACGTGGCCCTAATGAGGCCGTGCAAACCATATAGAAATGGGATCCCAAGCTTAGGGCGTCTGGAGCATTGATTGCGTATTATTCCATTTCTGCCTCCATTTTAAACTTAAGTATCTCATCCTCACTTGATGCTTTGCTAACCAAGTTATCCATCAAATCATTTGAAAGACCCAGATGTTGATCATGTAGCCGACATCCATAACCAACAAATTTGAGTTTATCAGAGGCAAAAACTTCACTTGATGGCAGTAGTACATTCTTGATGAGCAACATATCAAGTTGATCCTTAATGTTATTCACCTACTCACATAGACTATCAAGCTTCAGCTGCATACTTAACAACACCTGGCCCCTGGTCTGTACGGACTTATTGAGCTGCACTATTCTATGATTCTTCTTCGACTCAGCGGCAACGACGGGGATGATGACAATAATGAGGATGCGGTGGATGAGGCTGAACAGCTCGCAAGCCACGGCTTCCTCCCGTCTCAAGCCGTTGCCAATGGCTCGAGCCGAGCTGCGTTCCTCGGCGCCAACAAGATGTCCCCGAAAGTCCACCCAGGCGAGCTGCTGCACAGCCCGGACAAGGTAGCTCGACAGAGTGAAGTTGCCGGAGAGGCGGTGAGCTTCTCCAGATCGGCCTTGCTCGAACGAAAGTTGGTAGCGAGAGTTTGGACCTGACCGTTCGAGAACTGATTCTCTGGAGGAATGAAGGATGCACAACGGAGCGAGCAGGTTTGGAGGCAACCGGAACCTTGAGAGCAAGATTCCTGACAAGAAAGCGTACGAAAAGACAGGAATCCAATGGAGCACTCCCACTCCCTCCGACGACCGGTCAACAACAGTCAATTGAATGTGAGATACCCACCTAGGTTGTAACGGGCTGGCATAGGTGGGCAAGGTTCCATAGGGATGCAAGCGCCGATAATGGATGAACTGGTGCGCATTGCGCACTACCATCTTCCATCTCGTTGTGCTGCTGCATGTAACTCTTGGCGAAATGAATGTAGAAAAAAACAAAGGCTTCTTGGTGTTAGAGACCTGTGGCTAAATATTCAGGGGTTGCATACCCATAGATACCCATCACCTGTGTAGAAACATGGCTTTTATCGCCTGTTGGTCCATCTTCGGCTGGCCCAAAACCAGAGAGCTTGGCATTGTAGTTCGAATCAAGTTGGATATCAGAAGTTTTGAAGTCTCGATACATCACTTTGTACAATATTACTGTGAAGAAACGCAAGACCCTTGGCGGCCCCAAAGACAACCTTTATTCGGAGGGACCAAGCAAACGGTTGGAAGTAAGAACCCTTCCTGAATATATGGTGCTCCAAGTTGTCTTTAGGCATGAACCCATAGACCAGAAGCCGATGATCATCTTCTAAGCAGTAACCGATCGATTTCACTAGGTTAGGATGATACAGCTGCCCCAGATAATTAATTTCTGCCAACCATTCCTTATGGCCTTGGAAACCTTCTTGGTTAAGCCTCTTCATAGCAATGACCATGCTCGTCCCGGGCTTTGGCAGCTGTAAATGCCTTCTCATCAATCCATCCCTTAAAGACATAACCAAAACCACCATCAGTTCTAGGCATTGGGGGCATCGAGGCAGATGAGACCTTGCTACTACTTGAACCACTTAAATCTTTTCCATCTTTGCTACCGAATCACTATTTAAGCCTTGAGAGTTTCTTCACAGTTCTTACCTGGCCAGAGAATTCCCTTTCCCTCTCTTGTCCCTCTACAGCTCCTCTCTCAAGCCAACATTCTCTTCCTAAAGCCCAAATAATGAACAAGATCCAAGAACAGAGGTGGCCTCAACAACGAAAAATGCATGAAAACAGAGCACAAAGGAAACATGCTAAAATATTTTCAGAATATGACTTCACTTCATAGGTCGTCAGTGAGCCCTCTGATTAAGTGGGCAAAACCCTTTTAAATGCGATTATGGGCATTTTCATAATAGAAGTAAGACATTACTAAAATCAACAATGGCAAACATGAATGCTAGATTATATCTTAACGAGCAAGTGGCCTTCACTATCCACCCCAAGCAAACCAAACAACATGCAAATATCAACAGGGAACGTAGGGGATTAATGAGAAACCAAATCAAACAATAAACCTACTGCCTTCATACCTGAGAATGTCTTTCTCTAGTAAGGTTCTGTTCCGCTGCAAACACCTCAAGTTTCCCTGAAAATGCCCTCCTCCAGTTGACCTCCCTCCTCTGTTTTCTCTCTCAAAAGCTCTCTCAACTACCCCTGAAAACTGCCTCCTCACTCTCACCTGAAAACTCTTCTGGTAAAATTCCCAATGTTGTTTTTCCTCTCCAGCCACCCTCCTCACAATCTGTTTCTCTCCGTTATCCCCAGAAAATCAGTCCTCTCTCTCTGGTCCCTCTCTAACTTCCTCAAGCAACCCAACAAAAGCCCCCCACCCGACCACATCTCTCTGCAGCCTTTTCTAAAACAAACTACCTGCCCATATCCTTTTTTTTTCTCCCGGATTTGCCCCTCTAACAACCTGCAGAAACAGCCACCAAAAGCACCACCACCAGCCTGCAGCCTGCTCCGTTTCTCTTTCATCCGCTCCTGCTAACAGCTTGCAGGAACCTTCTAGAATACCCCTCCACGTGTCATCCTTCCATTGGCACTTCAAAAAGCAAGGCTGATTCACCTGTGGCCACTGAGGGTGCGACACGTGGCTCGCTGGGGTAGTGACACATGGCTAAAAAATCTGCAGAAAAGTGAGGCAAATGAGGTCCCCAAAATGGGGGTCTACAGGTAGATGAGCCCCCAAATTAACAAAAGGTCCGTGTAACTCTTCAAATTGAGCTCAAGATTCAATGAAAGTATGGAAATTGAGTTGAAGGATATTATCCTTCAGTATTTCCAAAAATGCCCTTTGTTGATTTTGAGAAAAAAAATTAATATTTTTGAAAAATACTTTTATTTAATTTAATATTTTTAAAAAATATTTTTTATTTAATTTAATATTTAAAAAAAATACTTTTATGTAATTTAATATTTTTAAAAATACTTTTATTTAATTTAATATTTTTTTAAATATTTTTTATTTAATTTAATATTTTTTTAAATAGTTTTATTTAATTTAATATTTTTGAAAAAAAATTATTTAATTTAATATTTTTGAAAAAAAAATTAATTTAATATTTTTGAAAACCACTTTTATTTAATTTAGTATTTTTGAAAAAAAAATTATTGAAAAAAAATTATTTAACTTAATTTTATAAAATATTTTATATGTGTTTTTAAAGGGTATATTTGTCCGTTACTATTTCATATCCTTCAACTTAATTTGAAGAGTTATATGGACCTTTTGTTAATTTTTGGGCCCAATTGGGCCCAAAACACAATTCTCCCTTATCATCATACCTTTTCAATAAAGGGAGAATTGTGTTTTGGGCCCAGCTGGGCCCAAAAATTAACAAATGGTCCATATATGTTACAGAATTAATAGAAAGGCTATGAGATATTGAGTGACATATATACCCTTCAAATTTCCAACTCAGATTGCTGTAAATTAAAAGGGAGAATTGTGTTAAATGTGAAATGCCATGTCACCTTCGCTTCTGTTAGTACTCTCGATGAAACCTCTGAACTGAGCGGAGCTTATCAATGGCGTCCCAAATGGCAATCCTCTCCAGAGCCCGTAAAACCCTCCTCAAAACCCTAAACCACCACAACAATCCCTTTAAAGCTTCCATTTCCACCTTCACATTCCTTTCCTAGGAACCCCAACTCGCCGAGCCCAGCCTTTCCCCGCCATCTCCCACTCCACTTCCTCCCAACCCCGCCTCAGGGAGCCCGCTCTACAACGAGAACTGGCGGAGCCCCATCCCCCAGGCTCAGTCCATCATTCCTCTAGGATTTCTGCACCAGTCCTCTTCGTCGCGGCTGCAGGCGCTGTCGCAGACGTTGGATGTGCCGAGCCTGATGAGCGTGTTCGCCGACTGGATGACGTCACAACGGTGGGCGGATATGAATCAACTGTTCGAGTTTTGGATTAGGTCGCTTGATAAGAATGGGAAGCCGAATAAGCCGAATGTGAACTTGTATAACCATTACTTGAGGGCGAAGTTGATGATCGGCGCCTCGGCTGGGGAGCTGCTGGATCTGGTGGCGCAAATGGAGGACTACGCCATCATTCCTAATACGGCGTCGTTTAATTTAGTGTTGAAGGCAATGTATCAAGCCAGAGAGACCGAGGCCGCCGAGAAGTTGTTTCAGCGATTAGGATTCTTTTCTTCCGCTTATATTCGCAGTGTTGTTTTTATTGTTTTTCAAGAAATGTTTTAGTATTAATGTTGATTTTTGTCTATTTCTAAAAATGGAACGTCAGAATTCTCTTTCACTTACCCCCATTTCCAGAAAATTAAGGCTGTTCCTTCTGGAAAACAAATTATCATTGAACTTTTTTTTCCTGGGAAACTGCATACACAAAATTTGAATATGATATGCTTGATTAGTGGAGAATGAAAATGAACTTGGTACCTAAGACATTTGCATGGATTTTTCCATTTTAATTTTCACGTAAAATTGTTATTAGATGCCATGGATTTGTTAAAGCTCCGTAGGTTAAGATATAGGTCAAGAATTTACAAAACCATATAAGATTCATGCTTGGGGAGATTGGCCATAAAGAAAATTTATGAAGGTGACCGATAAAATAGTTTATTTATTAAGGCTTCATTAATGGCAAGATTTAATTACTGTTTGAGTTGAGGCTAAGATATGGGATAAGAATTTACAAAACAAGATTAGCTTCATGCTTGGGAGATTGGCCATAAAGAAATATTTATGAAGGTGGCTGATAAAATGGTTTAGAGAAACTCTCATTGGTGATAAGAAATAGGATAAGATAAGTAAACCTCTCGATTATTCCTTATAATAATCAAAGATCTCGTCATTTCTCATATCTTATGTTCAACTAATAGGATATGATAAGTGATGAGATAATTTATCCAACTTTTTTTTTAAATCTCATGAGATATATACATCCCATGGATCTGCCTATCAAAAAAAAAAATATATATATATATATATACATCCCATGGATCCTAAATTCGTTTCTCTCATCCATTTTCTTCATTTTTTTAATGGCACTTGGTATATTTTTTATTTTAAAAAATATCGAATACGGATATGCAATATATTTTCCTTTTTATTTTTCATTTCTTCTACAAATCAAACATGAGCATATTATAACATCTCTGATTGGATATAATGAACTAGAATATTGTTTCTATCCGATATAATATCCAAGAACATCATATTCTACATTGACAATGATCTTTAGGATATGTATATATTATCCTATCATGTCAGCCAAATGTAGTCAAAGTGTCTTGCAAAAGATGGTGAAACCTGTTTACGTTAGATGTTGGCTGTAATGATTGAATATTATCAATGAAGTACATATTATTGACTTAGTGAGGAGCTCTCAATGGTAAAGATTCATGGAAGAGCATCAATCAAGGATGGGATGAGTTCATGAAGTTCATTTCCTTCTCTTTGGGTGATTGGCGAATAGTTAGGTTTTGTTATGATATATGGTGTGGGGAGTTGCTGCTGCATGTCCCCCAACTGATTTCTTCGACGGGCGAGGGTTGTGAGCAAGTCAGAAATTAGAAAAGCCTTGCATCTATTTTATCATCATCATCATTTCAAAATCCAAATGACGGTGGGTGTAAATTATTTTCTCTCACATTTTGATTTGATCATATCCATCTTGGGTCATAGGAATGAAGCATGAGGTAAGTAAATTGAAGAAACTTACAGTGAATATTTTCGAAAAGATCTCCTATTAAATGGCATTTCACCTGTTTGAAAATTCTTCACTTTATAATCTGGTTGTTGGCTGTATAGTGTAGGCAATAAATGGGTATGGTGGAGACGGTGAGCTGTGGGGATTAGTTAGCGCACTTATGATGAATAGGAAAGTAAATTGGGTTTCATTTTCCCCCTTTTCAGTCAGCCATGACATTGGGATGTGGTTAACCCGGCCATATGCACTCTTTAAGTTGTAGGTAGGTCGAATTCTTGCAACTGTACAAGACATTTACACCAACTGTACAAGGCATGTACACCAACTGTACAAGGGTGTACAAGGATGTGTATCTTAAGGGATTTCGAGTGATTTTTAAGAACTTGCTCATTTACTTTTTCCAATCGTGGGGGACATTCCTCACACTTATTGGTTGATAACATACTCATTGCATGCATTTTATTTGATATCTACCATGTTAATTCATTGTTTTATCTCCCCTACATTACTTATGCGTATGAACGGAAATGAGGGTTCATTTTTTCCTCATTTTCCCTCATCCATAAGAATGGAAACATTGTTGCCCCACCCATATGCACTTGTTCGGTCGTCCCTTCGGTGGATTGCATAACTGTACAAGCCATTTACACTAACTGTACAATCCAAATGTGCTAACTGTACAAGTGTGTACAACCCTACCTATATTGACGGATTTCAACTTTTTTTGAAAACAATCGTTGCTCATTTCCTTCTTTTTTTTACTAGGGGGACATCCCTCACAGTCATTCCTCATTTCCCTTCGTACACATTCAAATGCCTTGCGGTAGCACACTTATGTTGCATAGGAACCTAAATTGGGTTTCATTTTCCCATTTTTCACTCAGCCATTTCTTTGGAATGTGGTTAACCCGCCCATATGCACTCCTTCAGTTGTATTTAAGTGGAATTGCTCCAACTGTACAAGGCCTTTACACCAAGTGTACAATGGCAATGTACTAAATGTACAAGGGTGTACAAGGGTGTGTATCTTAAGGTATTTCAAGTGATTTTGAAGAACTTAGTCATCAACATTTTTCACTCGTCGTGAACATTCCTCACACATATCGGTTGACAACACACTCCTTCCACGTATATTATTTTATTTGTACAATGTTAGTTCATTGTTTTAGCTCCCCCACATTACTTAGGCGTAGGAACTGAAATGAGGATTAAGTTTTTCCTCTTTTTCCCTTATTCACGATAATGGAAACATTGTTGCCCCACCCATATGCACTTGTTCGATCGTCCCTTTGGTGGATTGCATAACTGTACAAGCCATTTACACTAACTGTACAATCCAAAAGTGCTAACTGTACAAGTGTGTACAACCCTACTTATATTGAAGGATTTCAATTTTTTTTGAAAAAAATTCGCTGCTCATTTCCTTATTTTTTTGCTAGGGGGGCATCCCTCACAGTCATTCCTCATTTCCCTTCGTACACATTCAAATGCCTTGTGGTAGCAAACTTATGTTGCATAGGAACCTAAATTGGGTTTCATTTTCCCCTTTTTCACTTAGCCATTTCTTTGGAATGTGGTTAACCCGCCCATATGCACTCTTTCAGTTGTATTTAAGTGGAATTGTTCCAACTGTACAAGGCCTTTACACCAAGTGTACAATGACAATATACTAAATGTACAAGGGTGTACAAGGGTGTGTATCTTAAGGTATTTCAAGTGATTTTGAAAAACTTAGTCATCAACATTTTCCACTCATCGTGAACATTCCTCACACATATCGGTTGACAACACACTCCTTGGTAATGGAAACATTGGTTACTCACCCATATTCACTTGAAAATATATACCTATTAAGGATTTGGTGATTGGACAAGGCATTTACACTAAGTGTACAAAGCAAATGTGCTAAATGTACAAGTGTGTACAAGGGTGCCTATCTTGAAGGATTTGAAATGCTTTTGAAAAAATTGCTTGCTCATTTATTTTTTCTAAGGGAGACATTCCTCATTTCCCTTCGTACACATTCATTGGATGAGATAGCGCGCTTATGATGAATAGAAACCTCGATTTGGTGTCATTTTTCCCCAACTCGGTGAGCCATGACATTGGAACGTGGTTAACCCAGCCATATGCACTAGTTATGTTGTATCTAGGTTGAATTTCTGCAACTGTACAAGGCATTTACACTAAGTGTACAAGGCCAATGTATTAAAAGTACAAGGGTGTACAAGGGTGTTTATCTTACTTTTTCCAAACGTGAGGAACAAGTCCATTGATAATTTAAACACAAATATTGACTATAAGTCTCTGAAAAACCTTATTATTATAATCAATCAAGCTAATATCCACCCAACTAACCCAATGGCAAAGTGGGTTCTTATTACCAAGCCTTGAGCAATTTTGCCCACAAAAAAAACCTAGGACAAAAAAGGGAAAAAGCGACACGAAAAAATGTTATATATATATATATATATATATATATATATATGAAAAAAAAAATCTCAAACCACATGGCATCCACATGATTGAGAAACACCAATTTAGAATTTATTTTGATAGGGAATTTACTTTAGAGAATATTTTTTGAAAACAAGTTATTTTTGTTCAAAACCCCCATGAACATGCAGTCTGATGATGTATAAGGCATAAGAGTAGAGAAACGATGGTCTTATTGGTGACTCGATATTTTCTTTGCAAGGAAGATGAAGAGTCTATAGATCACATCTTTCTACATTGTATGGGAAGGTAGGGTGTTATGGAATTTGGTGTTTTCCTTGTTTCGGGTTGTGTGGGTGATGGCAAGTTCAGTAAGAGAAACTCTTTTAAGGTGTCTTGGTTCATTTTGGACAAAAAATGAAAGGTCTAGAGGTTTGTCCCATTGTGTACATTTTGGACATTATGTAAGGGCAGGAACTGGAGATCATTTGAAAGCAAAAAAAATGCCTAATCAAGCGCTAATCACATGTCTTTATAGCCTTTTGTTGTGGGATAGATTGTAGATTGTACATAGATGATCCCTAACCATGTTAAGAGTTTATAGATTGGTTAGGGTTTTCATGAAGGGATTTTTGTTTTTCTTGCTCTTTTGTGTTTTTGTTTTTTGGCGTCACTAGTTATGACTTGTGTACCTTGGAGCACTTTTGGTAGGTGTTTTTTGTTAATACATTTATTTTATTTGCCTGTCAAAAAAATAAAATAAAATTGAAGAGTAGTTAATCAGAAAGCATTGGAGTTGTTTGGAAGAGACTTAGGGTTCTAAGAATCACCTTGTCAAGCTTGCTTCAATTGTCAGTATTAGCAGTACTATTGGTTTGCATCAGTTTTATTGTAAGTAATCATTTGTGGAATCATTTTCTGCTTCACAGGTCCCTCTAAACAATATGTTTGGGTACTCAACATCACTTCGTTCAATGACTCAGGTAAAACCAAGTATCATTTTATAAGGGCTATGCCATAGCTAGAGTTGCTCTGTAGAATATGTTAAAATATATGTTATTTGATCCTCTATGTGCAGGGGAAAGGTGAATTCACAATGGAATACAAAGAGCATTCACCGGTTTCTCAAGATGTGCAGCTGCAATTAGTGAACACCTACAAGGCCAATAAGGCAGCTGAAAATAGTTAGGATTCTGCTGTGACTTTTTGAGGAACACGTCCCTACATTCATAGTGTAAGCCATCTCTTATTTTTTTATATTTATCCGGGCCAAAAGTGTTCTGGTCTCTAAATTTTGACAAGCCAAATAATTGTTACCTACATTCTTTAATACAAATAATGTATGAATTCACTGTACTTTAAACAGGTATTCATCACAGTCAAATTGTCTTAAAAAGGATAAAAGGACTATGCAATTTTCATCTCCTTCTCTCTCAAATTGTCTCATATTGTCTTTAAACAGGTATTTATGACAAAGGAAGAAAATGATGGATCTTCAACTTGAATGATAATTCAAATTTTCCATTGAAAATTTACAATAGGTAGTTAAATTAAAATAGGAAAGCCAATCTTTGTTTCAAATAGCCTATACTGCAGAGAAGGGTAATATAATGTTTTCAACTGTGCCCTAGAATGACCCATTAAAATGAAATCATGTTCTATTAAGATGTTTTATTACAAGAGATCCATTACATTAACCCAAAAAATTCCAAAGCAGAGAACCCAAAACTTGAAAGACTGCACTTCATAGAAGCTTATTGATGCTTGTGTTTGCTTGGTTTTTCTCCAAAGACAATTTCTGTAAACCTGTGTAATGCAACCATAACCAATTTTCCCAAAGGGCGGGCTATCATGTCATATTGCATCCACATTTCCCTGCTTCTCAAGTCACTCAAATCAGATAACAAAATTTTTCTTTTTGGCCATCTGGGTAAATGCTTCTTCCTTTCTTGTTGGCATCTCTAGTTCTGGCTCTAGCTTCCACCATGTCATTGGATACTTGTTCCAAGCTAGGGGGAACCACTGCATGTATAAAAATGACAAGAATCTTACAATCTAAACTGCTTGATGGCTAATTGCACATGATAAGCAGCGTAGCAATATCACCAACACGGTTTTGATAACCTAGTGGGAGCGGATTATGATAATTCAGTGATTGTGAGAACCCCAACTTATGCATTTTCTCATTAACAACCATTTTTAGGCATTGAAAAGTGGAACTTTTTATTGGATTGTCACAACCCCTATGGAAATATCATCATCTTCCAACGTACTAGAAAATAATGTACACTACTGATACCTTTAGCTGCATAGTCCTTTTCCACCATTCATGCTCGGACCCCCTACTAAAAAAAGGACAGAAATAGAGTGAAAAGACCAAGAAAGTTTCTAAAAAAAATTATAATGTATCTTCAATAGTTCCCAAAATTTTAAAAATATTAAGTAATAAACCTAATCCCACTCAAACACCATTGCATAAAATCCTTAAAAATTCTAAAAATCCCTAAATTTTCATAAATTCTTTAAAACCTATCACTAATCAAACATCACTACATTGAAATGTTATGTATCTAATTTATTTCAAATACATGATTGATAATAGAGAAAACTAAAAAAAAAAAATAATAATAATTATAAATATACATTTTATTATTTTGAAAACACTTCAATAATTTCCAAAATTTTAAAAAACATCAAGTAATAAATCTAATTCTAATCAAACGCCATTGTATAATATCTCTAAAAAGTCCAAAAATGTATAAAATGAAGATTGATTCACTGTCCTCTTCATTCTTTTCCATTGGCAATTGAGATTGTTGCATTCTAACCATCATTTTAAACCTTTTTCGCTTATCATTATTCAATGAACTCATTTTTTGTTTTGTACTTGGAGATAGGGCATGAGATAACTTCACACACAAAAAAAAAAAAAAAGGAAACATAAATTTAAATAGTGGACAGTTTCCTAGAAAGAGAATGAGATATGAGAAGTTTTTAGGGTTTCAGAATAAGAGGTGAGAAGTTTTCTTAGTTTCCATTCTTGTTCAAGAGAGAATGAAGCAAAAGAAAAATTATGTCTAGAGAAAAATAAAGTGGTATTTTTGTCCTACAAAGGTCATGGTTTAATTTTGCGAACATGGATATTATTTTAACCTTTGTAACCAAACAACCCTTATTTTTATAACTAGTGTTTTTGAGATTTAATTGGTTAAAAGGAATAAAATAATCCTCAAATTTGTGTATTTAGCCCTTTTTATACTTTTACTTAAAAAATGACGCATTTGTAACATAAATACTTTTTACCATTTTAAGTATTTATATATAGTTTTTTTTAAAAATTATTTTTACAAAGAAAAGTAGTGAAGGTATTTTGTTGAAAGAATGCCAAAAAGCGAAGGATTAAATTCCTAAAATTGGGTTTTCAATAACCCCTCTAATTAAATAACTCTTTTTTTTTTATAAGTATTTATTAGAAAAATAATTAATTGACTAAAAGGGATGTAAATATCCCATATTTTTAATTCTAACCCCCTAATTTTAATCTTGAAAAGCAATCTTTTTAGTTTTAGGGTTAAATTTACAAAATGTGCATGATTCCACCCCTTTTAATCCAATAAACCTAAAAAAAAAAAGGGACAATTGTGTTTTGGGCGCCCAAAAATTAAAGTTTGGTCTATATAACTTACATAATTGATGGAAATGATATAAGATACCAAAAAACCAAAATACCCAATGACCTTTCACATAAGTTTTTTTTTTTTGTCTTTATTGCACCACTATTCATGCAACCATAATAATTCTATTTTAACCATTTGGATTTTTCATTGTTTTTTAAAACTTTTTTATATATAAATAATTGAAAATCAACATTATTTTCTATTTTAAATTATAAATAAAAACAATTACGTTCAAAAACTATTTTAAAAAATACTTTATACAAAAAGGGTAATATGATTTATATTTTTTATATTTTCTTTTTGAAAAAACAATTAAAAAATGAAAACCATTTTTAAAAATAAAAATCAAAAACCTTATTTAGTACTATTTTTTTACATGAAAATATTAAAAAGAATTAAATTTCATTTATTGATTATCCATTAAATTTTATATGAAAAAAATTTATCCTTACTTATAACAAGAGTAAAAAGATTCAATATCTTTAAAAAAAAGTTATAAATGAGTAATACTTGATTGAGAATAGAACATGAAAAAAAATAAAAATAAAATTGAAATTTACACTCACTATGTGTCTATGTAGAGGTTAAGGGTATTTTAGGGATTAATAAAGGATAATGTCTTTCAACTTAATTTTTACATTTTATTTGGATCTTAGGCTTAAATGTGAATGATATATGGATATTCCGTCATTTTTAAAAGGGAAAAATATGTTATGGGTCTTTGATATGCAAATAACTAGGATTTCAGAACCCAAGTTTACTATTTTCAAGTTAAATACAATGGTCCCAAAAATAATTTGGATTTTGAGCACTCCGGGTTGAGGTGTGATTTCATACCCCAATTGCCCTCCCCATTCAACCATGTCAACGTCCACATCTGATAAACCAAAAATAAAAAAATAAAAAATAAAAAAACAATACATCCATCCTCACACATTTCTCTCTTTGTCTTAACTTTCTCTCCACTAGCACTGAACTCAAATACTCCATTTGTTCATCTCCCTCTCAAAACCCACTATTTTTGAAACCCTAATCTCTGCCTGGTCTTCCTCTCAATCTGAAAAACCTAAATCCCGTGAAGCCTAACCTGCTATTTTCCTATATATCCCCGAAATCTCTAGAATCCTGGGAAACCAACCCTAACCTCTTCTTCGTGAGTCAACAACATAGATTGAAGAATGTGGGGAAACTGTAGCTGCTCTCTTCCTTGATTCATGCCTAATTGGTGCCTCAGCTGATTCGTGTCTAGCTGGAGCTCCTTGATGGCGGGAGTAATCAACAAAATTTATAATCTATAACACCATGAACTAGGGTAGCAAAGAAAAAGCTACTATAGCATAGTGGCTCTAGGATCGTTCACTGGGAAAGGTTTCCAAGCTGAAAATGATACCAATTCAAAGTGAATTGGTGTTGTTTCATTTTAAGAGTAGCTTAAGAAATAAAACACAAACTTTGGTTGAAAAAGGTTTGGACTTGGATTAACAACACAACAAGTGATGAAAATTACTTAAGAAGAAAAGCATTCCTTGGAGATTCAGGTATACAGGCGTGGTTCCTCATGCAATAGCATAGCTCCGGTCAGTTGGTTCAATTCCTCACATTAGAGAATTAACATAAAGTCAATTCTCTAACAGGTGCTGCATAAATGCATCCCTCAATTGGATTTCAGCTTTATTTCTCTCACTGATGCAACTTGCAATGGTTTGAGCCTCTCACTTAGCCTTTACCATTCAAGGTGATCTTTAACCTTGGATTTCCCTTCACAAGCTCGCAAGAGATAACTAATGGATGTCTCCTTAGAGTCCAAAAGCTTACCAAGTGTTGGAAATTCTAGAAAATCCTACCTTCAAGTCACCTACCAGAGGCTCGCAAGGGGTAAACTAGTGCATCTCCATGGTTAGAGATCACTTGCCTTACCAAGTGTTGGCCCAGGTGACTCCAAGGCGTTTTAAGTTAACTAAAAACGTAGAAATCATTCATGGGACACACTTTCTATTCATTCATAGCTGAAACCACAAAGCTTCTGATTCTTGCACTTGGAACCTTTCCCGGCAACCTTAACTCCAAGGAACTAAAAGGTTTAGTTACTCATTCTCTGGGGAAAGCTCCTCAGAGAGTGCATAACTTAGTAAATAAAAAATACAATCAAAGTGAGAAGGTAAGGTAGAATAGAGCTCAAGCTCTGTATTTTACTTCATTTGAAACTTTTACAAAAGGTTCATCACCCTCAGAACAAGCTCCTCGGGCTATATTTATACCAAAATTACTTTAACAGCTATTACATGGATATTTTGCCATTTTCCTAACTTAAAAGCTAAGGAATCCTATAATTGGTGGCTTACAAGGAGAATTTGGGGATTTAGGCAACAAAAATCTAATAAAAAATATCTCCAAGTGTCGGTTACAAATATCAGGAAGCACTAAGGACCATTTCACAGGTGAAAAATGAGGTCTGCGAAATTTCGCAGATGAACCACAAGGGCTGTGAAATTTCTTCATAGCAACCAGCTGATTTCGCACTGCTGCAAAGTTGGCTTTCATCTTGTGGTGTTTGGCTTCCATCACGTCGTGAAACTTCAGGGGAAATCCTTAGCACTGTGCAAAAAGGTTGCGAAATCATTCCGCAACAAAAGGGTGATTTCGCAGCACTTTTCTGAATCCTTCCTTCAGCTTGGAGCAGTTGTCATCCAAAGGTTGTAACTTCCTCATTTCAGCTCCAAATCGAACACGGTTTGAAGCATTGGATTTATGACTTCCTAAGCTTTCAAATGACATATAGTATGCATAATTTGGACTCCATGAAGTGCTCTAAAAGTGGCTGAAATGACTGTTATCAAGAATGCTTCATGGCTGGATTCTCTTTGCTTCCCCTCCTTGCATTTCCACTTTGCTTATGGCAAAGGACTTCAAAGCTTTGGTTCTTCATACCTATGAGCTTCCCATTGCTTTGACAAGGATTCCAAATAACTCTCCTCAATCTCATATTGCTTTGGTGATCAAAAAGCTATCAAAACACCAAAACTTAAGGCAATTTGATTAGAATTGATTGCAAGAGGCCTTAACATGTTAATTGGGTTAAAAGGCAATAACTACTACTCAAAAGTGTTTAAAAGGATTAATTACAAGCTATCAAATAGCACTTTTTGAGTAGTAATCATTCCTCTTTGTCTACAAATCTAGCTTTGAATCTTTATCTTCATCACCATCATCAGGTGATTATCTTATTGACTAGTCATTTGAATCATGTTTCTCTCCCTTGTTTTTTGTTGATGTATTTTTTGTGTTGATTTATTTATGGTTTATTTGTGTTGGTTTATTTTCACATTAATGGAGGGGAGATTATGTAGGGTTACAACATTTTTGGAATCCAGGTATTATGATTCGATTTAGGTTTTGAGTGGTGCACATTTGGAAACAAATAGGCTATAAATTTCTTTGGGGAAGTTGTGTTTTAAGAGGCCCATATGAACAAATCCATAAAACACAATTTTTTTTTGTTTTCCTTGGGAGTTTTGCAAGGATTTTCTCGGAAATCAAACGAGGATGAATTTTCTCGGAAATCAAACGAGGATGAATTTTCTCGGAAATCAAATGGGGGATGGATTTTCTTGGGAATCAAACAAGGGTTTAAAAAAAAATTAATAACGTGATTAGATTAGTACCTGCGAGGATTGAGAGTGGCAGAGGAAAATAGGGCATTTTTAGGGATTCTCTCGTTTGGAGGGAAACTTCAGAAAATGGCTCCTTGATGGCCGAGTGAGAGAAGTGGGTCACCCTTTTGAATTTTGGATTTAGTATGAAAAAAAAAAAAGGAAACAAATCATGAGAACAATTTGCTCCATATAAATAATTATTAATTATCCATTTTAATTTTTATTAAATCAGTTGATAATCTATTGTGTCTTACACTTCACTTATGATTTGGTTGAAATGAGTTCCAATTCATGGCTATGGATACCGCAAATACACATGTTGTTTGTTGTTACCCAGAAAATTATGCCTTCAAATTTTTTAAGATTTATGTCCATGGCATTTTGATATCTTGTGAAAATTATGCTTGCTCTTCAGTTTGAAGATTGAATTACTATTTCCAAAAAAAAGGTTTCAATATGGAAATCTATGAAAATTGGAAAATTGAGAAAATGGTAAGGTTAAAAATATGATTGGTTTTGCAGCCCTAATCAAGTTTTAACTGACTCAAACTTGAGAAAGTTTGCAAGTTGAATTGAAATGGAGTGTTTGCACCTCTCTAAAATGAAAATGAAGAGCTTGAATCTCCAGAGTTTCTAATGTTGTGGAAAAATGAGTTTGGTTTGGGCAAAAGAAAGATCCTGAGATTTTTTAGTGCCATGAGAAAAAATATCTTTGTACTTTTTTGGAGATACTTCATATTTTATTTACTGAAAATTGAAATATGCCATGCAACAATGTTTACCAAATAAGAGCCATTATATCATCATGACTACATAGCATTATAATGAGTCAGTGTCATTGATTGTTAATATTGTCTTTGCTCCTCAAGATTCTTAAGTTCCTTTGTGATCTCATTTATAGCTTTACATTATGATGCTATGGCTTGCTCTATTACTTCTTTCCTAATTACATAGGATTTTGAAATGCAGGTTTCAAATGGGGATGATATTGATAGACGGATATCATCCTCTTTCTGGCTGTTCTTTTTTTTTTTTTTTTTGTGGTATAGATTCTGTTGGTTTTTTATTTCTCCTTATTTGGTTCATTCTATATTTTTCTATTCAACTAAAGCCCTGGTTTCCACACAGAGGGGTGCATCAAACAGCAAGTTTCTCAACTATTTAAACAAACACATAATACCTATTTTTGATAAGGTAATACTTTGTCCTTGTGTTCTCTGATAATATAAACATGTTGACTTGGATTTTCTAATCTTGCATGTGATACCTATTTTCTACTTTTTGTATTAGTTTTGAAATTTGATGATTCTCTTTGCATATTTCTTTTGGGTTGCCAACTTTTGAATGCAACTATCATGTAAGGTATATTGAATTTTTCAGTGTCTCTGGAATAGCTACTGTCTGAAGTGTTTGCGTCTTATATTTGATAGAAACTGAAATTGATGCATGAGCCATTTCTATTAACGTTATGCTAATAGCTATAGATACAATATATGTTTTTCTAACTACTTACAAGTGTTCAAAGGTACTTAGAAATGCATATACAATTCATGTTCATGCTGCTGTAAATGGTGTATTCAATTCTTTTTCTATTATATACATATATTTTCCCTGGGAAAGGATAGTACAATGTATTCCATAAAGAAAATGAAATAATTCAGCTTACAAGTGGTTTGCACTGTCATTAACCTGGAGTAAAAGGAACACTAGACGTATAAACTACAAACAAGAAGAAATTCCTTGAAATCCCAACTCTTTAGAAGCCCCTGTGGTGCATGGACAGTTGTTCCTATTTTGAGGGGAAAAAAACACAAGACATGCCAAAAGCACCCTAAATTACATAGGGAGTGTACAAAGGGCGCCTAAAGCACCACCAATAAAAACAAAGGGAGTTTATGAGTCATAGGAACAAGGTTCCCACATGGTAAACCTTGTTGTTTATGAGTCGTGGATTTTCAGAATTCCATGTCATACCCGATATAAGTGTTCCTTCATTGATAGATGTTTAATTATTAGTGGGACCTTAAGGTCACAATCATAGTCATCACCCACTGATTCCTTCCAATAATAGCATTAGCTGAGGATTCTTGCAATGTGTATGTGTGAATAAGACACACCCATCAATTTATGATCATGGATTTCAAGCTTAGTGGGTGAAAGCTAAGATTGAAATTATTTTCAGTCTAGAACCCAATTATCTATTAGACCATTTTCTACATTGGTGAAAATGCAAATAAATGATAGTATGATAAATAAATGGTGGAAAGGAATGTAGATTTGTTGACAAAGATTTTAGGGTTATAAGATGAGTTAGTGGATTTTTTGCGCATGCAGGGAGTTGGAAGAGGTTTATTTGGATACTGCATCTTGCACTCCTACACAACTGCATATTTGTCAACAATTTCTTTAGTCACTTCAAATAAGTGGAATGTAGTAAGTGCAGCCAAGGTTTTTTCTCTTATTCTTTCTTCTTCTCCTCCTCCTTCCTTTTGTTCTTTTGTTTTGATAGTGAACTACCATTCTCTGCATTATTGCTTAGAAGCAGTCCCTAATTCATTCACTTCATTCATTGTGTTTGAAATCAAAGTAAATTCATCGAAGACTTAATTATGTTATGTTTGGTTGTCGAAAAAATAAACATGCAAAAAAATTATATTTTTTGTGTTTGGTTTTTGAAATATGAAAAATTAAATATAATTAAAATTAGTAAAGAGATTTATATATTTTAAAATTATTTACTTTTCATATAAATGAGGAAAAATGATAGTTACTGTTTGGATATATATTTTTTTTTTTATATATGAGAATTATCTATTAAAATTTCATTATATTGTGAATTTTTTTTTTTTGGAAATTTATAATTTGAGATAGTAAAAATATTGGATATCTCAATTTATTTAAATAATTTTAAAAATCATTTCATTTTTAAGAACTTTTGTATCTCATATAAAAAAAATATTAATATTTTTTATTTTTAAAATTTATGACAAGAAGTATAATTAGATAGATATTAAAGTTAGGGGTGCAACTTGGGTAGAATACGGACCCAACCTGTAGACTTAGACAATCATTTTCAGTACTCGGGTTGGGCAAAAATTAGGTTTTTTTTTTTCCTGAACTTAATTAGGGTTAGGTTTAGTTCAAGGTTCAAACAACCTAAGCCTAACTTGAACTAAATTTAATGTTTTTATAATATTTATAATGTTGTGAAACAATTGCCAATAAGAGGGCACTTCCCTAGTACTTGTGATGTTCATAAGGATTTTAAAATGAAAAAACAGGGGGGAAATTAAACTCCTTCATCCTTAAAGTAGCAGTTGAAATATTAAATGAAATCTACAAAAGAGAGGTCTCTATTTCTTATTGATGTAGCAGACCATTCAACAAAAAATTCAGGGAAACATTTTTCAGGTACAATTCTGATTGATCAACATCATCAAAGATTGTTTTATTCATTCACTTTCAAATACATCAAGATACGCATGGTAGGCTTGTAAGCCATACTTCTTTCTTTCCTCTTATAATCTCCTAGTCAACTATTCAATATGTCCTTAATTTAGAGATTTGCTTTATGCAAACTTTCAATCTTGTCCTCTCATAAATCTGTGTTCCATTTGTCTCTCTACCAAACATGATCTTAGATTCTGATGATTGGGAATATACATACAAGATTGGAGTTGTATGATGACTAGGAATTGTTACCACTAGGTCTAATAAATGGGTCCTGAGAAATTGCAATCAATTTATCCAGATTGCTAGTTATTTTTATTGAAGGTATAATGCTTCTATTTTATTTTTCTGGCTATATTAGATCAGAAAACCGTTCTTTGGCTCTATTTTGATCTTTATGGTTCTCTTGTTTTCCTTTTCTATATTTCTTTTCAGAAATAAAATTTTCTGCTACTATTTATTTATTTATTTATCTTTTCTCTCTTTGGATAGTTCTTAAGCCTTTTATCTATAGTTATTGATTTGGTCATTGGAAGCTTGCTAAAACAGTAAGACATCATGGTTGTTAGCAATTCTGTTGTGGTACAATTTAGGAATTATTATTGGATTGGTTAGAAGCTAGGCACTCAGGCATTTTATGGATATTGGTCATTTTTTTTTCTCTCCTCTATAAACAAATAACTATGAAGTTAATCCTTTGTAACTGATACTTTCTCTTCTAGTTGTTGCTGGATAGAGATTGTTATTGAGACTTGAGAGCTTTAATCTTAATTGATGGAGATTTTAATAAAAATTCCATTTGCGCTTTAGAGTATCTTTTGACGTTGTTGGGCTGTGGAAGCTTGCTAACTTGTGAAACAATAAACAGAGAACATTCAACTTAGCTCACCAAAGCTTTAATTCTGACTACTTAGGGTTGGATACATGGCTTCTTTTTCACATTTCATCTTTATCTATGAAGAATTTGTTCAGAAGTTTGGGATTTTGTATTTAAACTGTAGGAATATCATTGGTTTGGTTAAAGATATTTTTCTAGGAAAATATTTGTGTGTTTTTATATAATTAACTTTTCTTTCTTGTCTTTCTAGAAGAGAAGAAAGTATATGGGGATGAGGTAGGGTTATGATTGGAAATTTTTTTGTTTTCACTCTCTTTATCTATCTTCTTGTTGTTGTACTATGAAAGTCTGAAGTTTAGTTATATAATTTTACTACAACCAATGAATGGAAGGATTTTATGTTATCATTTTTTCTCTGATGGCAAAGTTTTAAAAGATCTTGTGGAAATATATTTAATCTCTTGGATGGATATTGATTCTTTATTTTATCTTGTACTTGAAATAATATATGCTGATTATTTTCTCATAATAAATTTGTACTTTAATTTTTTTTTTTTTTTTTTTTGGATGAGTGGTGTTGGGAGGAAGTAGATGTTGGGGATTGTGTATAAAAATCTAATTCTCCTTGTTTTGTTTATTATCTCAATGTATCTTTTTTCAAAGCAGTATTCATGACTACCTTACTTACTCTGTAGACAGTGAGGGCTGTGAATACATTCTGAGGCATATTCTCCGTAGAGCTATTCACTATGGAAGTGAAGTGCTAAAAGCACAAGAAGGATTCTTCAATAGGTAGAAATGACAATGGCATTTGACTCCCAATATTTTTTACAACTGATTTTGCTACTCAAAGAGTAATATTTTAATGTTGTTCCAAGATGTAGAAGATGGACACAAACTTCTGTCTTTGATGATTATTAAAGTTATGGAATATTTTTATTAACTGAAGTTGTCCTAGGATCAGAAAAAAAAAATTACAATGAGATATAAAAGGTTAATTCTGCTTTCATAGGTAAGAAAATTATATTTAACGCACTAATAAAGAGTGAATCCAATACATGGGAGAATGAAAGAAGTAAAATGTAAGTTAACTCAATAATATATATGTTTATATATATATGACAAACTCCAAGGGTCCATTTTGTAACCGTTCTCGAAAATAAAACTGTTTTCTAAATTAAAAAACACTTTTGGCAAACTTTTGACTGAAAACGGTGTTTCCATTAATTATTCTACAAACATATTGATTTTTATAATAATTGAGGTGTTTTCAATTGTTTTTTGTAGCATTTTCTACTGTTCACCAATCCTATATAGAATATCACATGCCTGCACTATCTATTAGTAAATACATCTTCAAGTTCATGTTGGATACTTACCACAATATGTTGTAGAGACTATATTATATCTGCATATACTTAACAAATTAATTCAACTAGTCTTTGATCCAGCTACTTCACTGGTACTGCTATATGAATTCGTTGCCGGCCAACTTCATGTTTGGTTCAACCCTTCACTGTCATGTTGTTTCTGGCCACCTCTACTCGCATACTTAATGGTCAATAGTTGAACATAATATTTTGAGTGATAGAATTTGCATAGTCAATGTATATGCTGTAATTTGATTGAGATTTGTTTATATTAGCTTCCAGATTCTTTCTTGCTGGTTCTTGCTTCTTAAAAGTTGTCTTCAGTGCTTATTTTGGTCTCCATTTTCATAGCCCTTGAAACCTGGTTGGCGTAGCATAGTGTTGGGGGTGGGATCCTTGTAGGTTTCCACTTTAATTTTCAGGAGAGGGCAAAAATGTTACCTATATAAAATGTTTGTTTTGTTGTCATATTTATTTCCAAACATAAGTGACTTTAACTTCTTCTTGTTCAAACATACCAAAAGAGCCCTATGTTATTTACAATAAACATTAATCCTTCTTAGCTTATTCATTGTGTACTATATCTAAGCTTTTACATTCCTCTCATGTCCCTTTTTCTCTTCCCATTCTCAGTTTCTCCTTGTTGGACTACAGATATATACGGACTTTTTGAAGAAACCAACTTTCTAGCATTCATAGATTACTTGGGAACTGTTTTTGAGGTATTCTCTTTTTCAAATGCTCCTTCTTCTTTCTTCTTTGTGTGTCTGTCTTTGTCTCAGTCTCTCTCTCATTTTCTTGCGAGAACATCATGCAAATGTAGGGAAAACCCATAATTATTGTGATGTTTCTGCAATCAACTTTTCTTCTTAACTATGCAACTATTATCATCTGTTATGTTCACTAAGACAGTAACTTATTTGTTTATAGTCAGCCCCATTAATCACTCACTGTTTACCACATATTTTTGCTTTGTCTTTGTCCACCAAAATTGCTTTCAATTTCTTACCTTGAAAGGATGAGGTGATTGAATATTAAATCTATGAACAAATTTGATGCATTATACAAATTGATTTCGAAAAAAACTATAATATGGGATTTATTGAAATCTTTGTGAAGATACGATGGACTTTTCACTTTCGAATCAAGGTCCATGTATAAACACATTAGGCCTAGGTATACACTTACAAAGTTAAGATAGAAAGTTATGTACATGAGAGTGAGAGTGAGAGTCATAAACTAATTGCATCAAAAGAATGTCCCTCTTTGATATGTGCGATCATTTAACTATTAATGTCTTGTCCCTGGTAAAAGGTTCTTTTCGATAACTGTTATAAGATCTAATTATGTTTTTAGGATGATGAGGAATGGAAATGGAAAGAAACATAGAAAATCGGTTGGAGATGAGGACATGGGAAAGGTGGGTAGGGAGGAAGCCACCATTCATATTCCTTAAGCAACTTCATGGCATTAGATTATGGATACATGTATATATTAAGGATTTGAATATAGAAAGGGGCCCTTCAATCCATGCTCCCTCGTTTCCTCTATGTCTTATGTGTCACTAAGAAAAAAATCTTAGACGTTCGATTACCATTACATGGCCCGAGGATGACCCCTTTTTGGCTTTTCTCTCCACCCTCTCTTCTCCTCTTTCCTTCATCATTATATTCATACATAATCCCTATTTACTTTTGTTGTCATTTTTTTTATAACAAGTTTCTATTTAATTAAGGTGATGGAAGAGGACATGTTCTGCTACATTCATGAAGGCGGTCAGCTAGTTAAATGTGTTGGAGGGTCTGTTCAATATCAGGGTGGTCGTAACGAATCGATGGTTGTTAGCCGGCATATGTCACATAGTAATTTCGTTTCAAAACTGTGTGATGCACTGCACTTTGACCAAAATTCTATCAAATTGGAATTCACGGTCAAGTTTGAGTCATCATGTCTACTACCGTTGCATGATGATGTAGCCCTACTTAAGATGTTTCGATTCAACGAAATGTTTTGTCACGTCTATGTCTCATCATCAAGTGAAGTTGTTGAAGGCTGTATAGCACCGAATAGGTACCGATAGCCTTCCCAACATCACATCCACTATGTCTATTAACTTTTCTTCAAATATATGTAGATGGATGATTTTTTTTTTTCCTTTGTAGTACCCCTTCTCTTATTGTTGGTTCGAATTCTGCACACCTACTTCCATCCGGTGGTGATCTGCCAATTAATATCTGTAATGACTCTCTTACAATTGAGTCATATAGGTTTTCCCATAGATGTGCGGAAGCAAATATACTCGAACGTGACTCAAGGTGGTTTGAAAATTCCATTATAGGTAGTGGACATACCTTCCCCAATGCTGCCGAGTTCCGTGATGCCGTTTATTTGATGTCAATTGCTGGTAGATTACGTTATCGCTTCAAGAGGAATAGTACGAAACACATGACAATTGTTTACACAGTTACTAAATGTCCTTGGAAAGTCACAGCTCGTGCAATTGGGGATTCGAACATCGTCCAGGTTCACACTTTTCATAACCACCATAATCATATAGTTTGGAAGATGTTGCCGTATGCCAACCTTTAGTGAGATCTAATCGGGCTTCAATGCTTATTGATGATGTCTTTCGGTCCACTCCCGATTACCAACCCCGCCAAATTTGTAAGGACTTTCAAAGGCAACATGGGATGCAATTGACGTATCTTCAAGCATGGAATATCAAGGAGAAGGCAAATGAGCGCATTTACAAATTGTTGCCTTGGATGTGTGAGAAAATGGTTGCAACAAATCCGGGAATCATTGTTGAGTTGGGGCATTCAAGTGATAGACATTTTGAGCAACTCTTTGTTGCTCATTCGGTATCTATCCAAGGGTTTGCAATGGGATGTCGGCCAATCATAGCTATTGACTCCGCCCATATGAGTGGGCCATATAGGGGTGCATTATTTTTGACGACCGCATACGATGCTAATGACACCATGTTCCCCTTAGCCTTTGGCGTGATGAGCTCAGAAAATTATGACGATTGGTCTTGGTTTTTGCAAAATTTGAATAAGGTTGTTGGAGATAAGGAAGTCGTTATTATCTCGGATAGACATCCCGCTCTCCTTTGTAGTGTTCCTAAAGTGTTTGGGCTTGAAAACCACACCTACTATTACCGTTACTTGAAGTAAAATTTCAGTTCTTTCTTGAGCAAACATAACACAATAGGGAACAAAGGTAAAGAAAATGCACTCCAATTCCTTGATAGTATTGCCTATGCAAGGTTAGAGCACGATTACAATGTTTCCATGTTTGAACTACGGAAATACAATGACGCTTTGGCCAAATGGGTTGAAGAAAATGAACCTGAACATTGGGCTATGTCCAAATTCCCAAAACAAAGATGGGATAAAATGACCACAAACCTTGCCGAGTCATTTAATGCTTGGCTAAGGAATGAAAGACATCACTCCATTTGTACATTTCTAATGGAGCATATGGCTAAGTTAGGTTCTATGCTTGTCAAACATAAAGAGAAATCAAACAATTGGAAGGGATGCATAGGGCCAAAAGTTGAAGAAAAAGTGCAGCAAAAAATTGCCAAGGGTGAGGTGTATCCGGTCACTCCTTTCATGAACGGAATATTTGGGGTTTCTATCGGAACCACCTTCTTGAATGTGGACATTATGAAGCGTACTTGCACATGTAGGGGTTGGGAAATGTTGGGCATCCCTTGTGAACATGCGACAGCCGTTATTCTTTCCATCGGTCAGAATGTTGTTGATTTTGTTCAAGATTGATACAAATTCCTAATGCAAGAGCTGATTTACTCGGGCTCCTTCTCCGATATAGAGACCCATGACATGCCAATGGTCGCTAATGATAGTTTGGTTCGATCTATCACCGATGAAGTTTTCCTCTCTTTTAACCCTCCTCATACCAAGCGGCCTCCCGGCAGACCAAGAAAGAAGCGCATTGAGTCCCAATTTCAAGATAAACGGACTGTCTCTTGCTCAAGATGTCATACTTTCGGGCACAACAGGAAAAAGTGCAAGAACCCTTTGTGTTAAGTGCAATGCTGTCACATTCTTCCATTACTGAAACTATGTGTTTTTTGTATATCCATTACATGTTTTGAACACTCTTCTAAAGGTTGTTACCAACCAAGAACACATATGTAACACTTATCATTGGTGTGTTGTAATGGGTAATATTACATCAAGATTGTTATCATAATTCCTATTTGCTTCATTTCTTAGTAGGCTAATCTTGTTCAAAACCATATAGTGGTGTACTTTTTTATTCCAATTTAAGGTATATTGTAAATATCATGCTCCCATTTATTAAGAACTATGTTGTACAATACTTGAACAAATGTTATTGTTGTACTAAACAAGCTTATACAGGTTGTAAATCAAAATCCATCATTCATAAACATAGGGACAACTGTTTTATGTAAACTTTATGAATTTTCTTTGACCTCTGAACTCATTTTTATTATATTTGAGATCAATTTTGATCAATTGATACAACTACAACACTATACATGTGGCTTTTTAAGATTGTTATGTTGTTAATGAGGAATACATATATAAAACTGCTCATTTCATTGTGCAGATGCAGAATCTACCCCTTATATTGCAATTGTCACGGTGATGTTCCATTCACAATCTCTTGGTGCATAATTTTCCCCAACTACTAGTCTACGTCGTTGCTGAAAATACTTAAGGAAAAGAAGCACTTCATTTATTAAACACATGGATATCAGACAAAGGAAGTGGAGAAGCCATGTTCCATCAAGATCTGAAACGGTAAAATATTCGACAACCCTTTAACCTACTTTTAAAACTATTGCTCTTGAGGCTTAACTCTAGAATTGCGACATATTTGTAATATATTTTCCTTCTTTCATGTTGTAGGTTAAGTTACCAAAATCCAGCTGCTCAGGAAAGAAATTCCTATCAATCATGGATAGTCTCCCAATGGATAAGAAAAATGCCATCAACGATATGGGATTCGGGGGCTTGCTGCAGCTTGATTGTAAAGAATTGCATTATGAGCTAATAACATGGATAGTCACCAATTACGACATTGGCTACCACCGCTTATGCATGGAAACAAAAGTTGTTGTCCCAGTCACGCCCAAAGATGTTAGAGAGGTGTTGGGCATCCTAGACAATGGTGTTGACATTCTCATCTACAATAGGCGTGGCACACCCAATCGCACATATGACATTAAAATATTGGAAGCTAATTTGCATGATCTACCAATTGGCGAAGAATTCATGAAATCCTTCCTCATTTTCACCTGTGCCACTATCCTTGTCCCCAACTCAAAACAAGAAGGTATACATGACTTGTGGGACACGGTTTGGGATAGTGAAATGGGGGTGCACAAAAATTGGGCCAAGTTTGTTCTCCAGTATGCCAAGGATGGGATAAGGGACTATCGTACAAGTCACCCAACATACATTAGAGGTTGTGTCTTGTTTTTTCAAGTATTCATTTCTCAACCTCTCCACATTAATGTCATATGCGTCTACCAAAATAATTTCTTCTTTTGTTGATATTGTAATAACTTCTCTAACCAACTTATATTTGATTCCCACTTCACAGCTTTTCTATATCACCAAGTTCTATATGACGACTTTCCAAGTTGAAGTCCACAATCCACTTTCGACTGCATGGACAGATGAGCAAGTCAAGAGGTGCTTGGCTGCCGAAATACACACCTATGGCAATTATGGCCATGTCTAGGTATGCTAAAATTCAGCAACTCCATAAACGTAGTTTGGTGTTATCATTAATTTATGTTTCAAACATAATCATCAATGTTTGTTTGATGTATGGGCAGGTTATACAGGGAAGCAAACCTTCTGCACATAATGATGGACATCCATATGAGGCGGGTTGCTCACACTCTGATGACCCAACTGAGGTACACCATGGCATTACGACTTTATTACTTCACAAACAAACTTGAGCTAGTTGACCGTGCTAATTGATATTCCTTCTCCCTAACACTAGACCATTGAAGCACAACTGAGTCAGAATTCCGAACATCTTATGAGCCTCGCTTCATCTGTGGCACAAAACATTGCCACACTACGTGCAAGGTCCAGTGGAGGACAAAGTGGTTGTGCACTCACCCCACCAGAAGAAGCTGTGAATGTAGAAAGAAAAAAAGACGAGGGAAGCATTGATATGCATCCTTGTAGTGATGAAATGATGAGAAAAAAAACCGGTGCCGCAAGCACTCATTCTGGCCAACAACGAGTCACCGGTGCAGTAGTAGATGATGGCCCATGTATTGACCACGACACATGCCCACCTTCACAAAAGAGTGCTGAATTGCAATCACTTAAAAGGGGTGCAAATGGGTATTCAAGAAGGCTGTGGCAGCAAACAGCCTTCTCCTACCCCTAGGCGGAGATTTAAACACACAACGAAAAGGCTTGTCAAGCCAGCCACCATTTGCAAATCCCCTCTCATTTCTCAATGTGTTCAACTATTTCCTAAAATCAGCCAACAAGAAAGGTTGGTTGCAGATTATGCGTTGTCAAAAGACGGTAAGCCAAGGTACTTCACATGAATTCACCATTTATTGTTAAAGTAGACATTATTGTTAATGTTTATGGCTATTGACTTAACACATTTTTGACATTGCAGCGAGATCTTGTGCGATATGCATGGCACATATATAACACGGGATGAGCTTTCTTCGCTCAATGGAGGCCGTTGGGTAAATAGTGCGATTTGTCTCAAAGATTTCTATTATGCCTTGGTCGTTATATAAGATGCACATTATTATGTTTTATGGTCATTTACATGTGTACATTTTCAGATTATCGGAGTGGTCTGCCAAATGATGAATGCAGAACAAGCTATACCACCACGACGCACTATTTCGACCCATCATTCTCCGTGAGGCCTTAATCATAATTCTTTAATGCGTTTCTCTATTATTTTAAATTGGAGACTATGTGGTGAGCTGTAAGAACAAATGGACAGATGGTGCTAGCCAACCTTACAGTAAAGGTCAAAAAGCATGAAATCAGAGAGCGGTGTCAGATGTTCCTTCATACTGAATTTGTGGGCCATGATTTCTCAAGTTGTGATATGGTACGTCAAACCTAGTACAATGGCATCATTTAATTATCATATTATAGTGCCCTACTAACCTATTAATGGCAATGTCATCAATATGTGTGTAGTTATTTTTTCCCGTATGCGACAACAACCATTGGCACGTGCACGTGGTCAATATTCCAGCTTCAAGGGTCGAAATCTTATCTTCGTTGCCTTTAAGAAGGGGTAATGGGATAAGTGTTGTATCGAGACGCTTGTCTGATGCAATTGATAAAGCATTCCATGCTCAGGCGATTGGAGGTGTCAAAATTCGAGCATGTGCAACCTCAAATTGTGCAACAACTACATGGGTAGATTACTTTAACCATTATTATTTTATGTATCGTTAAATATGTGGTACTGATGTATTTGTCTTTTATGCTTGATGTATGCATATGATTGGTGTAATGCAATTGGTGGTGTAGATATGATTGTGGCATGTTCGCAATCAAGTACATGGAACATTGGAACGGGGCGACACTAGCACATTCAATCACGGAGGTAAGTGCAACCAAGACTTTAGAAATTGGTTTATTTGAATTTTTACCAAGCCAGCCTATGATTTTGGTGTGTGTTGTGCATGACAAGATGCATCTATATCGATTGAGGTTGGTCGTTACTTTGGTTACTAATGTGGCAAACAATGCTAGAGATAAGGTCTTGAAGGCATGTCGAATTTGATTAATAGAGGCCACCTTGGACAGGCAAGGTCAATGATGGAACCATACTTGCATGAGAGTGGGGCTGGTGGTGCCGGCAGTGCATAATCAGAAGGTGGCGCCCTCTATTGTTTTCTATGTTGTTTGTTTCTCTGAAAAATTTATATTTGAGGGAATTACCTTTCCAATAAAAAATACTCAGGCATAAAAGTAGACTTTTTCCTGGAATCACAATTAAATGCATATGAACTAAGCCAATAAATTAGTGTCCTTGCGAGTTTTGATAAGAGAAAACACACACTAGAATGAATACCCTGTGAAGTATTTTATTTATTAATTTTTTTTTTCTATGATAAGTACCTTGTCAAGTGATTTTGATAGTTTATTACTGAAAACTTTATACCAGAATTATATCTGCTGAAACATATAGAGGCTTATTGTTTAAATATTTGAGCATGGAGGCTTTATCAATGGAAATTTAATGGTGCAGAATCTGGAGATGGTTCGTAAGCTGGGAGAGCACTGAGAAAATAAGAACAAGAAAATACCAAGGTTCTCCTTATTAATGCGATCTCACTTGCACATGCCAGTTGTAAGTTCTCATTTCTTGGATGGTTTGGATCTTTGTGTTAAAGTTGTTAGTATCATGTGAAAGAGGTACCATCATACTATTGACTTCCTTTTTTTGTTATGTTGTGAATTTCATTAGGTGCTACTTTCAACGATATAGATAAAAATTACGTTATTATTATTATTATTATTTCTTAATTGCAGGCGACAATTGGAAAACAAGATGGTTGACAACCATAAAGACATGAGCAATGTTACAATTCAGAATCGTGGCTGCTGGAGAAAATGATGTGATCATAAGACATTCTCATCATGACTCAGACTTTATAATATAACTATTCCTATTTTGATTTTTGTTTGTAAATTTAGGCATGCCCAATACCGGAGCCCTCTAAAAACTATATAGATACATCATAATTGGTTTTTTGGTTTACCATTTTTACTTTGGGCATCCATTGCATACTTCCAATATATTTGGGTTGTGACCCCCCTTCTGTTAGGTGCTTTTAGATTAATTTACCACTGACTATAAAAAATACATTGGTATATGAAATTTTGGTTAAGCTAAAGAGGTTACTCCATGACCTCTTTGCAAGTGCGTAGTTCTAAGAGAGCCATACAATATGAGAAACTATTGGCTAGGTTGAAGAAATTGCTTTTTATTCTGCCTACTATTTGGCCAAGCTAATTCTGCTATATGAGAGGTGAAGCTGGAATTTTTAAGTAAGATATGGTGAATTCCATTTTGTGTCATCATCATGAATAACACCTATTTAATATCTGCATACTGTTGATATTGAATCTGTAATGGACAGTATCTCTTGGATTCTTTGAAGACATCTACAAACTGGTCCATCTTATGTCAAATCCATCCCACTGTGAGCCTAACCCATAAAAAAAATCTCACCTACATTTAAATTTTTAATGGAATTAAAATTAGATTGTTCAGTATTTCACCATTTGCTTTCTTTTTTTCTTTTGTTTTTTTTCACTCATTTCACGACTACTCCTTACATCTGTATGTATAGTGGTCTACTTATTTCCTTTTATGGAATTCCAGGAGTCAAGTCATATGGATACCAGATAATCAAGAACAAAAATTTCCTATAGATGGGATAGACAAGGTTTATGTTGCATAATTTTTTTTACAATTCTATAATTTGCTAAAACTTCCAGTTATGGTTTGCCTTAACTTTTGGTGTTCTGCTGTAGATAAGGTTCCAAGTTCAGAGTGTAAGTTATTCTCCAGTTCCAGTTGAGCAACGAAAAGAGTCAAAGCCATTTGCCCCTATGGTGATTTCGGTAAGTTCATCCTTTAAACTTCATCCTTTCAAGGTTTTTCATCTCTAGAAATAGGGCACCTCAAGCTCTTTTTCCTTTGGAAGCTGTGGTATAATTTTAAGGGCTAACTGCAGAGAGATATTGCTACTCCCTAAGATTTGTTTTCACTGGTAAGAGTTTCTAAGCGCTGGCTGATGGATTATGCTCAAAACTAGTTATGTTACATTGTTTTATGGCTCTTCTTTTAGTTAGGTACCACTCTGGCAGTCGTTTGAATACAGTGAAACAATATTACTATTATAAGGACTAGAAAAATGAAGTAAACAGACTTTTAGCAAATTATTCAGAATAAGCTCCCAAAAATTTATATTTTCTAGACAAATAACCTCTTATTTCTTGAATTTTTCTAGTAATTTACTTGACTTCTCTATTAGTAATTAATATTCTCTATTTCACTAGGAGATTATTTATTTATCCATTTATTACAATTCTCATATATATATATCCATGTGTGTATATTAGATATGCCTACTATACTAAGTCTTTAGTTTATGGGTTGATACCACTTGTGGTAAGCCAAAAGCTTATTCATTGGTGAAGATGAAATTGTTTTTGGCATTGGTGATATTGAAATCTTTCTTTCTAGACATCATTTTGTATGATATGGCACTCTTAATCTAGGACGATGTTGATTATTCTAGGCTTTCTCAATTCACTAAGTTGTAGTTTTTCATTTTCTCTTCTCTTGTTGAGAAACTTGTTGTCTTTTCATTTCTTTGGTTTTTGTATGTTGTGCATGTTTATTGATTTTATCATCTTCCTATTTTCTTTGTGCAATAAATTGGTTATTCCATAAAGTAAAAAAAATAAAAACCAAAGGCCCATTTTTATAAGACGCTTTGTCATATTCTTGTTATGTTCATACATTCCATTAATTTATACATACCAAAAGGCCATTTTTTCTGTTACTAATATATACATACGTCATAGCTAACAAGAACATAATTTTTCTAATGTGTTTGTAAATGATATTTTTGAACAATGAACCCATGAATGGAAAATGGGGAAAGACAACTTTATTGTACAGGAAATGTTTTGGTTGCTTTTATAGAACCTAGTGAGCTACTCTGAATTTCTATGAAAGTAGCAAATACCACTTATATGAAGGAAGAAACAAATATAGCTTGAGCAATAACAGTCCCAGAGGTGATTAAGAAAAAAGAAGGTTAAGTTTGTAAGAGAATTTTGACAGATCCACCCAATTTGACCTTAGTCACCCATTAGATTACCAAAAACAGAGATCCAAATTCATTTAAATATTTGGATATCTAATTGATTCAGTGAGTTCTCCAAGTATATCGTATATGCTCATAGCGATGGATGTTTTTCGGATGCACCCAACTTGTTCCTATTTGCACTAGTTTTAAATAAAAAGGCATTTCTTGTACGCAAATATATGTGGATGTGTGGACCCCGCATTTCGGCTCAATGCGTTTCCCACTCGATGGCGAGCTCAATTTTTAATTTGAAAAATTGATTTTATTTATAAAATCAAAAATGACTTGGAGTCGCCACTTATTTTTGTTTTTTTTTTAAAGGGTAAACAAAATAAGAAAGAAAAACCCTAAGTGTGACTCCTTGTTTTGGAAAAGGTGGTCTGTGAAAAACCGGATCGGGTTCGGGGGTCAGGTTACTCATCGGGAAGGTACGGTAAAGACCGTAGCACCCCTCTAAGCCCCTAAAGTCGGGTCTCTACTAATAAAATGAAGCAATCATGGCAATGAACGAGTAAATCAATGAGTACCCAAAATAAATCATGCACATGTGAGAATCAAAATATGCTTAGACAATGACCAGAGTAAAAGTAGGTGCGTACCTGGGCAACGAGCCACAATGCGCTATCAAGAAGTGAGGTTAGTGCACAATTAAAGAACAATTTCAAGCATGTCATAGGCCAAAATAGAAACAATCATGCATGGCAACTAAATCAATCAATCAATCAAGTATAAAGTCACTTATGTGGGGCCCCCCACCAAAGCCCGTTTATTTTTGCATGAATTAATTCCATAAACTCTATTATTCGGAATTACGGGATTGAATCTATGCTTATTTCAAAACATTTTAAAAGACAGAAGAGTTGTGAAAATTGCTTGCCAGAAAGAAAGATGACAGCAAAATTTTATTGGAAATAAGACTCTTGGGTGATCTTAAAAACTCTAAGGATGAAAGATAGGATGCTTTGAAATGGTTTAAAAAAAAAAAAAAAAGTTATAAAACGAGGATCCGGACATGTCTGACGGGGGAAGTTGAATCGCCCCCCTCTCCCATCCGGCGTCAGGCGCCGGATGTGAGACATCCGAAGAAGGTAGGATGTTGGCGGACAAAATTCCGGATGCGAGGCATCCAGAGAAGGTGGGACTTCGGTCGGATAGGATTCCGGATGCGAGACATCCGGAGAAGGTTGGATTTCGGCCGGACAAGATTCCGGATGTGAGACATCCGGAGAAGGTGGAACGTCAGCGGACAGAATTCCGAATGTGTGGCATCCGAAGAAGGTGGGACTTTGGCCGGACAGGATTCCGGATGTGATACATCCGGAGAAAGTGGGCATTGGCCGGATAGGGTTCCAGATGTGAGACATCCGGAAAAGGTGGGCGTTGGCCGGATAAGATTCAGGATGCGAGACATCCGGAGAATGGGGGGACGTCGGCCGGATAGGATTCCGGATGTGAGACATCCGGAGGAGGTGGAATGTCGGTCGGACAGGATTCCGGATGCGAGACATCCGGAGAAGGGGGATGTCGGCCGGATAGGATTTCGGATGTGAGACATCCAAAGGAGGTGGAATGTCGGTCGGATAGGATTCCGAATGCGAGACATCCAGAGAAGGGGGGGATGTCATCTGGACAGAATTCTTCCCTTGGTGGTAAGGTTAAATGGGTATGTGAAGGAGTGAAGGATAGCATGCAACCTCGGGTGTTTAATAATTGTGGAAGCTTGGAGAAAACTAAAAAGGTCTATTCTAATCATCATTGAAAACCCAGATTCTAGCCACAAGGTTAAGAACCTTGAAGCTTCACGGAAAGCAGCTGAGACTTTGGAGCCTTGAGTATGCACTCAGGGAGGAAAAGAAAACAATGAGATAACAGGATAGCAACAAGAAGAAGAACATGAAGACTTTAACCCGCATATTGGACCCATTTCATCATTTTATCCATGGGTCCAACATACAGTGAGTTAAGATGGAAAAATACTCGTCAGAATAGGGCATA
Organism: Vitis riparia; assembly: GCF_004353265.1. NCBI lineage: Eukaryota > Viridiplantae > Streptophyta > Magnoliopsida > Vitales > Vitaceae > Vitis > Vitis riparia. Next base: position 11,023,515 of record NC_048435.1, on the reverse strand, counting down.
AAACACAGCAAACTCTTCCAATATTCAATCAATAATCACCAAAAACAGAACAACCCAACAAGCAGAAATGAAAAAAAACACTGAGAATCAGACCTGGACAGTCTAAAAAAAATGGAAAATATACAAAAAAAAACAAATGGTCATACCTGGAAATCTCCCTTCTCAGCTCTATGTCCTGGACTCCCCAGCAACTCCATGCTCTTCTATTCTTAGCTTCCTCTTCAAGTTCCCTCCATACTCCTTTTTCTCAGAACTCCCAGAAAAAAAAAAAAAAAAAAAAAAAAAAAAAAAAAAAACTCTCTTCACTCCCCTACACTACTATCTCCTTTTGGTGTCCTCTCAAAAGCAAAAAACCCTCTGCTCCTCTACCATGATGTCACCTCCCACGATCTCTGCAGTAGCCACTTTCCTGTACCACTACAATGCTGTCACCTCCAACGATCTCTGCAGTAGCCACTTTTCCTACACCACCCCTTCTACAGCCACCTTTCCTTCTCTCTCATCCACGCCTCCTGACGGCCTGCGGGACCCCCTTCCAGAAAGCTCCTCCACGTGTGAAAGTCCTACTGCAGCTTCAAAAAGCGAGGTTGATTCCTTATGGCCACTAAGGATGTGACACGTGGCCCGCTGGGATAGTGACACCTGGCTAAAAATGAGCTGCTGAAAAACGAGCCCCAAATGGGGGTCTACAGGATGTCTTGTGAGATATTCATCAAATGTGTTTCCTATTAATTGAGAGTGTCAGGTATATATAGATGTGCCCCACTGGAAGAGAATGCCAGCTTTAGATTATTTTGGCTTGGTTTCTTCTTCCAGTCCAATTTCAATGCTCTAAGTTCTTCAATAAGTAAATTAGTAGTTCTTTGGCAATCCTTAAATCTATTTACGTGTCTTTGTAAAATGTAACAATTGATGTGAGGCACCTTTGTCTTTCTGAAATCAACTTTATGGTGTCTCTTGAATATGTTCTCCTGGGATTTCATAATATTTTATCAGAAAGGATTGTTGCTTTTGTAAATGATAGTTCCTTTCTGACAAGGAGTTGCTCATAGCTCTGTTTTGCAGGGATCGCTTGATTATGATGGTTTAAGTCTTGTTTCATGGTGGTGATCTATGAAAAGAAAAGGGAGAAGCAACAGGTTCAATAAAGGAAATCATACCCCTAGCTTGATTTAATTTTCTTATCATAGGAGATCAAAATTAAATTTTAGAAACAATTTCTCATTTTGATTGGAAAGGGAAACTACTATTGATATGGCTCTGACTTTTTTCAAGAAGAAATATCATCAGCCTTGGAATTTTTGCTCAAATTTAAAAGCACATTTGGCAAAAAAAAAAAAAAATTAAATCTGTTCTAAAAATGGGTTGTCTTATTATGATAACGTATTTATATTGCTTTTGGTTGTTTTATGGGGGGTTATTATAAAAAATAATTGTATGAATACGAAGAATAACTGAAAATAAAATACCATAAATAAGTTAATTTTAAGAAATATTTGGAAACACAAAAAATGATAGGAGAATATTCCAAATTTTCAAATAAACTTCTATTCCATGAATATAGTTTTTAAAAATGTTCCAAAACAAGTCAAAAAGGTTCAATATAAGATTGAATTAGGCTTGGTGAATAGATTTTATTTATTTGTGTATTATTATTGCTATTATTTATATTATGAAGTAAAAACTATGTGAGCTAGAAATCTTGTGAGAATTTGTTCGAGAAATTGAATCTTGATAATTCAAAAAGGAAAAAAAACTATTAGTATCTCATCAAACTTTTGCGGTGGCCAATATACTCATTTTCCTCATTCATAAAGTTCTTATACCCGTTTTTTTTATATTTTATAAAGTTCTCTTATTTCTTTTTTCCTATTTCACAGTATTTCGTATTGTTATTCTACTTCATTATTAGTTGATTTGTTTATCCATACTGTTTTTGTAGATCGTCTATATCATTTGGCCTTGTAGAATTGAAAAAAAAAATTAGAAAAATCTTTCAAAGAGTTTTAAAAATATCAATCCCAAGTTTTATTAATTTTAACAATAAAAATTAAAAATATAAGTCTTATTACTTTTACTAATTTAAATAATATGATAAGTAAACAAAAACTTATCGAAAAAATAATAATAATAATATGATAAGAAAAAAATTAGGCCCATGCACATCCTACTTGAAATGTTGTCCCTTCTTTATTTTTTAGCTATCCATAAAGAGATTTAATAATGAAGCTTTCCTTTGTGGTCCATTTTTATTTTATATTTTTATCCTAAACCTCCATTTGGATCTTAGAAACTCTTATACGAAGGAGAAAATATTAGATGGAATATTAGTTTCTTTTGTTTGATTGTAATTTTGTATTCCTGTATCCTTATTGTTATTACTTTTGGTAATAAATATTAGTTGTTCTTTTGTGTTTGATTTTATTGATTGGTTGGGTTGTAAATATTAGAGTTGTTTTTGTCTCGTCTCTGCTTTTTTATGCCCTTTTGTATATCCCATGTACTTCTGGTGCCCCTCTTGCTTGGTGCTCTTTAATTAATTCATTCCGAGCGTATCAAAATATATAGTTTTTTGGTAGCCAATATTATTTTGTAATTTGGAACACTTCCAATTACTGTGTTCTTAAAAGTAAAGACTTATCTTATCAAAGCCTTAAGTCCTCCTTTCTTGGCAACCTCATGTTACATTTAAGTTTCTTTAATTGGAATGCTTGTTGCGGATGTCTTGATATGCATCATAGCTAACTTGTGTTGAAATTACTCGATTTTTTTACTTTTTAAATATTGTGTAATATATAATGATTAATGGGACTCAGCATTTGAGATGGACTCTCTTTTCTCATTGGCTAGGCTTCTGAAGCTGGGGCAACAAAAGATGATCTAGAGAAGTAAGTCCTTGATATTAGTGAAAAGGGTGCTGTAGGTTTTGTCATGTGAGACTAGTACTGGATGTGCTAAAAAGCCAAAGAAAGGTGTTCCTGGCACACCACGGGTTTGAAGGCAATTTGATTAACCCTCTTAAATATAGTCTGAGGGGAATGTGAATATTATTTTCTTCATAGACTGTTCCCGGCCCCGCACCAGTTATTGGTTGGTGTTCAGAGTTCTGGGGATGAGCTAAATGAAAAAACAAGTTCAACTGCTTGTTTGACATCATCGGCTGTAAGCTCTACACCAATATAATTAGTTTCCTTTTTTGAATTTGTGAACAGTGATTTATCGGTTTGGTGTTTCTCATGCGATGCATATTTGGATGCTCAAGCGATTTTGCAACTCCACCTTGTTTATGAGACTGCATATATACTGAAATTTGGTCATGCCTCTCCATTTCCAACCACAGATAATTAAGCAGAAGCTTCAACTTCAGGCAATTTAGTTTCAACATAGCACATTAGATTTGTAGGTTCTACTATTGAGTCATTTTTTTTGTTCTTCTCATTTTGGAAATTGGGGTCTGGTTGGTTGTTAAGAAAAAACCAGTTGTTCACAACCATTGTTGAAATTATCCTTGAAATAGTTAAGGAAAACTGATTCTGTTTTATACAATAGCAAAGAGAGTTATACAAGACATTCAGATGATTTCCTATATTAATTAATTTCAAATGACTGTTATTATTTGCAATAGTAACACTGAAAATCAAACAATAACATCAGTTGATGGTTTCTGGTAATTATGTTAATGTGATCCCTCACCAAAATCTGGAGTTCCTTGCAGATAACATGCACGCAGCTCGCTGTCCAGCTTGCCCCACCTTGCATCAACTCTCTTACAGGGAAATATTGGTTTATTAAGGTTGTTGAAACACAAAACAATTACAAATTAACACAAACAAAACCAACTCGCATGTTGATTAGGCAGTTCTGGTTTATTCTGCACCATTAAATCTGCACTTTCAACCAACACCTTTCAACCTCACTTCTGCTAGTGACACCATTTATTCTACACTGAATCGATTCTAAAGGACAAATGCAGCCTCTAATGCTATGGCAACAACGAGATAATATTGCCATATGCACGCCAAATGCAATTATGTCAGTTTTCTTAATACAGAATAGGAACAATGCTTCAGGTGAACCATAAAATTATGCTCTTACTTTCTTCCTAGATTGTGAATTGTGAATTGTCATACAAACAAACACACACACACACACACACACGTATAACAGCTTACTGCTATAACGTCCTTCAATGACAATAGGAATTCAAATTCACAAATAGCTTTTGTACTGACAATAAAAATTCAAATTCAAAAATAGTTTTTCTCTCTTTAGTCATAGCTGAAACCAATAGCTTCTTTTGCTACTTCCCTTCATATTTAATAACTTTTTCTCATCCAATTCGCAAACGAATTCATTTTCACAACAGGATGCAAAGATACATAATACAAGACATGTACAAGACACCTAACTCCACCTCACAAACTCCATATTTAACTTAATTCACCTCAGAGAAATTAAACAAGTGTAAACAAATAAATTAAATGATTATTATAGAGGCCCTGCAATGTTTTCTTGTACATAGGCAGTAGAAACAGAGGAAGGACATTCAGGTTTCACATTTTTCTCCTAAACTTTCAGTAAATCGACCATAAATTTTTAGAAAATTTTAGTACATTTCTGCATGTATTTATGCTTGATAAGTTAATTAATCATTTTGGTTTCAGAGGATTTTTATTGATCAATAAATGAGTGGTGGGATTTTTGTATTAAGTATTACATTATAACCTAGATAAAGTGAACGAAAGAGTCCAATCTGCATGCTAGACCCCAAAAATATTAGGGACAATGCTATATTTTTAGTTTAGATAAGTACTATTTCCATTTATTTGATCTTATTCCAAGTTCCACATCTGAAACTTCAAGCATAATATGCTCAGGAAACAAAATATTTCCATACCTAGAAAAAACCAACTAAGGTATACTTAAATCAACAAATCACAGAAAACCTGATCATTTAAGCTGAAAGAAACATTCCGCATTAAGGATTCACCTGAGTTGCTCATCAAGTGAGAAAGCAGGAAATTGGTCCCACCTATTTCAGAAGATGTTTTGGTTGTCCACTAGAATGTGAATGAACTAGTATTGGCCTAATCATGTGCTCTGCTCTGGTTTACCATAACTATGAAATATATCACTAAATCTTTGGTTATCCATATATCTATTTCTGTCTATATAACCATACATTCATATACACATCGACCTTTAACATTAAAATGATCAATGATGATTTTTCCCTACCAATTGGATATACTCCATCTAGTTTCACCCATTTCAGAATGCAGATGTCATACTTGGTTAGAGATGTGGAATGGAACATTTTCCCATCAACTCCAGCCACATCTTGGCCTTCTCCTTGTGCATTTAGGCATTTGATTTAAACCCAACTTAAATCCTTCTAAAGACCATACCAATGGCTTTACTAATGGAAACTGAAAAGTTGAAAAACTTTCTGAAAATTCAATCTACTTTGAAGGATCAAGAAAACAATCATGAAATAATATAGCATTTTATTCTGACACAGGTGCATGTAAGGATTGAAGTTATCTTCCAGTACACTGTATTTGCTTACATACTAGCACAAATCAATCAAGATAGTTTTATATTTGAAACTAAAAGTTTTCATGAGGCAACAGATACAAACTAGCAATAGCAGCCGAGTTATGCAGCATATAATCCAAGTGTACAACCATTCTCATACATAGAGGATTTACATGTAATATGGGAGGTTACTAAGTTACTACAAAAGCATACAGAGACATTAAAACTTCTGCCTTCCCATTATGCTCAAAGCTGACTCAAGGTAAATAACTAAATGCATTCGAATAGTATTAAGACCCAAGACACAGATTTATTTGCCTTAATTGAAAGTTCATAGACTCTGATAGTGCAAAATTGTTACATTTTTCCTAAATCACAAATTACCAAGTTTGACAAGTGAAAGTACATGAAGCTGTTAACATACTTCAGAAATAGTGTTTAAAATTCAAGCTCAGATAAACTATTATGGCAAAGATTATCAAATACAGTGGTTTTGCTTTTAAGTTGCTTAGATTAGTTTTGCATCAAGATTGTCCAAATTAGATTGATTTGAAGTAAATAACAATTGACTGTTGAGACCTAAGTAGAAGTCAACCGATTGATAATGTCAAAATCATATCCAAACCTCCAAAGCAACAAGTTTAAACAAACCTGAGCTGCAAGAGTATGGAGAAAAGTCCAAGTAGCCCTTCCAAGCTCTACTTTAGTCACAGGATTAGTTGATTTTCCCTGAACAAAGAATTATTGAAAAAATTTAGCAAGAAAGCCAAGTCTTACATAATACCATATGATAGAATAAATTCACTAAGTAGATGCAAATATGAATAGATATCGGTATTAGAACACAAATCAGGCACTAAGAATCCTATATCTGGTATGTGTAGAAGGTTTCACTGAATCATCAATTTTGACATGGCAAGTTCAATGTAGCATGATAGAAGTACCAAACCGAGAGAGATGGCATAAAATGGGGAAAACCCACTTGAACCAACAAGCCAGTCACAAAAAACCAAACATTAGATAAGGTAGTAGCTAAGGACCCTTAAGACAGTACCTAAGGGATATTAAGGTAATACCTAAGGGCTCTTAAGGTAGTACCTAAGCTACAGTCCCAAAAAACCAAAGGTAAACCACTTGAACACACATGAGAACCACATAATGGCATAGTATAAGGGTCACAAAGGAAGACTTGAGGCTTGGGAGAAGTAGAGTTCAAGTTTAGCTACTAAGATAGTACTTAAGGTCCCTTAAGGTAGTACCTAAGGGCTCTTAAGGTAGTACCTAAACTACAATCCCAAAAAACCATTGGTGGACCACTTGAGGACTCAAGAGAAGCATATAATGGCATGGTCTAAGGGTTAGAAAGGAAGACCCGAGGCTTGGGAGAGGTTGAGTTGAAGTCTAGCTAAGGTAGTACCTAGGGTCCCTTAAGGTAGTACCTAAAGGCCATTAAGGTAGTACCTAAGGAACAGTAGCAAAAAACCATTGGTGGACCACTTGAGGACTCAAGAGAAGCACATAATGGCATGGTCTAAGGGTTAGAAAGGAAGACCCGAGGCTTGGAAAAGGTTGAGTTGAAGTTTAGCTAAGGTAGTACCTAGGGTCCCTTAAGGTAGTACCTGAAGGCCACTAAGGTAGTACCTAAAAGCCATTAAGGTAGTACCTAAGGAACAGTAGCAAAAAACCATTGGTGGACCACTTGAGGACTCAAGAGGAGCATATAATGGCATGGTCTAAGGGTCACAAATGAAGACCCGAGGCGTGGGAAAGGTTGAGTTGAGGTTTAGCTAATGTAGTACCTAGGGGCCCTTAAGGTAGTACCTAAAGGCCACTAAGGTAGTACCTCAAGGCCACTAAGGTAGTACCTAAGGTACAGTCCCTAACAAGCACTTGGGGACCACTTGAGCACTCAAGCACATAAGGGGATGGTGTAAGGATAGGAGAGGAAGGCCCGAGGCTTTGGAGAGGTTGAGTTGAGGTTTAGCTAAGGTAGTACCTAGGGGGCCTTAAGGTAGTACCTAAAGGCCACTAAGGTAGTACCTCAAGGCCACTAAGGTAGTACCTAAGGTACAATCCCTAAAAAGCACTTGGGGACCACTTGAGCACTCAAGAGAAGCACATAAGGGGATGGTGTAAGGGTAGGAGAGGAAGGCCGAAGGCTTTGGAGAGGTTGAGTTGAGGTTTAGCTAAGATAGTACCTAGGGGCCCTTAAGGTAGTACCTAAAGGCCACTAAGGTAGTACCTTAAAGCCACTAAGGTAGTACCTAAGGTACAGTCCCTAAAAAACGAGACTACTTCCCAAAATTACCTTCTAAAATATTATTATTGTGCCTTAACTTGAGGTGGGTCATTGGATGACTGGTTCTATAATTGAGAGGTGCTCACCAAAATCATCAAATCAATTTCGACCCCATATGTAAAAGAGAGCCTTTTTTATCTACTTTCCCAAAAATACACTGAAATGTTCATGTTGTTCCAAAACTTGGAAGTGGACCTTTGTATGGATGGCCATGTATTGGAGAAATGGTTAGCAAAATTATCTAATCTAAGACCTTTTTTCCCACAGATACAGTCATAAGTTTACATGGGTCATTTCATGAGTAGCCATATAGTTAAGAAATGCTCACCAAATCATCAATCAAATTCAAACCCATGTGAAAAAAATGAGATTGTCTCCCAAAAACACATTCTCAAATTTACTCGTTATGCCAAAACTTGACCTAGGTCATCGGAAGAATGGGCTACAAATGCTGAAATGTTCATCAAAATCCTCAAACCCACACCTAAAAGGGAGAATTTTCCCTCAAAGTTTTGAGGAAAACAATGTGGAGGCATCCAATAAAGGAACAAGAAAGAAGTAGGAAATGGTATTGGAAATGACTCAACAAAAGCAGTAAGAAATCATAATATTGGAATGTTCAGCAAAACTATTTTATGCAGGCCACTTCCCCCTATGAGTGGTTAGCCTATTGGATGCCTGGCTATAGAACATTCATGAAGAATCCATATCCATTTTGAAACTAACAACAATCTTCATATTCTACTCTACTTATGCAAAAGTAAGGTTTATTATTTTTCTAGATTATTTGATATTTTGGGATGCATTGCTTCCAATGATATGTTCACAGGAAACATGCTTGAGAAATGACCATAGATGATTTCTCAAAATGGAACTACACATGAGGAAATGATTTAGAAACAAGTATGGAACGATGTTGAACTATCTAATATGGATAAGAAATCTGGAAATTACAGTGAAAAAGCTAACTCTTTTATTTTGCTATCTTTTTATCTAGGTTGTGGTTTAGTCTCATGCTTCAGGAAGAGTGTTAAGTTAATTTGCAACCAATATTTACTTAGATAAGCTTCCTTTTTTGTTACACAATGAGGATTCGGTTTAGGGAAACTTTAAGAATACAGGGTTCAAGAGTGTTGTGACTAACAAATTAAGTGTTCTTTGTTTACAGGACCAAGATAGTGAGTTGGGTGGGTTATAGAAGAGTCTTCTGATTTGATTTGGGGATGAAGTGTTGAATTTAAATGGTTTTCTGCTGGTACCACTATTATTAATTTTTCCTCAAAAAAGGTGAAGAAGAAGACAGGATTACTCCTTGAAAGTGGAAATTTGTACCAGCAGAAATGATCTTCTTCTTCACCTTTTCTGAGGAAAAATTACAGGATTACTCCTTGAAGGTGGAAACCCACTTAACGGAGACCCACATACCTCATGTTGTGTTTCCTCTGATCGGCTTCTTCTTAGTTCAGATTTGAGTGTTTATTACATGGAATATTTTGGAGACCAATGGCTGCTTACATGGAGACCGTGGTGGCTGCTGACAAGGAAAACAAAAGGGCAATTTTGGAATAACATTTCCAAACAGTAATTAGTGCACAAAAAAAAATAATATTCTGATCATTAATGGGCAAAGCCCGTTTTCCAGGTTCTATGGGTTTCATTCCCATATAACCTTTCATATGGGTCTCCTAAAACACAACTTCCCCTTTTTAAAACACAATTCTCCCAAAAAAAAAAAAAATGGTGTAAAATATAAAATAATCCGAGTAATCAGGTAATGAGCAGAGAGAACATGGCAGAAGAGGACAGACCCAAAGAAGAAGCCCAAAACGAATGGGCGCAGAAGGCCTGGAGGGCCCTCTCCGCCGTACGGCGGCAGTCACCTCTCATCCAATGCATCACCAACTTCGTCTCCATGGATCTGATGGCCAACACTCTCTTGGCCGCCGGCGCTTCTCCCGCGATGCTCCACTCCCTCCAAGAAATCCCCGACTTCACTCCTCAGGCCAACGCCCTCCTCATCAACGTCGGCACACTCTCCGACGCCTGGCTTCCGGCTATGAAGTCGGCCGCCGAGTTCGCAACTCAGTCTGGAAGGCCCTGGGTGCTGGACCCGGTAGCCGCCGGCGCTACCGGTTTCCGGTTGAAGGCTTGTCTGGAGCTGGTTGGACTTAGGCCAACTGTTATCAGAGGAAATGGTTCCGAGATTATTGCCCTTTCCAAGGCCTCCTTAGGGGCCACTCAGGTAATGGTTTCAAACACCTGTGCTTACTGGTTGTTGTTTTTCATTTGATGATTTTTTCTTTATCAAATTATTATTATTATTTTATTATTTTAAGAATTTTCAGATATTTTGTGATGTGTGAATTAAAGTATTTAAAATTATTTTTTTGTTTAAGAATTCTGAAATGAGTTGGGTGCTTAAATCATAGCAGTTTCAGTGAGATTATCATCTGTTTTCTCAGTATGATGAGGCATTGTGTTTTCTTCATCTATTTGTTGCATTTGGATACACTCTAACATGATATAAACTAGAAAGACATTGAAGGATTCAGATTCAGATTCAGATTGTGATAGTTTTAGTGGGAAATTTTGACCATTTTAAGATTGGTCTGAACAAAATTAGATCAAAGAAACACACATGTTTGATAACACCAATAAGAACTGATTTTTGTTTTCAGAAACTGAAAAATGAAAATGCCGTACCGTGTTTGTTATAACACTTTCCTGGAAGTGGTGTTGAAAATTTTTCCATGAAATGGGCCAGGTTCATAATACACTGAAATATTGATTTTCTCATAAAAATATAAGCACTGTTAAAATCGAAAACTGTCCCAAAGGGACATGTTCCTATTTTAATTTTTGAAACATTTTTCTGAAAAATCATGTTGTTTCTACTACCAAAAAAACCTTGATATTGAGGACTATATCTTTGCTTCCTTAGTATATGCTCAACTTTTATGGCTGTGCTCTATCGTTTTGTCTAATAATAATAATTCTCTTCCTAAATTACCTTTCTATTATTTAATTAATTATTTATTCGTAAAATCTTGATTATGCAGTGTCCATATAGTTCCCAGGTTTGTGTTGCACAAGTAGAGTAATTAAAAAAAACTTTTCTATAAAAAATATTCTAAAACTACTGTAGTATGTACCAAATTGGATTCCACATGAGACTTGTCTTTTGAAAAAAGGAGTTTAATGTAAAAAAAAGTAAAAGACGAGTTTGGTATAAAACTTTCAGTGTAAAAAGTGAACTAAATTTTTTCAAAGACGAGTTTGGTATAAAAACTGAACAAGTAGTATCCAATGTGGCCATAAGTGTGATGTTTTTGTATTTACTTTTCAAACAACTCTTTTTTAATAATTTTTTTTTTAAACTACATCTTTTTTTAAAAAAGAAATCCCTTAGTTCCATCTTTAAAGTATCTAAAATTGGGTTAGATCCTTTCTCTTTCTTCAAGCATGAACCAATCACAATGTTCAACTTATGAGTCTTAGATGTGGCATCTTGTATTTATTTCAAACTTTTTGAATTGGTCTTTATTCTTTTCACGGGCAAGAGTAAGTGAATTAGTTTTATTTTCAAGGGTGTAGATAGCATTCATGAATCAGTGGATGCAATGGAATGTGCAAAGTCCTTGGCTAAAGCAAGCGGTGCCATAGTTGCAGTATCTGGAGCAGTTGACATTGTTACAGATGGACGGCAAGTTGTTGGTGCTCGTAATGGGGTGGCCATGATGCAACGGATCACAGCGACGGGATGTTCTGTCACTGCTCTCATTGCTGCTTTTGTTGCAGTTGACCCATTACACGCTTTGGAAGCTACAGTTTTGGCATTATCTGTCTTTGGTGTTGCCGGTGAGATGGGTATGGAAATGGCTAAAGGTCCAGCTTCATTGAGGATGCACTTGATAGATTCACTGTACGGGCTTGATCAAGCAGCTGTACTTTCTCGTATCAACATCACCAGCTTGTCATAAAATGTGGGGAGCTCTGTGTGGTACGTCGATTACCATGGACTTGTTTTAGTCATGTATAGTGCTCATACGTTGAGCAATGTGATAACTGACAAATTGATCAGCATGTTATACACTATGTGTACTTTATTGTTCTTTTTGAAAATCATAATGATCCTATGGTCTCTCCTATTTACAAATAAACAATTTAAACCATTAGGGTGTTTTTCCTTATGTTGCATCTGATTTTTATTTTGTCATTGGATTTTTTCTTTTTCCTTTTTGTAAAACAGAAACTTGGTCCTGAGGACTCTCAACAGCTTGTTCAGAGACCTACCTTGAGTTATTTTATTAGCCAACATTATTCAATGATCACAGAGAAATAACTGCAGTATGAAAATTCAGAAAGTAAGATATGCTTATTGGTTTTCAGGCCATGAGTTTTGGTAGAGTGATTCTTTATACTATTCTTGGACTATATTATACTTGAGCTTGAAATCTGAACTTTTTCAAGTTTTGCAACACAATTGACTCTCTAGCAGCCAGGTCTGGTCCATTATGCTGTAGACAAACAGATTTTGAGGGGAAAGAAAAATTTAGGAAAAAAATGTTCTTAATGATGTTTTATAGTACTTATGATTATGGTGGTAATTTTGGTAAACTTCACAGTTCAGGTGCTATCTTTTCTGTCAAGAAAGATCAAATTTGTTAATGATGGATGGATATTTTTGCAATTGTTTTCTGGGTGTGATATTTTGTTGCCCCAAAATTTAATCTTAGAATTGTGAGAAAGCAATAAGGATCCCACCCCTGAAGCATGTGGAGTTGTCTGCAATCTTTTTTGTTGTTTGCATCCCCTGGTGACCAAGGTTGTCTACTCCATGTTGGACTTGACAGTCATGGATTATATTGGCATGAAATTGTAAATACTGTTGCAAATTGAAACTGCTTAAACCAATCTGGGTGAGCTATTCTGGCTCTACTGGAATATGAGTTGAAATTCATTTTCTACTTCTAGGTTTTCCCCAAATGTTACATGTCTAATCGTATTTTGCCTAGTCTTTCCACTAACGCTCCTTGTGATAATATTCTTCCTAGCCACATCTCATGAACACAGGCTCCCAACCTGTGTCTGTCAAAACAATAGGTAAATTTGTTGCCTTATGCTAACTTTGTAAGATTCCTTCTTTCTTTCTTTCTTTCTTTCTTTATTTTTTATTTTTTTTTTTGTTGTTTTGGTGGTGGGGGGAGGATTCATGAGCTCTCTGGAAGCGATTCTTTACTTTTAGTCCCCATCTTCAATAATATAGGTGATATCCTTCTCATTCATTTGCTGATCTGCTGATGTTCAAGCTGAGATACTGAAGAGCAGTTTAAGGCTGAACTTCAAATTTTGTTTAACTTTGGTCACTCTGCCATGAATTAGGTGGATGGCTAAGTTCTAAATCACATTACTTGTACAATTCTCTTCTTTGCATGCATGTTTCGATGACTTTACCACACAGTCAATTCTCTTCCACTTAATCCTATTTCATGGCCACATATCTTTCCGATTAAGGGGGAAAGCTCTCTCCTGTTACATGTATCCGATTTTCATTTCATTAGGGAAAAGCCATCTTTTTCTCAACAATGTCTTTGTCATTGGATCAATAGCCTTGTGTTAGATAGGAACAGATTTGATAAATAGTGATAACCCTCGGATGGGGTATTAGTACAGAAAGATCTATTAGATAATGAACTATTGGTTCTAAGCCAGTTTGGTGATGCCTTGCTTTATGGAATTCTCTAAATTAGATAGCCAAAACTTTTAGTTGGAACATGGGTGACAAAGTTCTGGTAAAAACCAACTTATGAATCATAAATCAATTGCAGAGTAGACTTCTTAAAGCAGGCACGAATGTTCACCTCTTGATGTTGGTGATAACGTCTCTCTCCAAGTCTTAGATGGGCTGGTAGCTATTGCTAAACAAGTAAAATTACTGGAATCCTCCAAAGACTCTCTATGGAGTGGCTTACTGTTTCCACACATGCTTGAATATGAGGAAGGAGGAGCTCTTATTTAAGTGCAACATGGGGTAACTAGACTTGGATTGGTTTTTAGGTACCACACTAATTTGTGCGGTTCTTTCTGTGTTGGGGAACTTTTTGTCAGACAGTCTGCATCATTGGTGTCTGATGCCTGTGAGAATATCTTTCCTATATTCAGTTTACAAGTTACAACAGAGTTACCGGCCGTCGTTAAGTATTATATTCTGCATAATTGTCTTACCTAATGGATAAATAAATATGTGCTTTATCAAATTCAAAAGTCCATTGAAGCCTTCATTTATCAAACATCACAATTCAACCTAGAATTAAAATGTAGAAAATTTAAGTACATTGTAGTACTGTACAAGTTTTAAATTTAAAGTTCTTGATACAAGGGATGTGCAGAATAAAATTGCTTACAAGTTGGCTACTTTCTTTTGATCTTGAATGATTTTTTTTTTTTTTTTTGAATTTTTTTTTGTACTGATGTGGCTGCTTGTAATTGGTTGCAATTGTGAAATATGGGAACTGTGAAATGTGAAACTGGTATTGATGAAGCAGGAGTCCATGTTCGATTTTACCATGTTTTTGAGTTGGAAGAGAGTGGGGTTGGGCACTTGTGGAAGTTAGAACCTAGTGGACTGATAAAACTTAAAACATATTCCTTACTCATAGATGCCACATTAACAGGAAAATAACAAACCATACACACATTCATTTTCCCACAACCACACCCACAGCAAATTTTCATTCACAGTACCATCCTTAGTAGCTTAGATGGACAGTGATCCTCAACAATGTCTCTGCACCATCTGTGACATGTTGTCCAGATGGTATGAGTGGCCGCACCTCACCAAAACCACGAGCATTCTTAAACTTTCCTGTTCCACCGGTCACAGACAAACGTGACATAGCGCTTCCAATCTTGTACACTCCAAAGAAGTTGAGGTTATCACCATATTCTCCTCCTTCCATCATAGCTGTGAATGCCATCATTTGTGTGGTACCATCTGCAGAGCTTGCCACATAAACTCCCTGGGCTTTCCCTATAGACTGTGACCCTAGCTCTGGCCCAGAGGTCAACACATCATCAATGACAGTGATCGTTCCAAAACCTAGACCCAACCCATCTGGTCCTAATTGGGTTGCCGTTTTACCATTCTGGTTTGGGTCATTTGGTTTTCCTCCAAAAGCACTACCTGCTAATCCTGTTCCTAATGGGATACCGTTGTTGCCATTAACAAGTGGAATGGCACCATTGGCATTAGGGATGGCGACCCCATCTTTTGGAGTATTGAACCCCACTGGCCTAGCAAAGGGTACTTGACCACTGTAGATGTTCCCTAGCAAGCCGGTAATCGGCCTAGCTGTAGGGCTATTGCCTCCAAGAATGTCATGCATGTATAACTCAAGGACTGGCGCTTCCCCACCTGCTGTTGCAAGATCCACTGCTGACACAATTGTTGCCATCCATGTGCTAGCAATTAGCATGGTGATGGAGATGTCCAGTGATGATTGCTTGAACATCTTGCAATTTGTGTGTGTGAGGGGCTTTGGGTCTCTAAGAACTTCTAGTTGAAGGTTAACCAGAATATGCGGTTGTGCTGTAGACCTTGCTCTTTAAATAGACAGGAGGTCATTTGGTTAAGATGGAGTAGTTGTGAAACACAAATGCTGGTGCAGTTGTTGGAGTGTGTATATTAGTTGTGGGAAGCTAAACCAATATGTTTTGGGTATTTTTATTAGCCACACATGTCATGTGTTGAATGGATGAAATCTAATGCATGATGGGTTCCTGAGCCAATTTTATCTATCATTTGTTTTGGTTTGTGATACTGAAAACTCAAGAACCTTAGCTGTTAATTCAAACTTATAAAGGTTTTCTTGAATAGGTCTATACACATTTCTGGCTCCCTGTTTTGGTTAGGTTTGATCTTTTTTAACTATATATTAAAAAAGTTAAAAGGAGAGAAAAAAAGAAAAAAGAAAAGACACCACTACTATTTTATACTTACTGTCATTCATCTTCTTTAGATCTTATTTTTTAAATAACTTTTTGTGTTTACCCTTAACTAGAAATTGATGTTGACAATATAATTTCAAAGGGACAATTCTAGCATTATCAAAGTTTCATTAACTTTGTAACAACTTCAGGGTAAAATGGGACATTCCTGATAAAACAACATTGTTTTTGCATATTAAATTCTTTTTAAAGATAGAAATTCTTTTCATTAGTTACAAAAATACAGTCAAGAGCTCTTATTTAGGTTTAAAAGAGATTTTGATTTCTAAAATATCAATCCAAATAGGGCTTTAGATATGACTTAGCATCCAACTAGCACTTAACTATTAGGGCTACTACAACTGCTAGTTTTTCCCAGTTCCTACTTTCTTTCCTTGTCTAGTCTCTCCCCTCACCCATCTTGATATAAGCTTAGATATGTTAGTTACCTTCCTTCCCAATTTTTACCACACCCTGCTTAAGCTTCAAATCAGGTCGAACTTGTGTTGTCTAGAAGTGTGAATCAAGAAGAAAGTTAAAAGTTCAAAAACATTAGACCAGTGAAAATCTTTGCTTGTCTAGCTCCAAGGAATCGGTTTCAGATGATTTTTTCTAGAAGTTAAATGCATACTTAACACAGAGCAAAACTTTCAGAACATGGGTACACCAGCAAGGAAAAAAAAAAAAAAACAAGGAAAAAGGTAGATTTATGTAGGACTGGCAGGTTTTGGAAAACCCAGTTATCAAGGTATGAATGGAAAAATACAGTTTTGAAAGGGGGTTGTTAACTTCAGATGAAGTGGTAAGCGTTTGTTAAGCTCATTACCAAAGTGATAACTTATCGCAGCTTTGCTTGGATCAAGGTAAGAAGGTTTCTTATCTTAGTTTTTTATTTTTTATTTATTTTATGCCATTTTCTATAAATTAGGCTTTTCTGCTATTGTCTGTACATTTTGGAAAGGTTCTAGGCAATGGCACCCATTCACAGTTTTTTTTTTTTTTCATTTCAGGGTCTGTATATATGACATTCTGAATCTTTCTTTGTGTAAAAAGTCCAAGTTAATCTCCTTGTTGCATATTAGCAACTGTAGAATCACTTTTATAGTTCAGAATGGGAGAATGAATAAAAGGTCATCACTGAAAATCTCAATTGTCCATGTCTGGTATTGATTGCTCAATAGAGTACAAGGTGTAACATATAGCTCTATGGTTAAAGGATTCATCCAACAAGAGATAGTTGTCTATATGCCATTACCAAATTCAAACAGATCACATAAAGAACATTTCTATCAGGGGATTACAACTCAAGTATCAATAAATTTTTGAAAACATTGCTGGACTCACTGCTAACACAGACACAGAAACTTCAATCCATGCCCACATTCATTTTCACATAAAAACAAATGCACATTTCCTCTTAAACCACTATACTGATACCATTCTCAGTAGCTTAGATGGGCGGTAATCCTCAGCAGTGTTTCCACACCATCTGTGACATGTTGTCCGGATGGTATGAGTGGCCTTATCTCTGCAAACCCACAAGCATTCTTAAACTTGCCTGTCCCACCGGTCACAGACAAACGTGACATGGTGCTCCCAATCTTGTACACTCCAAAAAAGTTGATGCTATCCCCGTATTCCCCTCCTTCGATCATTGAAGTAAATGTCATCATCTGAGTTGTCCCGTCTACAGAGCTTGCCACATAGACTCCTTGAGCTTTCCCCATTTGCTGGGATCCCAAATCAGGCCCGGAGGTCAACACATCATCAATGACAGTGATCGTTCCAAAGCCTAGTCCCAGCCCATCGGGTCCTAGTTGGGTTGCAGGTCTACCATTATTACGATTAGGATTTCCAACAAAGTTTGTGCCTGCTAAGCCAGTTCCTAGAGGGATGCCATTGGTGTTCACGGTTGGAAGAGCGCCATTGGCATTGGGGATAGCAACCCCACCTTTTGGGGGAAGGAACCCAACTGGCCTAGCGAAGGGCACTTGACCACTATAGATGTTCCCTAGCAAGCCAGTGACCGGCCTAGCTGTTGGGCTACTTCCACCAAGAATGTCGTGCATGTATAACTCAATCACATGCTCTCCACCCTCTGCTGCAACCTCAACTGCAGCCACGGTAGTTGCAATGTGCCCAATAGCAACAAGCAGTGTGAAGAAAATGGATGTCGACAGTGGCTTCAACATCTTGAAATGTGAGAAGCGAAAGGGCTTGTTGGTTAAGTGAAGGTGCTTCAGCTGACTATGCAAATGAGCAACAGACCTTCCTCTTTAAATAAATGGGAGATTATCAGACTTTGACGGAGTTGTTGCTAGACAAGGTGCTGAGTAACATTATTTGACTTTAGCCTTTTAGGTATCATTATTATAATAAGTATCAAGTGGCAATCTCTTTATTGAAGGACATTTGCAGTGGATTGGGTGGGTGGGTGGGATCCAGTGTACAATGGGTGCTACCAGAGATTATATAATATTTTACTCCAATTGCCTGATGATATGATCACAACAATTCAATATTTGGAAGTTTATGTTGACTTGGTGAAGGAAGTGGGAGATGGTGAGATTTACTCACAAGTGTGGCAGCTACTAGTACAACCAAACCACACTTCAGAAAACAAACGAAAAATTTTGCTTACCGAATGGATGGCTAAGGAACACCATCTGATTACAATTTAACTAGGAAAATTGCTTGTATGTTATACCATTCCTGCATGCCCCAAGCTTATAGCTACTCCCTTCTATATTGTCCTGTCCTGCATCATCTATATGGCTAACATAGTTAAATTCTTGTTTCATTGACTATCAGTAAAAAAAAAAAAAATTTCACAGGGCTTTATTTTGACATAGGCCTGGCTTAATGATAGTTAAATTCCAAATCTTTTTTAGGATAAACTTTTGAAATGTTGCAGTCTGATGTAACATTTAAATGGGTCATATCAGTGGTTGAATACTGATGATGTTAGTCAATTGTAAATTAATCAAGGAGCTTAGTCTTGAAGGTCATTTTTTTTATTTTTTATTTTTATTTTACATTAGGAGGGGTTTCTATACTTACCCAACTCCTACCATCATACTTCATGCAGAGCCAAAGCACCTAAGTTTTGGTCCATTTAATAGGCCAATTCATAAATCATGCTGAAAATCAACATTCCATTTCTTAACAGTCACCTTTTGTGCTCTTGGGAGAGGTAATTGGCTGCTCCTACTATTAGGTTAATATATACTTAATGAAGAAACAACACATAAAAAGGAAAAAAATGAGTGTCTCAGTGTTGTTGGACAAGCTAGGCATGCACCTATTAGTTTTCAGGCCAAGAGAGAGAGAGAGATTGTCAGCAAAATATGGTATCTAAACTCTGAATAATGATTCTCAAAGTAGGCATTTTATTCTTGATCCGCTGGTCATTGAATTGAAATTCTTGTTTGTCCTTTACAGTGGTTTGAAGCCTAAACAAGAACTTCCAACCTCTCAAATATCAAATGAAGAAAGAATACTAACAATACAGGCAAAGGATTAAATGGAATCATGGCAAAGCTGAGTTGTGTATCTGCTGTGTAGTCTCTTCATGATCCATGACTTTGGTCTGCCTTACCACTGGGAAAATCAATTTCCAAACTGCATGGTGGGAGTGGGGTGTGTTTCAGTCAGTAATCATCTCACAATTAGCTTATAAATGAATGTGATTAGCTTAGAAGATGTTAAACATACGGTAAATCGTGGCTGCTAACCACTCATTCACAATTTTCACCCACGTACTTGCCCAGCCGATGTCAATGCTCCATCTGCTTGTTTTAAATGCAAGAGTCAAATATATACAAAAAATGCTGAAAGAAGGGATTTGGATGGAATAAGAACATGAGTAATCTACAGCTGCTTACTTCCTGGCTGAGCTATCTAGGTTCCAGCTGATGAACAACATAGCAAAGTACATAGCCCCCAGGGAGAATATCATGTGGAAAAATCCATACTTATAAGGGATATCATCCTCCTCTTGAACTTCATCTTTGCGGAACTGGACAGCATAGAAGGACTCATTACTTCTTGCCAAATGAACAGGGATTAACAGAAAAATGTAGTCACCTGGAATGATTGTGAATCAATGCCTGTGGAAAAGGTTGCCATCACAATTGCACATATTGCAATGAGGAAGCTCTGGAAGCAAGAGGATGGGAGAGCAAACTTTTAGTGAAGTGATCAAGAGAAACACCCATACAAGGAAACAAAAAGATTTATGCTTAATGTTACTGTATCTTGATAATTTCTATGAATCATTGTCTAGCTTTAAACACCGAGAACAATTCTGAAGGCCAAGGAATGATGCTTTTGTAACCTGTTTTGACTATAGTTGAACAAGTTACAATAGCATCAGTCAGCAACTGGAAATGAAGGTATCTAAGCCCACATTTGGAGGATGACAAATACCAGTCACTTCAACAGGACAGATGGTAAGTGAATCAGCATGACTATGGATTCTCAGTCATGATTTTCTATTACTTACTTTGAAGGATTGCATCAATGGAAGTAGACGGGAAATTAAGCAGATTATTAAGCTTACCAGTACAGTTATCCAATCAGCATTACTCTTCTCTTGCTTTTGTGCGTTGCAGTTTTCAGTGGCAGGCTCACTGGAAAATTTTTAAAGTCTTTGGCAGCTAAGTGAAATGGCATAATACTCAAAATGAGTCCAAGCCAGTGACTTAGAATGTTTGGGAGAGATTTCTAACCTTCTGATAGCAGACCAACAGAGGAAAACAATATAAGAAGCCATGATCCCTGAAGATAAGAGACCTCTATTGACCTGTTCTAAGCATCCAAATAATCACATATCAGAGACTACAATGACTATTATGTTGATAGGAACCTGGTGAAACATGATAAAAAGAGAAGGAAAAAAAAATCACATCCAAATAAACTAAAATCATGTCTTCCTGGGAATTCAGAATACAAACATCGCTTGACGGGCCATAATTAACAAGAGCATCCACATGAATGTGAGGAAAAAAAAACATACCAACTGGAAAGAAGTTCTTAAAAAAGCATACCTTAGAATGCAAAGACATAGCCATCATTACCACAAGCAAAATTGCAGTCCAAGTGATGAAAAATATGTTGAGACTGCAGGAAGTTCTTGGGGCATACAGGGAGTACATCAACACAATGCCACACATAGAAGCAATATAAAAAAGTGTTGACATGAATAACCCCAGGAAGCAGCTGCAGAATATGAAAGAGCCGATATATCAGCAAATTCACAACAATCAGTTTCAAGGAAACAAGCCAATGCAATTGCGACTATACTCCAAAAAATCAATTAAACTCATTGGAATAAAGTTTTATGCTTCTGCTAGCACATGCCCTTCCTAGCATATTTGTAGTTAGTCCATGAATTTGTACCTTGGTTTCCTTTTCTCATCAGGCATCCAGTAATTATTCCACCATGTGATAAACTGGATCACACTAATGAGCTGGAGAACAAGAAATATCCTACACCATATAAGGCACAGGATGAGTATTAGCCATGGCAGACATCGGTGAAAACAAAATTATAGCAATCTCCCCTCTTTTCTTCACTAGAAATTATAACTTAGAGCTATAGGGTCTGCATGTTCACAACATACTAGAATAGAGATTCAAACCTTTGGTAGACAAATTGAAATAATTTGTTCTTCACAAAGAGGATTAAAGGTTCACGTGTTATATTGCTTTATATAGAAACTTTAAGCCAAGGATTGGAAGATTACCCTGCACCGACACGAGCAAGTTCACCTGCAAGAAGAGTATAAACTTGTTAATTATCAGTCCCAAGATGGAAATTTGGAAGGGAAAAGTGAAACTCAACAGTAAAAGAAAGCATTTCTCGTAGAACTTCAATGGGGACACGCCTGTTCTTCGAATTTTTGACTTGAGTGCTTCCTCTTTTCTTGATTGTTATGTAAAAGAATATATAAGCATGAACCAGGCTTGCATTTTCAGGCTTCTTAATTGGGACTCAAGTTGAACATACCATACAAATGAATAAAATCCGACGGGAAGAAGAATGGAACTGCCAATGATACAATCAGTAGGATAAACTTCAATTTCCACCATCTGGAATGCCACTTACTGCTAGCTTCATCTAATTTGCTTGTTTTAAATGTTGTGAGGAACATTAAAAGGAAAAATATCTGAACTATTGTTAAGGATGTTAAATCTCAAAGGAAAAAGTAGTAATGGAAACCAAGTGTATACCATATCAGAGCAGTGATAATGCAGTTCATAAGCATCATATCTGAATTACTGTTGTCATGCTAAACAAAGGATACAAAGCAACCTAAACTCACACGAAGAACTCCCATAGTATGAAAACAATCACGTCCCTCGATTCCACAAGATTCTAGATCTGCAAAAGAAATTATAAATCATAAGGAAACACCAAACAGCATCATGGGATATTCCTTTCAAGTCTCAGCTTTGCAGAGTTCAAGTGTCATGAGAGGTATCTGCTCAGCTGCTACAAGTTGGAAGAAACATTAGACAATGCACAAAAAGCGAAGGACCAAAAGTGCCAAACAAATGTATCTGGTACAGAAATTGGATAAGAAGCAGTTTTGCCATTATGTAGTTGTTAGTTATTGTTAAATTGAGCCTATTAATACTGATAACAAGCTTCAAATGCTGCATTTTGGGGTATTTTCATTGAACCTCAGGCATAGATTCAACCTTCTGAGAATTGCACCAAGGCTATTGGCAGAACATCCTGGCCTTATCAGAAATGAGATAGCTTCATAATCAAAGACCATGGTTCAGACTCCCACAAATTCAGGGTCTTGTAGTTTGATTTGCTATGAGAGATTGATAATTCAGGGTAGTAAAGATAAGTAGTGAGAGGCTGTACTGATTACTCACTATTCATATCTGAAAATAAATTTCTTATTAAAAAAAAATTTCTTA
The DNA here is from genome assembly GCF_004353265.1 of Vitis riparia. Lineage (NCBI taxonomy): Eukaryota > Viridiplantae > Streptophyta > Magnoliopsida > Vitales > Vitaceae > Vitis > Vitis riparia. Next base: position 11,000,756 of record NC_048435.1, on the reverse strand, counting down.
CAGAGGATTCTTCAAGCTTTCTGAGAATTGACAACTTCATCATATGGCAAGATGATCCATTCCTACAATGAAATTTTACTCAAAATTTGGAGGAAGAACATTGACTTACACTGAAGCTGAGGGAAGACCTTTTGTCCATAGTCGCGGATGAACCAAGCACTAAGATTTGTTAACAAGAAGATAATGCCATATGAATATCGAGCCTGCAAAGACTTTTTCCTTTCTACTGAGCATTCAACACTCTTCTGTTGTAATGCCGTAGGTAGTTCTTCAACCATCTCTAAACTGATTACATTGTTTTCCCCAACCTTGGCCTCAACAACTTCAGCAGAGGCGCTCATTCTGCATTCAATCACAATAAAGTTAAAGATTAACTAAAATTTTCAGATTTTTCTCCACAATAGAGGCTGCATGCCCAAGTAGTAGTAATCTTTACATAAAGCAACTTCAATGGGCTGGGAAAGTATGAGCATTTCTCAGTAAAACCGACAGTACAGCCTCAATCATGCATCAAGAAAAATGGAATTTTCTCCATGGAAGAAATTTTTGAAGATAATATTGACAATGGTTGAAGTACATCAACTTCAAGCAATTAAAAGTGATTAACTAGTTACTTTTACACATAGGAACTGCAGCTCAAAAAATCATTTTCTTTAAAAAGCTTCATTGTGCTAGAACAATGTGTAGTCAAATCTAGATCTCCTGGTAAACCTAAATTTTCTACACCTGCCCCCCAACTAAAATGGAATTTTATCCACATTAGATTGAGATTTCAAAGTCACATTAAGCTCAACTTGCAAGCAAAACATAATTGTTTTTCTTCTATTAGAACTACATTCTCAAAGGCAATTCAGATAAGAAAAAGCCTTCCATTTACTTGGAAAAGGTAGAACAAGATGTAATCTTCCCCTTAAAGCTAAGAAGTTCCTGAATAACTTATCCATCAATTTTGTCCACCTATGAATGTGAATTTGTAAAGACCATAAGGAAAATGCTTGAACTAAAAGGAATTAAAAAAAAAAAAAAACAAATAAGCAGCCTTCAACAGATAATCATGCTCAAAGTAGGCATGTTTCCAATATATGAAAATGAAGAGGAAAAAACACGAAGTATCACTGCCACAACCACCACCACGAACCCTAAAGAAAACATAAATAGAAGGGAAAACAACCAGTAAAAGGCAGGAATGGGAATGCTAACCTTTGATTACTGGTTTAGAATAGAGATGGTATTTAGTCTCCAGACTCCCCGGCCTAAAGAAATGAATGAAGCTCTGTTTTCACTCCTTACAACAAGATAATTACTATTGAAGCAGCCAGTTTTAAAAGGGCATTTAACAACTGGCAGTGTTTCATAATTATACTACCACCTAGCCCCAAAGCCTTAATATCCAAACCATTTCTCTCATGTCCTTTTCTATGATGTCATGACGCTCCATCCCACACCATGGAGCCCTGGGCTAGTCTTTTACATATAATATCAGTGCTTGACACCCAAAATCTCTGAACAATTACAAACAGGATACAATACTCCACGTTTATTACAATATATTTGTTAGGTGTCTAAAAAATATTATAATAAATACCATTTTCCATATCTGAGAATTTATCTTTGTTTTTGACATTTTTTGCAACAGGACATGGTAAATGATTTTTTAAGTGAAGTTTGGCTTGAGTTAATGGTTTCCAATCCAGAGAAACTCATACCAAATGTTCAAATTCTAAATGCAAAAGTTTTCATTTAGTAAATCTAAGTAAGAGATCACTAGATTTTTATTTTTTTATTATTAGTTTTATTTTTTGAAGTTAAAGACAATATTGGGAAAGCAGAACTTGATATTGGGTCATCAAATAAGTTCCTGGATTATTTAAATTACAAAAACAGAGATATGATAGAGATGGTAATGATCATTGATTTGTCTGAAGAGGAGGAATGAAGCTACAATATTGAGAAAGGTCTAGGAGATTAGAGATGCTTTGATTCTTAATAAAGTATGACAAACAGAGGAAGACAATGCAGGTAGGGCCCAAGGCCTTGACCAAGGCCTAGAGCCCTCCTGGTTTTCAGACTCTGTGTGGGCATCCAATCTACTAGGCGTTTGTAGGTGCTGTAGTGGCGGTTGGAAGTGAGGCTGTGCTCAAAGACTATTTGAATAGCTTTTGCCCACAAGTAACCCTTGAAGCCTAAAGCCACAAAAGAACCATCCATTAGGATTATGAAGTGCTGAATATTTCAAAGATGTATGCACCCAAAAAGAAAATAATTCATAGGGTGATAGAAGATAGCAGTCTAATTAATTTGTTTTCACATAACTTTGTCCTTCCCAGCTCACTTTCACAATATAATATATTCTCATGTGTTGTTAGGTATTGTATCATTGGGTTTAGGTTGTCTTCTAGAGTGAGTCAGTAGGGGAATGTAACTTGAAATGGTGGGGAAATGGATTTGGTGAAAGTTGGAAAGAATGTAGGGGGAGGGTATGGAAGTCTCTCACCTCCTTCCACAAGTTTGGTTGATAAAAATATCTCTTCCTTCTCTTTTACTTCTGCTAGTCTCTCTTAGTTGGTTTTTGAAATGATAACACATCCATGGGATCATCAAATGTGGAGGAGGAAATGGCAAAACTTCAGACCTCTGAGCTATCAAGCCAACTTGCATTCCCATTTTCAAGGGCATGGGTCCTGGTAAAAAGGTCTTAACACCATTTCCTTAAAGAAAAGATGTTCACTAAGCCCAACTTTTGGCATTTTAAGGGCTTGCCCACCCACATTTAGTTCCATATTGTTATGAAAAAAGATAAAAAAAAGGCTTAAAATTAAAATTTGATAAATAATTTTAATTCTAAAATTTATTTAATAAAATAAATTTTAAAATTCAAACAATTTTTTTTTTCATTTTAAAGTTTATTTAGAAACACTTCAATACACTCAAAATTAATAATCATTTTTATTAAGAATTAAATAAAAATAAAAAATCAAGCCAAAGAAAATCTATAATGATTTACTATTTAAAGTATTTAAAAAAAATTTCTTTATAAGAAGTTAAATACAATATAATTTAATTATAAAAAACTATTGTGATATGTTTCAAATTTAAGAAATATATATGTAATACTGAAAGGATTGTATACCCTTTAAATCGAATACACAATAAAATTTTATGCATATTGAAGATGCTCCAAATCTTCATGAATAAACAAGTTTTGATTTCTTTAGTTGTAGAATACAATGAAGGATTTTTATGAAGGGGAGGACCCCCTTTTTATTTATATGCTCCTCATTCATGAAGCTTTCGGGAAGTTTCCTCATTTTTCTTCTTGATTTTCAATTTGAATCATTTCTATGTCTAATTTTGAATTATTAAACTTTAAGTGATGAGATGATGACTCTAAGTTTTGATCATGCTATCTATATGATGCATCTAATGAATCTATGGTATTTGCAAAACTGTCTAACATAAATGGGTTACTGTCTAATTTTGCAAATATGTCTAACTCATGAGTAATTGGTTAAATTATATGCACTGTCTAAATTATATGCAGAATGATGAGATGTAGAACCTTCAATATTAAGAGATCTAGATGAACTAATTTTACTTAGTTCCTTTATAATATTATTCATTGTCACATAAAATAATCACAATCTTATCATTAATTAATTCAAATATATTTCTAAACAAAGGCCACCACAAGCAAAATCAATAGGGGACTTACGCTCCTTTTGTCCTTCGAGCACCACTATCTAGGTTGACTAAGTTGTTCATAGAAAATTCAATTTGAACTAACTTAGAACTAAATCAGTAATTACAAACTGTTCAAAATTGTAATATCGCTCAGTTCTTAAGTAGAACTTAACTTTGATACCATTTCAACTTAGGACATCAAACAATTCATAAAACAAAAGATAAATTTTGTAAATATAATTTAAAACATAAAATGAGCATAAAAAAATTGAATCTCAAATAAAAACTTTCTATTGAAATAATAATAGATTTATAGGAGGAGATGTGCTTATCACTATATTTATTTGTGCCGATATCCTATGTACTATTTGAAAACTTTTTTTTATTTTTTTAATATGTTATGTGTTACTATCAAAGCATGAAAATTTAATTTTCAATGACTAACATAGACATTAAATATGATAGTAAACAATCATATAACATTAATAATCAAGTATATTATACATCATCTAATTTTACAACATCTTGTGTGACATTATTGTCAAAAATTTAACTAGGAAACGTGTATATGTAAGGTACATATGGAGAGTCACCTTAACTCTTAGTATAATGGTATCGACTCCTATATCAATTACTCGAAGACATTTGGGGCTCAAGGTTTCATCAACACCTACAAAAAAAAAAAAAAAAAAAATTGTAAATGGGGAAAAAATTAGTTTACTAATGTACTGCAAGATATTGTAAATAATAAAATTAGTATTCATGAAATTATATCTTTACTATTAACAAAACCAATTAATATAATTACCACTAGAACTTCTTGTATCGATTGTAAAAACCATGGCTCTTTACTTCTAACACTATTAGAGATAATTATTTGTTTATCCACTACTTTAAAAATACAACTTTCTTTGAGGCCTTTCTTAAGGTTATGGATAGATATGAAGAGACAAAATGGAGGAAGAAGGGGAGGAAGGCGAGTGTGTTGTGTTGCAAACATATTTATAAAGAGAGTTTCTGGACCTGGAAGGTTAGACACCAAGGAAAGGTCTGGATAATGAGGAAATGTTCGGAATGGAAGGTCAGATGCAAAAAATAAAAGCATCTGGATGTACAAAAAATAAAAAGTTCGACCCTATAACACTAAACACCATTCGTGACACCTCCATTCAACTCCAAAAATATAAAAATGAATGTAAAAAAAATATTATAACAAACATATCTCGATTGTTTATTGATCTATCAGTGAGAAACACAAATTTTGATAAATTTATTAAGGTTATGGCGAGAGATTAGAAGAGAAGAAGTAAAAGAAGAAGAAAAAATTAGTTTAGGGATCTTAGCAAGGGACATTTTTTGTCCTTAAAAATTCATTGAAAGGATGAATGGAAATAGAGTTTTGGTGGGAGCAAATTCCCAAAATGTGATGAGGAAGGGATGAAGAGATTTTGGGTAGGGCATTTATAAATTCTCTTGTTTTTTGTTTGGCCAACTTCTCTTACAAATAAAAAATGACTCTTGAAAAGAAAAATAAAAATGACTTTTGATAGCTTAGATATGATCCTCAAACCCCTAGCCGTTGATGGTTATGTTCCCTTAACAATAGGATGTTTGATAAATTTATGGTAAATTTTTTTAAAATAATTATTTGTAAAAAAAATGGTAGTTTAAAAAAATATTAATAAAATTACAACACTTTGTGCCGATAAGCTTCACCAGAAGTGTCAAATCACAACTTGTCTTAAAATCATGTCTTGAGGGCATAATTTTAGTTCATTATCATGAAATTGTCTGTTCAAGATATGACTTTATTTCATTTCTTTTCTCATTTTTCTACTTTTTCTTGTGATATTTTTTTTTATGTAAATTAATTTATTTTTTTCATGTTTTTTTTTAAATTTCATTTTTTTTCTTTTCTTTTTTTTTTTTGGGTTTTTTAAAATATTTTTTTAATTATTATTTTGTATACAAAGTGTAAAAAATAGCATGAAGGTTCCAATTGGTTCCTTTGTAGAGGTTTATTTTGGAAGAATATGAAAAAAGCAATTGAAAATAAATAAATATAAAAAAAATTAAAAATAAATAAAAATTTTGAAAATAAATAAACTTAGTTATTTACATAAAGTCATTGTCTTGATTCATTTTCTTATTTTATACAAATTTGATGAATTAAATAAAGATTTGAAAAGAAATATTGAAAATTAAAAATAAATATATTTCATATTTCATATTTCATAGGTTATTATTATTATTTTATTGGGTTATTTGGTTAAAAGTGCTTATATAAGCTGGTATTTGGAAAAATGACCTTTGTCTTTTTAAAACCTAAAGAATGACCCCTTTTGGACTAAATTACCCTTGAAAAAAAATTAAAGAGAAACCTTTGAAATTTAAAAGTGCAAAAAGGAAGAGAAAAAGAATGAACCAAGGGTTCTCTCTTCAATGGTATACTGCAATGCACTCTATGGTCTTCTGATATATATATATATATATATATATATATATATATATATATATATATATATATTTGTAAATTTGCGTATTGCTGTTGATTATTTGTGCAAAATGATTTTAAAAGGTTATTCATTTGATTGAAGTGTGATTTTTTTTCTCCAGTTTCTAAAAAAATGTGGGAAAGGAAGAGAACGAAATGAAGTGGAAGATAACCGAAAAGGATCTTGAAAAGTATGTTTATTACTTTGAAATAGTTTGTTTTTTTAGATTCTTCTCTTTGTTGATTTCATACATTCACTTGAGGTGTGTGTTTTCTTTCTACATGGTTTCAAAAAAAATGCGGGAGAAAGTAATGGGTTTATACATTCACTTTTTGTTAAGCATAAATATAAGGGTTTTTCTTAAATTTGTTAGCATATTCCTCTTTGATTTTGAACTCTGAAAACACTTAGTCTACCAAAGAAGATATCTAATTGAATTGAAAAAAAAAATGTCTTTAATTAGATTTCTTAGCTATTTTATTTTGATGTTTTGCTCTAGTTGTTAAGATTTTGAAGCATGATGTTGTGGCAAATGCTTTGTTTCTATAGTGTAGAAATCTAGTAGAAAAGTGACAAATGTGTTGACCAATTTGGTCTTCTAAAGATTTGAATCATAATCAAAGAAATAGAATTTGCCCCTATTTTGATATCTCCTCCCTGGTGATTGGAAATAACATTTCATTCGTCCCATAGGAAAATGAATTTGTTTCCTTAAAACCCCCAGGTGGAGATATTGAAGGTGTTGCTGAAGTCTTTTTCCATGAGCAATGTTGGAAGAATGGTTTTGATTTCTTTTCCAAAATTCAAAACTCTTCTTTTAGAGTAGTTTTGGCTTAAGTGAAAACAATACTTTTTCTATGAGCATTCATGTCAATTATTCTCCTTCTGTGTTGCTTAACTTTTAAGTAATGGAACCAATATGATATACATGAATAGTCATTTTTTTCTATTAATGACAAAATTGGAGATCATTGTAGTCTTTGCCAATTGGGTGTCTAGTTTTTTAGCAGTTTGGGAAAAAAAATCTTTTCCTACTTGTAGTTCTTTTCCCAAGGGATAGGAAGTTGGTTTAACTGAAAATCTCAATTTTCATCAAACAATTTGCATCCCTGTCTATCTATAGTTTCCATTTCGCTTGTATAGATTGAGAAGAAAATCTCTACTCTCCTTTGGATGTGAACCAACATTAAGAAGCACCCCTTCAATGTCTAAACCCAATTTGCTTTTACTAGATCATAAGTGACATTTGCTAAATTTGGGACCTAGTTGGTCCTACAATGCAAACCACAACATTGAAATAGTAATATCTAACAAAAGTCATGACAAAGAATGATCCCAACTAAGGACTGAAATATTAGTCACAATTAAAATATTGAGTGAGATGATGCACATGCATAGCCAAAATACTTCTATCATATGCTTTCTATAAGTAAGGATGGTCCTTTAGAACTTCATTTATATCTAGATATAGATGCAAGGAAAAGTAATATGACATGGACTCATGATTAGTTCTTAAAATTTAGGCATGAATAACCAAAGTGTTTGAACTCATTAGAAAATCATGTGCATCATGCAATCTCTTTCATCAATAAAAGATTTAAAAGAATTCAATGAAAAATATAGTGTAAGTTTTATGAAAATGCAAATTTCTAAAAATTGTTTCTAAGATGATGTAAAAGAATGTTCTACAATAGTCTCTATTTATCTCTCTCTCTCTCTCTCTCTCTCTCTCTCTCTCTTTATATATATATATATATAAACTTATGGATTTTAATAAGTAAATTCATGATTGTTATTTGAATTTTTTTTATATTTATTTTTCAGGGACAAGGAAAAAAAAACTTAGATTTGCAATCTAGTATAACTCTAAAATTGATCATCCTAGAAAGTGAACTACTCATCTTTAATGGAAAATGCTGAAGAATCTGATGAGAAGGTTTGTATTTTTAGTACTATTTGGGATGTTAACGTGTTAATGATTCTTGTGTATGAGATTACCCCTTCAATAGCAAAATATATATCTATTGCATTTCATATGCTAAAAATATACCAAATAAGTTAAGCCTAGATAATAAGTCTATAGATGATATTATATCTCAAGTTTGCCATAAATAATGAACTAATCAAGTTAAGTTTTTTATATGTTAATCAAAATATTTATTTAAACTAAACTATAGTTAAGTCTTATATACAAAGAACTTGACTGAGGTTAAGTCTCATTGACAAATAACATAATCATAGTTAAGTTCTCAGTTAAAATATTTCATACTTGCTTACAATATAATTAATTGAATCGATATTTTGATTTTAGTAGTAGTTAAATTTTTTGTAATTTATTTTAGTTCATGCAGAATGTTTGTAACTCTTAATATATTTTCTTAATATGAAGCACAATGTATGTGACTTTGCAGGCTACCACTTCTTCAACAATCTTCATACAGAAAATACGTAATGAAGATCACTTCCCATCTAAGGTGGCTTTCTTATCCGACATTATTGCCATTGACAACATAAAGAAAAACTTGAATGAAACCCAACTAGAGATGTTTAAAACATCTTGTTTTGGCCACTTTTTGGGTATGGCTAATTTGAAATTTTCTGCTCAAATTGTTCATAATATGTTGTTACGCCAATGTGACATTTAAAAAAAAAAAGATGAACATGTGGATACTTGTTCACTCAAAAGGATTGAGATCTAGTGTGTTGGAGCTTACATTAATAATCGGGTTGAAATTTAGGAAAATTTCACAATTTGGCATAACATCTTTAAAGATAATAGATCAATATTTCAATAGAGAGAATAAGATTTGTAATGATCGATTGGAAGAGGTTTTCATCGCATTATGTAAGAAAGAAAAAAGAATGGGCACAAAGAAGACAAAAAATAAAGCAAAGTTAAATGGGAAATCAAATCTTGATGAAGACATTGTAAACTTCATTTTTAAGCTTTAAGTTCATCATTCAATTAAAAAAGACTGAATCAAAGTACGGTTACATGTTTTGTGCCCCTATTCACAATATATAAAAAATAAAAATATCAAATATTTTATATGCCCAATCATCATCTACAAAAAACAACAAAAAATTTACCATAAAAATATCAAATATTTTAGTGACAGTTTCATTCATTCTCTTATTGTAAGGAGCAATCTTGCATGCCTATTTCAGTGTGTCCACTATTATCATTTTGATAATACAGGGGGATTGGTCGTTTACATGACTTTCGATTATGACCATAATCACCACATCGACCACACCACCATCTACGCTTACCCTCTCCACCTGAATGGATTCTTTCCTTCCTTGGTCTTCCTGTTGGCCGCCTTGTTTTTAGTGGTAATATAACTCTACTGCTTATATCATCAGGTATCATCCACCAATCCCTTTGATGTCTAGGAGGATAGATGGACTCAGCATATGAAGATAATAATGAGTTCACTGTGTAATATTTGGAGCATAAAGGATAGCGTGACATATGTGCATATCTACAAGCAGCAATAGCATGTGAACACGGTATGTGATCAAGATCAAAACGTCGACATGTGTATGAATGATTATGTAAATTCACATGATCACTAACACCATTATATTTAACATTATACTCCATCGAGTTGATTGCTTCAACTTCATATGTTGATGATGTATTGTACCTTACACGAAGCTCTCCATCATCCCATGTTGTTAGCTCAGTTGTTATTGACAATGTTTGTCGTTTAAGGTTTGCAAACCATTTTTGAAGTAAATTTCTTAACTCTTCAATTAACTGAAAAATAAGATCTCTTGCATTTTTTAACACAACATTCAAACTTTTAGCAATCTCTGTGGTCATAATGTTATATTTTTTTTTTGGTAGAATGTGAACGTGTCCATCGCTCAACACCTGCATCTATTATATATATTGTTGCTCTCGGAGAAATCATTTATAGTTGCCCAAATATAACATTGAATTCTGACAAGCAGTATCAACATCATGAAACAACTTATGGACTTCGGCATTTTTAAACTTTGTTTTGAGGTTTTGCTTCATGTGATAAGTGCACACACCATGGCTTGCATGAGGAAAAAAATTTTGCACAATTTTTTCAATGTTGTTGTGACGATCTGAAACCACCACGAGATCATCAACATGGTCAATTTCTCCATGCAATTTTTTAGGAACCATTCCCAAGAAGAATCATTTTCAAAATCACCAATTTCAAAACATAAAGGGTATATTTGATTGTTTCCATCCTTACATGTAGCAACAAACAAAGTTCCTAAGTACCTTGTCTTCAAAAATGTTCCATCGATTGTAATGACAGGCCTTATTGATATACAAAACCCAAAAATACATGCATCAAGAGCCTTAAAAAAATACTTAAATTGATTGTCGTGGTCAATAACTATATCAGTAATGGTGCTAGGATTTTTTTTTCTCCAACACATAACAATAAGATGGTAAAGCACTATAGGACTCCTCTGGTGATCCTCTAATAGAATTTATAGCAAATTCTCTAGCTCTTCATGCCTTATCATAGCTTATCCCCACACCGTACTTGTTTTGAATATCAACTACAATGTCTTTTGGTCAATATTGATGACCAACCCCTTGATATATTTCTCTTATGCTTTCACCAATCAACCAACTACTTGCATGATGATGATCACGGGATATCATATCCAAGCTACAAGTGTGTGTTGAATGATATTTCCTTATTTGAAATAGATCATAATTTCCCAATTTGATTGCACGAAGTCGCCACTTGCATTCTTTATTGACACATCCAACAGATAATAACTTGGTCGAAGATTTTAATGTTTTGAACTGAAACTTTCTTTTCAAAGCAATCATGCACAACTTCTTCTGCAATTCTTTCTTATTGGAGTATATTTGGTGCTCTTCCATGTAGTCATCACCAGTTTCACTATTACCAACTATAAATGGTTCCTCTATGCTTTGTTCTACATGACTTTCATATTCCATTATTGCCTTTTCCATTACATCAATTTGCATTACTTGGCTATCCTTGTTCGGGTTGACATTCATTCCACCATTTTCATCATCCTTGTTCATATTCAAGTTATGAGAATCAAAACAATTAAGTGGATCATAGTTCAACCTTGTTCTATTTCCATCATCAAAACCATTCAAAGATTCACTACTATTTATGAATATTGGGTCCATATTGATTTCTTTCTCAACCCTAGATAAAGTATGAGAGCCAAAATCAATGTTGATGATTGATTCATACCCATGATTGCCACTTCTTTTCTCTATTGTGATACATAATGGAACTGACAACTTACCATCAGTACAATTTAAACGAATGAAAATTTTCACATCTCCATCATTTCTTAGTTGTATAGGAGTGGATGTTATATTGCCATTGAATACATACTTCATCGAAATATTGTGCTTTGTTGGATCTACTTTCAAAATGTGACAAACAATCTTCAATTATTCCTCATATGTTGTAGTCTTCTTAAGTTCAATACCTTTGCCTTGGCAGCCTTCAAAGTAGTACATGTTTCCATTTTGCACCCAATCTCCTTCATACAAAAGCATTATTCGCACTTCATCAATCATTGTAACAAAAATAAATAAATAAATAAATTGAATTATTGATACAAAAAAATAATATTAAAATAGTAGTTATTTGGATAAGTAACTCAATCCCGCAAAGTTGTTGATTAACATGTTGAACTGTACTCAACTATCTTCAAGTTTTATATATAAAGAACTTAACACTAGTTACGTCCAATTTTTACATGTTAAATACGAACTTTACTTTTTTCGTACAAATCTTTTTGACAAAAAATTTCACTCATGTTTACTCTAAAAATTTCATTTTTTTCCCTACAACCAAATAATGTTGAGAATAGCAAAACTAAGGTAATTTTTTTTCCCAAATTGGTTTACATACCTTCATTTGACCTCGCCATATGTTTTTCTTTAATCTGCTCTACTTCTATTACCTCAATTTTGATGGTGGGTTGCAGTAATGGTGTATACGAACGTACTCACAATGTTAGTGAGAGATATGCAAACAGATGTAGTACCGATGAGAGAGGTAAAACTAAAATGTTTTGCTTTTGGAGAGATATCATGGCTTTGGTGGGGGATTTTACTCTTCTCTGTTTCTCTACTCTTTTCTGCTTCTCTTCACTCAATTTTATTGGTGGGTTACAGAGATGGTATATAGGGAAGTACTCACAGTGTTGATGAGAGAGATGTAGTATTGATGAGAGAGGTAAAACTAAAAAGTTTTCTGCTTTTGAAGGGATATCATGTCTTTGGTGGGGGATCTTATGTGTTTTTGGAGGTAAATAAATAAGGGTAAAAATGTCCAAATTAGGTCCTCTCTCAAAACAATTAACTGGTGAGGTTACTTTTACAATTTTACCTTTATTTTGAGTCACCTATCCAAATAACCCTATTTTATTTTAATGAGGACTTCAATATTTTATATTGAATCTTATTTTGAAGATATAATTTTAATTAAATACATTAAACTCTATCTTCAAATTACCACTTCAATAGAATGCACTAAAATCATATCTTCAAATCACGACTTTAACAAAATACATTAAAATTTATATGCGTCTTTATTGGTACAAAGTTTCATAGATTTGAAAATATTTTTGAAAATGTGGTATTTTAAAAAATATTTTTTTTTTAATTATGTTTTTTTTTATTTAAAAAAAAAAAAAAAAAAGCCCTCAACTATATATAAATGGTTCCATAGCATAAATCTACTATAAATTAAAATTGAAAATTAGGAAGTATATTTTTTTCCCAATAAGAATACGTTTGACAGTGATTATAAGAAATATTTTTAACATTTTTAATATTTGAATGATAAAAATATTCAAGTGTTACAAAGATTAAAAACATTTTCTAAAATCATTACCAAATGCACTCTAAATCTTATTAGCAATTTTGCATCACAATTTGCTAATAAATACATTTTTATCTCTTTGGAACACTGAGGATTTCTCTCCAAGTTATTATTGAAAAGAGGTAGCCAAATGTAGTTCTCTTCTTGAAGCCAACAGCTGATGCTAAAATCATCCAACCGTAAACAACTGAAAGTTGAAACATAACTTCCATTTCCCGCCAATGCCAAATCTGCAAAACCAACTACAAAAAACACAATTTCCTTTATTTTCACTGCCCAAAATTGCTTCTCACACTCACTTCAATTGGTTCCTCTATCGATTCCTCTCCTCCGCCATATCCACTGTCACATGCTTCAAGAGTTGCAAGCGTTTCTCCTTTGAATTGCTTACCGTCAAGACCACAAATCCATGTATTCCCTTATCAAGACTTTTGCAGGAAATCGTCGATTCTTGCAATCCGTTTTCCTCTTCAAGAAGCTTCTCCTTTCACCTTCGTGGCTGAAACCAGACATACTCATCTTCCCTCCGCTCATCAAGTCATGTGCTTATCTCCCTCATCCAAATTTTGGGTTTCTAATTCATGGGTATTTAATGAAGTGCGGATTCGGGAATTGGGTGGGTGTCGGAAATAGTTTAATCCGCATGTATATGAAGTTTGGGCATGTTTGGGATGCTTACGGTGTGTTTGAAGAAATGCCCATTAGAGATGAAGATTTGTTTAATTCTTTAGTTTCCGGTTTTGGGTCAAATGGGTTTTATGATGAGGTGTTGGTTCTCTTTGAACAGATGCTAGATGTGGGTTTGTTACCTTCTTTGGATTCTGCATTTTATGTAATTATGGCTTGTGGTGAATTGGGAAACCTGAAAAAGGGAACGTTGGTTCATGAGTTTCTAATTGAAAATGGGTTTGATAGGAATGTATCAATTTTGAATTCCTTGATTTCAATGTATATTAAGATTGGAAAGATAGATTTTGGGAGACGCGTTTTCTGTGACATGCCGAAAAGAGATATAGTGTCTTGGAATTCGTTGATTACAGCATATGCACGGAATGGTAATTGGGCTGAAGCATTCAACCTTTTCTTATCCATGAAAAGTGCTGAAGATTTGTTTCCAAACCGAATTACATTTTTAGGTTTATTGTTGGCTTGTGGACAAATTGGGAACCTTGATCTAGGAAAAAGTATTCATGGGCACTTGATTTGCACAGGATTAATTTCTGACCTCCGTCTTGGAACAGCTATGGTCAATATGTATGCGAAGTGTGATAGAGTTGAGTGTGCTCAGACCATATTTGAAGAGGAATTATTTGACAGGAGTTTGGTTTCATGGAACTCATTGATTGCAGGTTATTCACACAATGGTTATGATCAGAAGGCAACATTACTCTATGAAAGAATGATTTCAGAGTCAAATCTGAAACCTGATGCAGTCACATTTGCCAATGTGGTTCCTGCTTATGCAAGCTTAGCAGATATAAGAAGAATCCAATCAATCCACTCATTCATTGTAAAGAAAGGCCTTGACATGGATGGAGATGTTGTTCTAGGAACAGCAATGGTGGATGCATATGGGAAGTGTCTAGATATGAAGGCAGCCAAATCCTTGTTCTCTGGCATTAAAAAACCAAACACTGCTACATGGAATGCAATGATTGCAGGGAATAATCTGAATCACCATGCTGACAAAAGCATGCTCCTGTTCCTTGAAATGCTTCAAAGCAAGGTGTTTCCAGATGCAATCACAATGGTCATGTTATTTCAATCCTGTGGTGAAATCGGATCACTGAAGGAAGGGACTATGGTCCATTGCTATTGCCTTTCTAAAGGTTTTTCTCCGCACCTTACTGTGGGAAACGCAATAATAGACATGTATATGAGATTTGGTTGTGTGAAAAGTTCACAACTCCTTTTCAATGAAATGTCTCTCAAGAATGTTGTCACATGGAACACAATGCTTTTTGGGTATGTCAAAATTGGTGACTCTGCCATGGCCATGAGAGTTTTCTGCCAGATGCAGTCAGAAAATCAGTACAAACCAGATTCAGTCACAATGATCTCATTCATTCAGGCCTCTGCAGCTATTTTGACCAGTTGTGGTGCTGAAATTGCCCATGGTTTCATATCTAAGCTAGGACTTGACTCTGAAACACTGGTCATGAATTCTCTAATTGATGCATATGCAAAAACTGGTTTTATAGAAAAGGCAAGAAGCTTGTTTATGCAGATGGGTAATTTGAGGGACCAAAGCTCCTGGAATATAATGATTGCTGGATGTGGAATGAATGGTCAAGGGAGAGAAGCATGTGAGCTTGTGTCTCATATGGAAGAAGATGGCTACAGGCCTAATTCCATCACATTTACTTCTTTACTCTCATCTTGTAGTCATTCTGGCTTGATTGAAGAAGGTTGCTGGTACTTTGATATGATGATGAGAAAGTACAAAATCGAGCCGGGTTTGGAGCATTGGACTTGTATTATTGACATGCATGCACGAGCAGGGAGGTTGGAAGAAGCATATCAATTAATAGAAAATGGGCTCCATCAGAATTCTGATGGTGATGCTTTATGGGATTGTGATGCTGTTTGGGGAGCTCTTCTGAGTGCATGTAGGATGAACATGAACATGGAGCTTGGTTTGCTTGCTGGAGAAAAACTACTAAAATTAGCACCTGATAATTGTGGTTATCGGACGTTGCTATCAAATTTATATGCCTCAGGCAAGAGATGGGATGAAAAAGCAAAGTTGAGGAGAGAGTTTGAAGACCGGAGGCTGATGAAGAAACCAGGTCTCAGTGTGGTAGAAATGTGATGGATTGATAGCACATACAAGTGGACAGATAGAAATCATGCTGTTTCAGGTAGACAAAATATGGAAAAAAATATGCAGAGAACTACATGGTTTCACCATGCTTTCTCAGTCTAAAGTAATGGGTGCAGTGATCCCTGCGGACAGTTAACTGAATATAATCCTCAGCATTGGAAAAGCATGAAGCACAGTGCACCTCTGGAGAATTGAAGATGGCTGTTAAGTGGGTCTGGTATGAGATTGTCTCCACTAGTGATGTTGTCAGGTATTCTTTCCATTCATTTATCCCATTCCCTTGCCCTGTTTACAGTTTTTGTTTTCTTCTAATTGATTAGGGTTCTAATATTGCGGATGTTCAGGATGGAACCTATTGAATTGAATTATAGGACACGACATCATGCATGTGTACAACAAAGCTGATTTAACTCTCAACCATGCTATGATTTTGATTTCATCCTTCCACAGTAGTTGGTTGCTGCCAAACTATATTGAGGTACTGAAAGATCGTACTTAGAATCTCGGACCGTAATACAATAGGCATGGTTATGCATGCATTTTACCAATGTGTGTTATGTTATTTCTGTGATGAATTCAGAATTATTACAAATATAAATGGGGAGAATCATGTTATTTACCCGTGTATCAACACCTTAACACCTACAACTCTCCTCAAATTTTACAATATTTGCTAACTAGATTTAAGTGAATGCCATTTTGATTGAAATGAATCATATAGTGATTTCCTCCTTGATTGGATTAATCAATTAGCCATTTGATTTCAACCATTTGATTGAAATCAATTTGCTAATTGATTGTAGCAATTGTGCCTTCCATCACTCCTGCCTATTTAAGCTAGCCCGGAGATCTATAAATACAGTTGCAGTCTAACTGTCTCAATATCCCCATCTTAGAGCTTTTCTCCTCTCCTCTTCTCTCCTTTTATGATGCCTTGTGATTATAACTTTATTTTTTCCTTTCCAAAGAGTCAAACTGTACCATATTTGAGCCTTGATTGTCATTTTGATTCAATCAACCAGATAGTGATTTCCTCCTTGATTGAATCAATCAATTATCCATTCAATTGAAATCAATAAACTAATTGGTTGTAGCAATCACGCCTTTCATCAGTCTTTCTACTACCTATTTGACTTAGCATCAAGAGTCTATAAATACAGTTGTAGTCTAGGCTTCTCAGTATCCTCTTCTTAGAACTTCTCTTCTCTCTTCTTCTCTGCTTCTATGAGACCTTTTGAGCTCTCTTCTACTTACAATCAAGAGTGGTTCTACTGATCTCTTTTACCACTCTTCTTGACTCCTTAGAGGAACAGAATGTCCAGAGCTGTCGTCTCTACTCTTCTAAGGAGTGCACCTCAAGCAATTCTGGTTGTTGAATCCTACAGGTAGAACACCAACTACTGCTCTATTGCATTGGGATAGAGGGTAGAACTACTTTAAGGACAGTAACCTATCACACCTTAGCTGAAATCCGATAAGTTATAGGCCTTTTATTTTTAGAAATTTATAGTCTATACTTGTGTTATTGCGCCCCCTCCGCAGCCCCCCTCCCCCCTCTCTCTCTCTCTCAATATTTCCAATAATCTTAAAAGTATTTCTAATATGGAGGCATCTCTAGTTCACACTAGATCCGACCCCTAAAAGATCAATCCCTTTAATGGGACTTTTTCAAAAGATGACAAGAAAGAGTTGTTTTAACCATAAATGTTGTGAACCTAGGACATATTTTGACTTATGCCAAACTAGAAGATAATTCTGAAAATTTGCTTGCATAGGAAAATGGTAGCAAGCAAGTTCGCCATGTAATTTTGAGTACTTGTCAAATGAATTATTTAACCCCTCTCAAGCATGCTAAAGAAATGTTGGATAAGCTGAACCAAAACAATAGGTTCAAAAATAGAAGTCCAAGCCTAACTCAGTAAAAAAGGTTCAAAACCCCACAATAATGAAGAATGAAGCTGTTTCATTTGTGGGAAGCTTATGCACCACACTACATAATGCCGCCATAGAAAGATGAGTGAGGAGTTCATCCTTAAGGCCAAACCTGGTATAGACAAAGGTGATAGTTGTTATAGTCTCCTCTGAGGTGCACATAATCACCAATGTGAAGGACTAAGTGGTAGATTCTAATGCTACTAGGCACATTTGTGGAAATGGATGTGCATTTTCCTCTTATACTACAATAGGGGAAGGCGAGGAACAGGTATGCATGGGTGGCTTACAACCTTCACTCGTGATTGGTAAAGGGAAGGTTCTTCTCAAGCCAACCTTAGGCAAAGTACTTGCCTTTAATGATGTCCTTCACGTGTCTAACATTCATTGAAATTTGGAATTGGTTTCTCTACTTGGGAAAATAAGGGTAAAGATCATGTTCAAGTTAGATAAGATCATTCACCAAGAGTGATATATTTGTTAGGAAGGGATACTATAATTATGGCCTCTTTATGTTGAATTTTTCGGAACTTGTTATTGATGATAATGCTTCTACTAGTGGTTACTAAGTTGATTCCTCTAGAGTGTGACACATTAGACTAGGATATATTAACTTTTTTTTTCATAAATGAAGAAAATGATTGACACTAGATTAATTCCTAAAATAGCTCTCAAAAACCTTGGGAAATGTGGGGTATAAAATCATTGAAAAAAACATATAAAACTATTGAAAGAGATTGAAGTCTAATTCATAGCGACTTAAGAAATCTTAAAAATACAATGACTATAGGTGGTGAAAGATTCTTTTCATAACTTTTATAGATGACTACTCAAGGTATAGAAGAGTATACCTCTTGAGAGACAAAGGTGAAACCGGAGGGGCTTTCATAAAATATAAAATGGAAGTAGAAAACCTACTAAGTAAGAAGGTTGACAAACTCAAAACCAATAGGGAGAGGAGAATATGAGTCTAACCCTTTCAAGACCTTTTGTTGAAAAACATAGGATCATTCATGAGATTACTTCATTATAATCCGCATAATCTAATAGAGTGGTAGAAAGGAAGAGTAGGACCTTAAAAGACAATGAATATCATGTTTGTAACTTCAAGAAAAACCTTAAACTTATGGGGGAAAAACTATTTTCTCTGTGTCTCACATTCAAAGTAGGATGCCCTATAAGAAAATTGGTAAAACGCCATATGAGCTATGGAAAGGCCATGCACCTAGCATACCTCAACATGTGGGGGTGCTTTGCAAAGGTTCTCTTAGCTCAACCTAAGAGATGAAAATTAGGTCCTAAAACCGTTGATGTAATTGTACGCACAAATTTCGTAAAAGTGTTGTGAAATTAGTAAAACAATAGCAAAAAATAATGTGAATAAAATATTTATTAAAATAAAAATATTGTGGGTACAATCTCAAAAATAATATTCTTTCCAAAATAATATTTGCCCTCCGATTATTTTGCTTTGATCACAACTTGAAGAATGAGAATGACGTTTTCTTGATTTTGAAGATCAATCAAGGGCCATAAGTGGCTTTTTCCCGAATGAACTTGTTGAATAGCGAAGAACACATGTGTAGTCCTTTTGCCGTTTACTGAACTTGCACAGAGATTTGATGAAACTTTTTCTTTTGTTGTGAAGCCTCTTTCCCCATACAAAGTTGCCTTTGGATTTTTTCTTTAGGATTTTCCTTTCTGGATTTTTCTGATTTCTTATTTTCTCCCATTTTTTCTTTTTTCTTGAAAGAAATCACCTCTACTTATAGGTGAAGGTAGGGAATTCGAATTTTGAGTTCCCAAATTTTAGTTGCTTAATTCAAGGGATTTAGTTCATTGATTGTAGCAACTTTTCTTCTTTTGAAGGTTTCACCAAGATGATAATAATAATAATAATAATAATAATAATAATACTTTTCTTATTATTATCATTATCCTTTTTATAATTGGAGATTAGGTTTCACCAACAAGATAATAATAATAATAATATTTTTCTTCTTCTTATTATTATTATCCTTTTTATAATTGGAGATTAGTTTCATTTTTTTAAGGAAACTTATCCATAATAGGATCTGCATTTATTTATTTTGAAGACCAAATTAGTGGTAATTTAATCCACTAAATTTTTTTATGTCTATAGTGATGTTCATAGGTTATGCTGAAAATAATGTAGCATATAGATTCTTAGTCTGACAACAACTTATCGGAAGTAAATACTATAATAGAAATAAAGAATGCTAATTTCTTTAGGACTCTTTTTCCTATGAAAACTAATGGAGAAGATCAAATTCATAAATCAATTCTCTATGAATCTAATGAACATTCTGAGATTGAATTAAGAAATAAATGAGATAAAAGTAACAAACCTTGGAGATGATTTCTAAATTTTCCTAATAGATAAGGACCCAAAGGCTTATAAAGAAGAGATGTCTTCTCTTAATGCACCCTTCTGGAAGGAGGGTATAAAAAGTGAAATCAAATTAATCATGTTTAACCATACTTGGTAAGTAGTGGATCTATCTCCTGAAACAAAGATAATAGGTTGTAAATGGATCTTTAAATGGAAATTAAAAAAAATGGATCCATGGAAAAAGGCGTAGTTGGTTGCCAAAGAATATATACAAAGGATAGATGTAGACTATTTTGACACTTTTGCTCCTTTGAGTAGGGTTTTCTCCATTATAGTATTATTGACTCTGGCTTCCTTTCATAATGTGGTGATATAATAGATGGATGTCAAGATTGGGTTCTTGAATGGGAATCGAAAGAGGAAATCCATATGGATCAAGCAAAGAGTCATGTGGTTCCTAAAGAGAAGCCAAAGGTGTATATGATAGTTAAATCCTTATTTGGATTAAAACAAGTGCCTAAATAGTGGCACAACAAGTTTGATCATGTTTGTATCCAATGGATTTTTCATTCATGATGCTAATAAATGTGTTTATTTTAAACTAGGAGATAATGCATGTGTTATTGTCTAGTTGTATGTCAATGATATGTTGATTCTTGGAAATAGCTTAGAGGTCATTTGTGAGACCAAGAGATTCCTAGGGTCTAACTTTGGCATGAAGGACATGGGAGAGGTAGAGGTGATTCTAGGAATTAAGATAACTGGAACACATGATGAGCTTAAACTTTCTTAAGAACAATATGTTGAGAAAATCCCAAGGAAGTTTGAACACTTTAACCGTAAGTTTATGTTAACTTCTTATGATTCCAGCTCATAGCTGAAGAAAAGTAGAGAACATAGTATTGTCCAACTAGAGTATGGTCAAATAACTAGTAGCCTGATGTACTTAACTAACTGTACCAGATCTGACAGTGTCTATGTAGTGGGTAGATTGAATTAGTACACCTAAACTCTTGACCATGAACATTAAAATACTATTTATAGAGTACTTAAGTACTTGAGAGGTACCATTGACCGTGGTTTATGCTATAGTGGATTTCAAATGTGCTTAAAGGTTACAATGATGCTAACTATATTGGTGATGCAAATGAGATGAAATCAACAAATGGGCAAGTCTTTACCCTTGAAGGAGGAGCAATTTCTTTGAAGTTTTCCAAGCAAATTTGCATTGCTCGGTCCACTAAAGACCAAATTTATTACTTTAGAGAAGACAAGTTCTGAGGCTAAATGACTTATAAACCTCTTGGCATATATCATGTTATAGAAGATATCAACACCATTGGTGTTTATGCACTATGATAGCTTGGTAGCAATAGCTAAGGCTAAGAGTAAGATATTTAATAAAAAGAATAGGCATATATGCTGAAGGCACAACATTGTGAGGCAATTGCTTGAGACATGGATCATATCTAGGGTTTTGTTCTGTCTTAATTAAATTTGATCAATCCTCTTACTAAACCACTAAGTAGAAAATTAGTAGAAGAAAAATCAAGAGGGATGAGGCTTATGCCTAATGCAAAAGCAAAGAATGATGATAACCTAAAATACATGAATAGAGATCTCAAGAAGTATGCTCATATAGGTAATAACAAGTTAATTATTTACTATGAAATGTTGTATCTAATACTTATATCTAAGAGTCCATCCTTAAGATGTGTGTGTGTGTGTGTATATACTAGACACATATTACCAAGACCTGACTTGGAACACAAAAAAAAAAAAAAAAAGATTTCTCCATAAAGCTTTACTAAACATATCACCTAACTGATCTTCAAACTTGATGTAAGGAGTTATCATTTTCTTGCTCATCACAATTTTTCTAATAAAATGACAGTCCACTCAATATGTTTGGTCTTTCATGAAAACATCGTTTACTAACAATGTGAATAGCAACTTGATTATCATAGTACATAGTCATAGACTTTTCAAGAGAATATCCAAGTTCTTGTAACAAGTTTTGAATCCTCATTCACTCCCACATTGTATGTGTCATGGCCTTGTATTCTACTTCAACACCGGATTTAGCTACTACATTCTGCTTTTTACCACTCCAAGTAACTAGATTACCACAAACAAAGGTATAATACCCACTAGTGGACCTCTTATGAATTGAGGATCCTGTCCAGTCCATATCTGAAAGGCTTACAACATTAAGGTTAGAGTTGGACCTTCTTCTATAGAGTACTCCCATACCTATAGTACTTGTAAGATGTCTTAGGATTTTACTGCTTCTCAATGAATTTGCTTGGGTGCTTCCATGAACTGACTCACTGTACTAACTGGAAAAGTAATGTTAGGTAGGGTGATTGTCAAATAAATGAGCTTGCCCACTAGACTCTGATATCTTTTATCTGAAAACACAGGGTTATCATCTGCATTAAGATTTACATTTTGCTCCATAGGAGTGTTACCTTAAGATTCTACACATTGCTTCTCAATGAATTTGCTTGGGTGCTTCTATGAACTGACTCACTGTACTAACTAGAAAAGTAATGCTGGGTCTGGTAATTGTCAAATAAATAGCTTGCACACTAGATTCCAATATCTTCTTTCATATGAAAACACAAGGCTATCATCTCCATTAAGATTTACATTTTGCTCCATGGGAGTGTTAATTGGCTTTACTCCTAACATGCTAGTTTCATTAAGCAAATCCAATTCATGCTTCCTTTTAGGACAAAACAGTCTCACATCTACTATGTGCAACTTCAATGCCTAAGAAGTAACACAATAACTCAAGATCCTTTATCTTAAAAGGTATTTTTCAAGTAATTTTTCACTTTTTCAATATCTGTAACATCGCTCTTAGAAACAATAGTATCATCCATATATATAATGAATACTACTATGAGAGTTTCCCTATTGAGAACAAATACTGAGTGTTCATAATTACATCTTCTAAAACTAAATGATAGAAGAATAAAACTCAATTTATCAAACCAAGCTTGAGTAGAATGCTTTAGTCTTTAAATAGCCTTATTTAGTTTGCAAACTCTAACTGTTGATTCCCCCTGAGTAACAAACCTAGGTGGTTGAGAGACTTCCTCACTAAAATCACCATACAAGAATGCATTCTTCACATCTAACTGATGTAAATGCCAACTAAAATTAACAGTTAAGGAAATTAAAATACGTACTAACTTAAGATGAGCAACAAGAGAGAAAGTTTTAAAATAGTCCACACCATAAGTTTGAGTATACCCCTTAGTAACGAATTGATCTTTCAATTGCTTTTATAGTCCCATTTGGATGATACTTAATAGTAAAAACCCAGCAATGGCCTACAACATCCTTTCCTTGAGGCAAATCAAGGAGTTCCCAAGTGCCTCTATTTAGGAGAACATGCATCTCTCTTCTATGACCTTTTTCCACATAGTATGATTTAGAGCTTCGTGATAAGACTTGGGATGGAAATCGAAGATAAGGCATGAGTAGAACACTGAAAAGTGGAGGAAAGGTTATCAAAAGCTACATAATGAGTAAGAGGATAGTGAGTACAATTGCGTTTACATTTCCTGAGTGCATTATGGAGGTTTGACTCATTGAGAATTGAGAGAACAAAAATAGGTGATAGTATAGGATCATCCATTGAAGAATTCAAAGGAGGTAGAGATAGAATTTGATCTACCTCAATGTCTGTAGCCAGTCTTTTCCATTCATACACTTGTGATAATTTCTAGGTCTTAGATAAAGAAATATCAATAACAACAGGAAAATGAACAAACTTAGACTGAAATAAGTCATTTTCAAACCCTAGATGGAAAAGATAACCTATGATGTTTGCCAAGTTCACACAACTCACACTCAAGCTTATTGGACAACTTTGGAGACAATCCTAAGGAATGTAATTGCTCAAAAAAGGCATAACCCAATCTATAAGGCTATTGGAGAGGAATAATAGACGAAGAGAAAGCAATAGCATTTGACATCTTTCTATCATGAGACTAGAATTTAGACTCACTACTGAGATAATAAAGCCTATCTCACCTAAGTTCTCCACCAATCATTGTCTTCATGTGGAGATCCTAAAAAAATTAATGAGTAGGAAAAAAGATAGCATCACAATTAAGTTGTTTAGTAAGTTAACTAACAGATAATAAATTAATAGGAAATTAGGTACATATAGAATAGAATCAAGTTTAAAAGGAGATGAGGGAATGTGATATACCATCCCTTGATCAAGGATAGAAGAAGAAGATCTATCAGCAAGAAGGACCGAGGATATATTAGAAGTCTTAGTTAAGTGATATTATTAGGACTCTTCAGTCACATGACTAGAAGCTCCAGAATCTATAATCCAAGGGGAAGAAGACTAACCAGTAAGAATAGCAAGTGTATCCAAATGTGCTAAGGTAGTAGTAGGGGCACTGATATTAGATTGCAAAGAACTTTATGAGGATTGTTGCACAAGTTTGTTATAATCATCTAAAGATAAAGCATAGACTCCCTACTGCCACATGCAGGTTGAACAAGATTAGGAACATCAACTCCATCATCAAAAGAGGAGACAATCTAATTAGCTCATGTAGGTGACCAAACTTATCCCAACATTTATCAGAGGTATGATTAGTCCTACTACAATGTGAGCATTGTTTACAATTACAAGGGCCCTTAATCCAGAAACCATTTAACCAAGCGCATGTCCGGGATCATTACCCTAAGGGAGGTTACACCACGTATACGTGCATGATTGGAGCCACATTTTACAACTTTATTTTATTTTTTCCCTTTCCAGAGAGTCAATCAATCAACTAATTGATTGTAGCAATTGTACCTTCCATCACTCCTTTTGCCTATTTGAGCCCCACTTGGAGAGCCTATAAATATAGCTACAGTCTAGGCCCGTCAGAATCCCATCTCAGAGCTTCTCTCCTCTTTTCTCCTTCTTTGAGGCCTTGTGAGCTCTCTTCTATTTCCACTTGAGAGTGGTTCTGCTCATCTCTTTTACCACTCTTCTCAACTCCTCGAAGCAACAAAACATATAAAGTTGTCATCTCTGCTTTGTGAAGGCATGCACCTCTGCTAGCAATACAATCTTAAAGATAGAACGCCCACTGCTGTCTGCATTAAAATATATTCTTAGATGAGCGTAGAACTACTTTAAGGACAATGATCTTTTTTACCTCTTAGCCGAAATCCAACAAATCATCTGCCTTTTATTTTTAGAATTTCCAATTTATACTTGTTTTCTTGCCTCTCTCTCTCTTGATATTTTCAATGCATAACTTGTGTGCTTTATGTTTGTATATAAATTTTGAACCCTTGGAACCCTAGAACAGTTCAGATCTGGACAGACTATCATGATGCAAATTTCCCTTTCCCACCCCAATCTTCTCTTGTCTGACGTTTAACTCCAGATTTATGAAAGATCATCTACTTGATTGTATGTAATCACAACACCTCAACTTGAAGTCTCATTGAAAATGAAGAATTGTAATGAGGCTGAATCATGGATGTTGTTAAGGGCACACCTAGGCCCAAGATACAGCAACTCCCTAACTACAGCGTGTTGCCTGCCAAGTCACATGCCTTTTTTTATAGGTGCGACTCATATATATATTTATATATATAATTATTCTTGAAATTTCAAACTATGTATTGAAGCTTTTTTTCTTTTTTAACAATTGCATCATTTTTTTATTGGATGCTTCTTTTCAATGCCTGGAATTTTGATTCTTTTTGTTCCTTGCTTTAAAGTTTTGAGTCATATTTGATAACATTAAATGTATTATAGATGAGAATGATTTATAAAATTGAACATGCAAACTAGATTTCACCCCACTTCACTAGGTGCACACCTTGGTTGCTCCTTGCCCTAAAGCCCCAGGATAACTTTGCCCCTAGGTGCTTACACACACACACACACGAACAGGCATTAAACACTTCATGGCCTTGCACATACTTGATTCCTTGCTGCTTTATCTGATGCTTTATTTTGATCGTTGCATCTTTGAGCCTCAAAATTCATGGTGCTTGCAAATGGTGGACTCACCTGGATGGCCTTAGTCTAGGGCTATGATAGAAGAGCATAGTAACCATAACAGTGCCACGCTTTGGTCAGATACATAAAGATAAAACAAGGCATCTGAATTTGGTGGAAGATAATGTAATTATGGTATCACTATGCTATTGCTAGTTGCAGTCTTAAGATTTGTAGCTGTATGCTGCATAAGGTGTTAGTTGTTAGTCTTTACAATATTAAATCTGGAAATAAGCCTAAAGGTTTTATGTATTAAGATTTAAGACATTCTTGACCACGAGGCTTTCCTTTGCTGCTAATTTCTATATTGTTTGGAAAATTTCCTTGTGCTTTTAGAACAATTTAACTACTGCAGTTATGATCATCATTTTTTTTTTTTTAATTTTTTTAAATCTTAAGAATGTAATTAATGATGGAATATCTCATAAGCGAATCAAGAATGAGGTTTTNTGAAAGAAATCACCTCTACTTATAGGTGAAGGTAGGGAATTCGAATTTTGAGTTCCCAAATTTTAGTTGCTTAATTCAAGGGATTTAGTTCATTGATTGTAGCAACTTTTTTCTTTTGAAGGTTTCACCAAGATGATAATAATAATAATAATAATAATAATAATAATACTTTTCTTATTATTATCATTATCCTTTTTATAATTGGAGATTAGGTTTCACCAACAAGATAAATAATAATAATATTTTCTTCTTCTTATTATTATTATCCTTTTTATAATTGGAGATTAGTTTCATTTTTTTAAGGAAACTTATCCATAATAGGATCTGCATTTATTTATTTTGAAGACCAAATTAGTGGTAATTTAATCCACTAAATTTTTTTATGTCTATAGTGATGTTCATAGGTTATGCTGAAAATAATGTAGCATATAGATTCTTAGTCTGACAACAACTTATCGGAAGTAAATACTATAATAGAAATAAAGAATGCTAATTTCTTTAGGACTCTTTTTCCTATGAAAACTAATGGAGAAGATCAAATTCATAAATCAATTCTCTATGAATCTAATGAACATTCTGAGATTGAATTAAAATAAATGAGATAAAAGTAACAAACCTTGGAGATGATTTCTAAATTTTCCTAATAGATAAGGACCCAAAGGCTTATAAAGAAGAGATGTCTTCTCTTAATGCACCCTTCTGGAAGGAGGGTATAAAAAGTGAAATCAAATTAATCATGTTTAACCATACTTGGTAAGTAGTGGATCTATCTCCTGAAACAAAGATAATAGGTTGTAAATGGATCTTTAAATGGAAATTAAAAAAATGGATCCATGGAAAAAGGCGTAGTTGGTTGCCAAAGAATATATACAAAGGATAGATGTAGACTATTTGACACTTTTGCTCCTTTGAGTAGGGTTTTCTCCCATTATAGTATTATTGACTCTGGCTTCCTTTCATAATGTGGTGATATAATAGATGGATGTCAAGATTGGGGTTCTTGAATGGGAATCGAAAGAGGAAATCCATATGGATCAAGCAAAGAGTCATGTGGTTCCTAAAGAGAAGCCAAAGGTGTATATGATAGTTAAATCCTTATTTGGATTAAAACAAGTGCCTAAATAGTGGCACAACAAGTTTGATCATGTTTGTATCCAATGGATTTTTCATTCATGATGCTAATAAATGTTTATTTTAAACTAGGAGATAATGCATGTGTTATTGTCTAGTTGTATGTCAATGATATGTTGATTCTTGGAAATAGCTTAGAGGTCATTTGTGAGACCAAGAGATTCCTAGGGTCTAACTTTGGCATGAAGGACATGGGAGAGGTAGTGGTGATTCTAGGAATTAAGATAACTGGAACACATGATGAGCTTAAACTTTTCTTAAGAACAATATGTTGAGAAAATCCCAAGGAAGTTTGAACACTTTAACCGTAAGTTTATGTTAACTTCTTATGATTCCAGCTCATAGCTGAAGAAAAGTAGAGAACATAGTATTGTCCAACTAGAGTATGGTCAAATAACTAGTAGCCTGATGTACTTAACTAACTGTACCAGATCTGACAGTGTCTATGTAGTGGGTAGATTGAATTAGTACACCTAAACTCTTGACCATGAACATTAAAATACTATTTATAGAGTACTTAAGTACTTGAGAGGTACCATTGACCGTGGTTTATGCTATAGTGGATTTCAAATGTGCTTAAAGGTTACAATGATGCTAACTATATTGGTGATGCAAATGAGATGAAATCAACAAATGGGCAAGTTTACCCTTGAAGGAGGAGCAATTTCTTTGAAGTTTTCCAAGCAAATTTGCATTGCTCGGTCCACTAAAGACCAAATTTATTACTTTAGAGAAGACAAGTTCTGAGGCTAAATGACTTATAAACCTCTTGGCATATATCATGTTATAGAAGATATCAACACCATTGGTGTTTATGCACTATGATAGCTTGGTAGCAATAGCTAAGGCTAAGAGTAAGATATTTAATAAAAAGAATAGGCATATATGCTGAAGGCACAACATTGTGAGGCAATTGCTTGAGACATGGATCATATCTAGGGTTTTGTTCTGTCTTAATTAAATTTGATCAATCCTCTTACTAAACCACTAAGTAGAAAATTAGTAGAAAAAATCAAGAGGGATGAGGCTTATGCCTAATGCAAAAGCAAAGAATGATGATAACCTAAAATACATGAATAGAGATCTCAAGAAGTATGCTCATATAGGTAATAACAAGTTAATTATTTACTATGAAATGTTGTATCTAATACTTATATCTAAGAGTCCATCCTTAAGATGTGTGTGTGTGTGTGTATATACTAGACACATATTACCAAGACCTGACTTGGAACACAAAAAAAAAAAAAAAAAGATTTCTCCATAAAGCTTTACTAAACATATCACCTAACTGATCTTCAAACTTGATGTAAGGAGTTATCATTTTCTTGCTCATCACAATTTTTCTAATAAAATGACAGTCCACTCAATATGTTTGGTCTTTCATGAAAACATCGTTTACTAACAATGTGAATAGCAACTTGATTATCATAGTACATAGTCATAGACTTTTCAAGAGAATATCCAAGTTCTTGTAACAAGTTTTGAATCCTCATTCACTCCCACATTGTATGTGTCATGGCCTTGTATTCTACTTCAACACCGGATTTAGCTACTACATTCTGCTTTTTACCACTCCAAGTAACTAGATTACCACAAACAAAGGTATAATACCCACTAGTGGACCTCTTATGAATTGAGGATCCTGTCCAGTCCATATCTGAAAGGCTTACAACATTAAGGTTAGAGTTGGACCTTCTTCTATAGAGTACTCCCATACCTATAGTACTTGTAAGATGTCTTAGGATTTTACTGCTTCTCAATGAATTTGCTTGGGTGCTTCCATGAACTGACTCACTGTACTAACTGGAAAAGTAATGTTAGGTAGGGTGATTGTCCAATAAATGAGCTTGCCCACTAGACTCTGATATCTTTTATCTGAAAACACAGGGTTATCATCTGCATTAAGATTTACATTTTGCTCCATAGGAGTGTTACCTTAAGATTCTACACATTGCTTCTCAATGAATTTGCTTGGGTGCTTCTATGAACTGACTCACTGTACTAACTAGAAAAGTAATGCTGGGTCTGGTAATTGTCAAATAAATAGCTTGCACACTAGATTCCAATATCTTCTTTCATATGAAAACACAAGGCTATCATCTCCATTAAGATTTACATTTTGCTCCATGGGAGTGTTAATTGGCTTTACTCCTAACATGCTAGTTTCATTAAGCAAATCCAATTCATGCTTCCTTTTAGGACAAAACAGTCTCACATCTACTATGTGCAACTTCAATGCCTAAGAAGTAACACAATAACTCAAGATCCTTTATCTTAAAAGGTATTTTTCAAGTAATTTTTCACTTTTTCAATATCTGTAACATCGCTCTTAGAAACAATAGTATCATCCATATATATAATGAATACTACTATGAGAGTTTCCCTATTGAGAACAAATACTGAGTGTTCATAATTACATCTTCTAAAACTAAATGATAGAAGAATAAAACTCAATTTATCAAACCAAGCTTGAGTAGAATGCTTTAGTCTTTAAATAGCCTTATTTAGTTTGCAAACTCTAACTGTTGATTCCCCCTGAGTAACAAACCTAGGTGGTTGAGAGACTTCCTCACTAAAATCACCATACAAGAATGCATTCTTCACATCTAACTGATGTAAATGCCAACTAAAATTAACAGTTAAGGAAATTAAAATACGTACTAACTTAAGATGAGCAACAAGAGAGAAAGTTTTAAAATAGTCCACACCATAAGTTTGAGTATACCCCTTAGTAACGAATTGATCTTTCAATTGCTTTTATAGTCCCATTTGGATGATACTTAATAGTAAAAACCCAGCAATGGCCTACAACATCCTTTCCTTGAGGCAAATCAAGGAGTTCCCAAGTGCCTCTTTAGGAGAACATGCATCTCTCTTCTATGACCTTTTTCCACATAGTATGATTTAGAGCTTCGTGATAAGACTTGGGATGGAAATCGAAGATAAGGCATGAGTAGAACACTGAAAAGTGGAGGAAAGGTTATCAAAACTACATAATGAGTAAGAGGATAGTGAGTACAATTGCGTTTACATTTCCTGAGTGCATTATGGAGGTTTGACTCATTGAGAATTGAGAGAACAAAAATAGGTGATAGTATAGGATCATCCATTGAAGAATTCAAAGGAGGTAGAGATAGAATTTGATCTACCTCAATGTCTGTAGCCAGTCTTTTCCATTCATACACTTGTGATAATTTCTAGGTCTTAGATAAAGAAATATCAATAACAACAGGAAAATGAACAAACTTAGACTGAAATAAGTCATTTTCAAACCCTAGATGGAAAAGATAACCTATGATGTTTGCCAAGTTCACACAACTCACACTCAAGCTTATTGGACAACTTTGGAGACAATCCTAAGGAATGTAATTGCTCAAAAAAGGCATAACCCAATCTATAAGGCTATTGGAGAGGAATAATAGACGAAGAGAAAGCAATAGCATTTGACATCTTTCTATCATGAGACTAGAATTTAGACTCACTACTGAGATAATAAAGCCTATCTCACCTAAGTTCTCCACCAATCATTGTCTTCATGTGGAGATCCTAAAAAAATTAATGAGTAGGAAAAAAGATAGCATCACAATTAAGTTGTTTAGTAAGTTAACTAACAGATAATAAATTAATAGGAAATTAGGTACATATAGAATAGAATCAAGTTTAAAAGGAGATGAGGGAATGTGATATACCATCCCTTGATCAAGGATAGAAGAAGAAGATCTATCAGCAAGAAGGACCGAGGATATATTAGAAGTCTTAGTTAAGTGATATTATTAGGACTCTTCAGTCACATGACTAGAAGCTCCAGAATCTATAATCCAAGGGGAAGAAGACTAACCAGTAAGAATAGCAAGTGTATCCAAATGTGCTAAGGTAGTAGTAGGGGCACTGATATTAGATTGCAAAGAACTTTATGAGGATTGTTGCACAAGTTTGTTATAATCATCTAAAGATAAAGCATAGACTCCCTACTGCCACATGCAGGTTGAACAAGATTAGGAACATCAACTCCATCATCAAAAGAGGAGACAATCTAATTAGCTCATGTAGGTGACCAAACTTATCCCAACATTTATCAGAGGTATGATTAGTCCTACTACAATGTGAGCATTGTTTACAATTACAAGGGCCCTTAATCCAGAAACCATTTAACCAAGCGCATGTCCGGGATCATTACCCTAAGGGAGGTTACACCACGTATACGTGCATGATTGGAGCCACATTTTACAACTTTATTTTATTTTTTCCCTTTCCAGAGAGTCAATCAATCAACTAATTGATTGTAGCAATTGTACCTTCCATCACTCCTTTTGCCTATTTGAGCCCCACTTGGAGAGCCTATAAATATAGCTACAGTCTAGGCCCGTCAGAATCCCATCTCAGAGCTTCTCTCCTCTTTTCTCCTTCTTTGAGGCCTTGTGAGCTCTCTTCTATTTCCACTTGAGAGTGGTTCTGCTCATCTCTTTTACCACTCTTCTCAACTCCTCGAAGCAACAAAACATATAAAGTTGTCATCTCTGCTTTGTGAAGGCATGCACCTCTGCTAGCAATACAATCTTAAAGATAGAACGCCCACTGCTGTCTGCATTAAAATATATTCTTAGATGAGCGTAGAACTACTTTAAGGACAATGATCTTTTTTACCTCTTAGCCGAAATCCAACAAATCATCTGCCTTTTATTTTTAGAATTTCCAATTTATACTTGTTTTCTTGCCTCTCTCTCTCTTGATATTTTCAATGCATAACTTGTGTGCTTTATGTTTGTATATAAATTTTGAACCCTTGGAACCCTAGAACAGTTCAGATCTGGACAGACTATCATGATGCAAATTTCCCTTTCCCACCCAATCTTCTCTTGTCTGACGTTTAACTCCAGATTTATGAAAGATCATCTACTTGATTGTATGTAATCACAACACCTCGACTTGAAGTCTCATTGAAAATGAAGAATTGTAATGAGGCTGAATCATGGATGTTGTTAAGGGCACACCTAGGCCCAAGAAGGTAGTCAGATACAGCAACTCCCTAACTACAGCGTGTTGCCTGCCAAGTCACATGCCTTTTTTTATAGGTGCGACTCATATATATATTTATATATATAATTATTCTTGAAATTTCAAACTATGTATTGAAGCTTTTTTTCTTTTTTAACAATTGCATCATTTTTTTATTGGATGCTTCTTTTCAATGCCTGGAATTTTGATTCTTTTTGTTCCTTGCTTTAAAGTTTGAGTCATATTTGATAACATTAAATGTATTATGGATGAGAATGATTTATAAAATTGAACATGCAAACTAGATTTCACCCCACTTCACTAGGTGCACACCTTGGTTGCTCCTTGCCCTAAAGCCCCAGGATAACTTTGCCCCTAGGTGCTTACACACACACACACACGAACAGGCATTAAACACTTCATGGCCTTGCACATACTTGATTCCTTGCTGCTTTATCTGATGCTTTATTTTGATCGTTGCATCTTTGAGCCTCAAAATTCATGGTGCTTGCAAATGGTGGACTCACCTGGATGGCCTTAGTCTAGGGCTATGATAGAAGAGCATAGTAACCATAACAGTGCCACGCTTTGGTCAGATACATAAAGATAAAACAAGGCATCTGAATTTGGTGGAAGATAATGTAATTATGGTATCACTATGCTATTGCTAGTTGCAGTCTTAAGATTTGTAGCTGTATGCTGCATAAGGTGTTAGTTGTTAGTCTTTACAATATTAAATCTGGAAATAAGCCTAAAGGTTTTATGTATTAAGATTTAAGACATTCTTGACCACGAGGCTTTCCTTTGCTGCTAATTTCTATATTGTTTGGAAAATTTCCTTGTGCTTTTAGAACAATTTAACTACTGCAGTTATGATCATCATTTTTTTTTTTTTTTTTTAAATCTTAAGAATGTAATTAATGATGGAATATCTCATAAGCGAATCAAGAATGAGGTTTTTGTTAGTGAAAATAGTGATTTATGGCACCAGGCTTGCTTTCAAAATTGCTGATAAGAAGGTAGTCAGGGTTATTCAGGCATATAATTTGGTATGTGGTGGAATTGATTTCTATCAAGCGTGCATGCCTACAATTTCGTATTTCCCGTCATCTAACATCGTTATTTATCATGCAATACACCAGCTCATGCATGCTCAAAGTTGGTTTGAGACTCTGAAGCAGACCAGTTACTCCTACTGCCACAATTAACAGTGATTGGATCTGGCAGTGCGCCTTGATGCAAGAGAGTTAATTTCAAGATCATAACTAAGTATGCATTCAGATATACCCCTTATTTTCTGCTTCTGAAAACAGAAAATTTTATATGAAACACGAGAATTCAAGCTTATATGTGTTGAAAAGGGTCAACAAAGATCATAATCCTGGGGTTTTATGTTAAGAATTTTGTGGATAATATCCCTATGTTAATCAATTGGTGTTGGTCTTCCTGTTTGAACCAACAAATTTTGTAGCGATGTTGTCAATGGCAAGTTTTGGAGTGTCCATTAGTTTTACATGTGTAGTGGTGTATCCAATCAATCAACTTTCAGGAGGAACAATACTTCATTTTCAAGGGAGTTGCATTATGGTCTATTTGACAAGATCACAATATGATATGCCAGAGAGCTTCCTACCTAAATATTATTTTTCTATAAAGTAATTATTAATGGTTTGCTTTTGATTTACAATTTTGTTTGAAAGATACACTGGTTTGGAATTTTCCGACTCTAATAAGAGCTATCCGTCCCAAGAATAAGTACAAGACTTTGACGAAGGCTACACATAAGTTGAGTTTAGATTTTAGGCGGTTATAGGTTGGTATATAAACATATTTAGAGTACGTTTGGTAGTGATTTTAGAAAGCGTTTTTATTATTTTTAACACTTGAACAGTATAAATTTTAAAGTATTAAAAATATTGGAAACATTTTCTAAAATCATTATCAAACAGGTTCTTAGAATACGTTTAACAGCGATTCTAAAACGTGTTTTTGATCTTTCTAATACTTAAACAATAAAAAATTTCAAGTGTTACAAAAACTAAAAGCATTTTCTAAAATCACTATCAAATGCGTCCTTAAACTTTATCCTTTGTATAAGAATCTGATATAGGAAAAACACTATCTTATTTTATCCTAATATCTAAAACTCTCTTGGAACTTTTTAATAATCAGTCTCTAACATCCGTTAACTTTAACAAAAGGTTAAAGAGATGTATTAAGGAGGATAATGTGTTACATTTAGGACCATAATTTTCGATAGTTCTATCCCCTCAATTTAGTGTTCAACATATGTAAGATTTGAGCGAGTTAGAGTTGGGTTTTGTTTAGAAAAATATCAATCCAAAAAGATTAGAGTTGACCTAGTTTAATGTCCGAGCAATTTATATAAAGTTGAACCATATATTATTTATTTATAATTATATTATATATTTCTTTGTTAAAATAAAAAAAAAAAAAAACATAAAAATGATAAGAAAAAATCTAACATTTCTTATTAACTAATGAATCTATAATTTTTCTTTAATTATTAAAGTATGTTTAATAGTTGAAGTTTAAGCTTTTTGAATAGTTATTTGTATTAAATTAGTTACTAGTGATTTATTTTATGCCTTTGAGATATTTAATTTTTAATATTTATTTTTTTATAAATTATAAAAAAACTGTTTGATTTAATAACTTGTAAGAATCTGAATTATTCATAGTCTTAGCGGGTGTTTCGTAAACCATTTTAATAACTTAAAGAGACTTAATAATTTAATCTAAATTAAGTATATTTAATAAAATAATTTAATAATATAACTTAAATAAAAAAACAATTTAAGTAATAAATAAAAACAATTCACTTATTTTTCAATCCATATTTTTATTTTATATTGTTATCTTTATTTATCCTAATTACCTTTAAGATTTTTTACTATTTCATAACCTGTATTATTATTCGATCTTATTTACTGATCATTTAAAATAAATTTTATATTAATTTTATCAAGAACAATGAAGGTTTTGGTGCATTGGATTCGTTAACAGAGTGTATTGATATTTAAGTTTACGTTTCTTCTTATAATTAAAGCAATATTTATGGTGAATTTTGTAAATACCAAATAAGGAAAATAAATTACTTTGTATTATAGACTCAGCAATCAGCAGTCAACACAAGCCAATAAGGTCCTTCCTCCTTCGAAGCAATATATTAAACCTAAAGGGACCAACTGGTAAATAAAGAAGGGTGTGAAACAAAATTAGTAGCTTTTACAGGGACTATCCCTGATCAGACACTCAATCCCTTGGCCTTTGTTCTTTTAGGGTTTCAATATCTGGAAATCATGTTCAATTACTCAGATCTGGAATCACTGCCCAATGTTTTACAAAGAAAGTATGCTTTGTTGCGTGATTTAGATAAAAGCTTACAGGGTATGAGATTTTATTGCAGCGATGCCCATGTTTTGTCTTTGTTTTATTTTTTTTTGCTTTCTCGTTCGTCAGTTATCTTCTCCTGACTTCCCTGATTCCAGAAGCAGAAAATATAGTTTTTTTAATTTCGAGGAGGAGTAATTGGTTTGCTTTTCTGGGTTAGGCTTGGTTCTGGACTTGGGTGTGGGGGCGAAAAGTTAAAATCAGTCATAACCCATATAGTGTTGAATTCTTAAGCATGGGATTTCTATGTTGATTGTTATTTTATTAGGGAAGTGCTTACCGAGTTCGTTTTGGAACTAATACAAGACTAATCTGATAGTTCAATTGTAGTGTTTCTGGGCTGAATTGATGGGGCAGAGTCAAAGCTGGAGATTAGGTTAAAATTTGAGCCGAGGATGAAATTATAAGTGCATGACAGAGAAGCGTGAAAGCATTGGCAGTGGGGATAGGGGTTGGAAGTCAGGTTGAATGTGGATGTTATAACTCAAAAATGGATCCAATGCAATTTTGTATCATGTGGGTGTTCTGTGCAGGATTAGCAATCTTATAATTTTTCAAGCATCTGAATTTTCATAATTTATCATAGGGAAGAACTGTTCTCATCTAAAACTTTAAAACTAACAGAAGTATAAAGTGAGTTTATTATCTTGAATATTAGTTGAGCAGGCCTTTTTTTCTGTAGCATGTGAAACTCTGATATCATGTTAGTCTCAACTTGTGATAAGAGAATATGAAAGACTCAAAGAGGAGATAATGGTGGTGAATTTTTGTCATGCATGAAATGATATTTCTGTCTTTTGAAGCTGTTTGGTTATTCAAATGTTCAGCTTTAACTGTTGATTAATGAATATGTATATTTTTTAAGCTAGGGTTTTGCTTTTCCAGTTATGGGGCTTTTGAAGTACATTGTTTTTGCTTTTGTATACAAACAGAAATCCAACGGCAAAATGAGCAGCGTTGTGAGCAAGAGATAGAGGATATTAAGCAGGGAGTCAAGTCTGGCAATATTACGCCAGATCCTTCACTCATCAGATTCTCAGATGAGGCACTGGATGAGCAAAAACATTCAATCAGGATTGCTGATGAGAAGGTTGCTTTGGCTGTTCAAGCATATGATTTGGTAGGAAACATGGCCCTCCATATTTCCCTTTTCATTATATGACTGCCCTTGTTGCATTGTTTGGGTTCAAACATTATAATTCAGTTATTTGGATCAGGAGCTGCTTTATGATCTTTCTCTTTCCACATTCATTGTTGATGGACAGATGCTGTTTCTACTTCTGAATTACATGTTTGCACAAATTATACCATTCTTTCTCTCTCTCTCTCTGGAACAAGTTATCATATTGATAATCCAAGAATGTTCATAGATAGGGCTTCCATAGAGCTTTAAGTGATGATAGTGCCACCAAATTCCTCAAAATTTTCCATGATTCCATGGTGGTTCTGTGATGTTCTGCCATTCCAGTTCTTTCATTTAGCCTGTAACTCTTTTGTTATTTTTCTTTTTCTACATGAATGTGAGGGTGTCTGTGTTGATGAGGGAAGGTTTTTCTTTTTCAACATGAATGTGAGAGTGTCCGTGTTGATGGGGAAGGGGGAGTGTATTGTAGTTTCTAATTTTCTATTTCTGGTTGCATTCTTCTCCAAACCCTCTCTCTCTCTCTCTCTTGCTATCTCTAACAAGTTATCATGAAAAATTTTATTTAAAAAAAATGTTAGTGGATGGGACTTTCATAAGTGATGATACTAAGTTCCTTAACTTTACTTTTTATAATTCTGTAGATGTTCTGGATGTTCTGCCAGTCCAACTGTTTCATTTAGTCTGTGACCATCCTTTTTCCCTTTACTGGGTCTGTGGTTTTTTTGAGGGAAGGGAAAGGGTGAATTAAGTTTTCTCTTTCTTGTTGTGTCTTGGAAATTAAAATTTATGTTTCACTATTGATCATCCATCACTCTGAATTTTATTATTTGAACCTTATTTTGTGTTTGAAGAAAAGTTGTTCTGCTCATTATAAGATAATGCTTTTCAAGCCTCCATTTTTGTACATCCGATAATGTGATACCTAGAAAATGATTGAAGAAATCAATTTTTTTAACTATTCAATAATTTGATATTTTTATCATCTTATAACTAAGGAATCAGGCATGTCATAGAAATCAAATCGGTTCTTTGTATTCTACATAGCATTTAAACCCTCCATGTTCTAGGGTTTGCCGCTTTCTGGCCTTTTAATTTATTGTAAAAATTACTTATTATTGAAAGGCATTTTATGATTTCAACAAATGATTAAAATGTTATTTTAAAAAAAAATATATAGTTAGTGATTTGAGGACATCTCCTGTTCTCCAGACCAAATTATTGACTTACATTTGGGTGGGAGCTAAATGGACTACTTCAATTTCCATCCACAGTATCCCCAAAGTTTGTTGAGGCATGTAATAAAGAGCAGTGACAATTTTCTGGATTATGAGGAATTTATTGGACCTTATCATTGTTAAGTTCTTTTAGTGACGTTGTTTGTTTATAACCATGGAACAGGTAGATACACACATTCAGCAACTTGATCAATATCTGAGAAAATTTGATGAAGATATTCGGAGAGGTACTCAATCTATTTATTTTCCATCATCTTGATTGTAAGTGACACAGAGTATCAGAATACAGTTTGGCAGCCTTGATGTTTCAGTAGCCACAAAAATATTTCCCCTTTGGTCATGTCAATTGCCCTAACCTCGATGTAATTTGACTCGTGACAGAAAGAGATGGCATTGCTGGAACAGGGTTGCCTGCTCCAATTCCTGATAGTGGAACGAAATCTGGAAGGGGTAGTGAAAGTAGTAGAGGAGGGCGTAAGAAGTATCAATCTTTTCTAAATTTTCCTTTTTGAAGTTCACTGCAAACTTATGTCCATTTGTTGACACTTTGATCTGAATTGGTGCTTTCTTGTTTTGCAAGTTAAACTGTTGAATGCCAAGTTACTTCATATTGAAATTTATGAGATCGAATTTGACATCTAAAGATATAAAGTCCAGTACTCAATGTTCTTTTTTACTAAAAATTGTATTGAATATGAAGATTCAGTTGGGCAAGGATGGTTCTCCCACACACATGCCTAGACACATATGTACACATACACATTACACAGTCAGCACACATGCAGGCTGTTTAGGATGAGGCAACATCCATATCATAAGTACTGGCATAAATTTCTAGGGCAAGAAATGGTTTTAGGGGGCTTAGTATTGTAGTATAGAATCACAATCTCATTTGCCAAATAGGTCTAGTTCATTAACCTTGACTAAAGATTATTTTTTAGCAATTAAAGGTGAAGACAAGAAGAATGAGATCCATTTTTTGTAAATGGCCCAGTATTTAAACCACAGCATTAGATACCTTACAGTCTATCTGTGCTGTTTGTCTCAATGTTTTTTTATCCAAAATAAGAGAATTTGATAATTAGAATCCAAAGCTGATTGTTTTTAGGGAAAAAATTTACCGTTTTCCTAATTATTTGTGATTGCCAGGTTGGTTTCATTTCTTAATTGGATCAAATATATACCAACCTAGTCATTGATGGATTGGTTTATTTATTTTTAAGGAAGAAATATATATATATATATAGATATATATTATATTTTTTAAATTCTATTTGTGAGTTTGATAAGGAAACTGCTACTTGTAGTAGAGGATTTAAGTTGAACAAAGGCTAGAGTTTTTGTTTGTTATTTGGGTCAAAAATGATTTTATAACATTTTCTCAGGGTTGGGTTATGGCTTTGGGTTAATTGAGAGCAGTCATACTGATAATTTGGTTTTGGATGGCAATAATTGAAGCAAGGTTGGTCAATGTCTGTTCCATTTTTGCCACATCTCCTTGGACCGATCATATAGTTGCATCTCCACAAACACTTGAGTGCATAAAGAAAAATATAAGGTGGAAACTGATGCATCCATGAAATTATATGTCTTATATTTGATTAGCTGTTAGTAGCTTCCAAATGAATTAGTGTTGGATAATATTTTTTATTTCTAATTTTTTGAGGAATTCATTAGGTTATTTCATGTTAAGAATTCACTAGGTTATTTCATTGGAAAGAATCAGAAAAAAGAATGGAAAGTTACTCCTTTGTGTTTGTTTTGGACCATTTGAAAAGAGAGAAATTGAAATTCGTTTGACAATGTGGAACATTCATATCATGGGTGCTGAAGAAGAGAAGCTGATCTTCTCCATGTTTGGAATAGCATGGGTGCTGAATTCTTCAATAGGAGTGCATGGATCTTTCATTGGAAAGAAGTGGAAGAAAGAATGGAAAGTTACTTCTTTGTGTTTGTTTTGGATCATTTGGAAGGAGAGAAATCGAAGGGTCTTTCGACAGTGTGGAACATTCATATCAAGAGCATAAAACCTCTTTCATATGTAATTTCTCTGGAGTTTAAAAGAGGCCTCAGTGTCTATGGTAGACTTTGTTGATTGGTTAGACTGCAAGGAAAGAGATGGAGTGGTTTTTTGTCTCTCTTGTTGTTCTTTGCTATATTGTGCCCTTATATATGTCCGGTGTACTCCGGTGTGCCTTTTTGAAAAGCCCTATTAATATATTTCTTTATTTTCCCATTAATTATTATGTTTGGATATCCTATTAAACACGAGGATAAATATATATATATATATATATATATATATGTATATGATGCTTTTCCAAAGCGCCATCTGATTGATTGTCATCTTCTAATTTGGTAATGTTGACATTAGCTAGCGTGTCGATGCTCAAAATAAGTGCCATTATTTATAAATACTGGTGCTTTTTGAGTGTCATTGTATGTGAACAAATCATTCAATTTAGTGACACTCAAATAAAGCGCCATTATATAGTTGTGAACTACCATGATGCTTGAAAAAAGTGGCAACATCTTTTTAGTACTTTTTAGTACTAAACCTTGATGCTAAAAATAAGCTTCATGTTTTAGCACCCTTAACAATGAGGCTTAAGAAAAGCACCATCTTCTTGCTATGTAAATAAGTTGTCCTTTCTTATAGCCCGAGTTTTTATTTCTTTAACCCTTTCCTTTTCTCTCCAAGACAAATGATTCAACCTGGGTTGGCCAGTCAAAACAATCTGAAGATCCAAGGCTCCTTCCAAATTCAAATCATTTGTGTGGCTAATGGCTTTCAAAAGAGGTAAGTACGAACTATTTCCTTCAAATTAGAGTATCCTATGGTGCACCTATCTGTCCTCATAGATGCGTTGCTTAGATGGGAGAATTCGTGGATCATGTGTTTTTCCATTACCCTTTTGCCCCTTTGCTCATGGCTTTGGCTGTCCTATTCTTCATGCTGATTCAGTGGATTGCTGCCAATGAAATTGAGATATGATGGTGATCAGCTTCTAGAGATTTGGCAGGAAAGCTAGGAGCAGAACTCTGGCATTTTTAGTTTTTTGCGACTCTGTAGTTGATTTGGGCAGAGAGGGATGCACAGTTTTTTTGGGGAGACAGATCTCCTCTGGAGTTGAGGCTGCATCTTCATTTCTTGGCCTCTTACTGGGTTTCCATTATATTTGATGATGTCAACTTGACACCATGGAATCTAGGGATTTATTGGCATCCGTCTTACCTTGATTTTATTTGGATTGGAAAGCCCATAGGAATGGAGTGATCCTTTTTATCTGACTGATATAAGTAACAAAAATTTTAAATAACAAACAAAGTTTTCCTATTTGAAACTCCTAGTGATCTTCAACCAATTACGTGCTTTGAAATAATTACTAGGAGTAAGTGCTATAGCTTGTTTCCCATACCTGGTTTCTTGATCCAACCAAGCGTCCAATATTTCAGGATCTCTTTGTCAAATGGCCTGCTGTCCCTGATCGGATTAGACAGGTCAATTCTTTTTTATGCCCCATGTTAATCGAGATCTCCTGTACTCCCCCGGGAATGCCTTTCTGAATTTCTTATTCTTGGGCTTTATTAAGGGCTTGGATTTTTCCCTTTTTTGTATGAGGGATATCTTGGCATTCTTTATTTGGGGTTTGTATTCCCAATAAAACTTTTTTGCTTTGCCAAAAAGGGGAAAAAAAAAAAAAAAAAGACAAAATCTTGATTCATTCCCAAAACTGCCAACCCTCTGTCTGTGTTAGTGTTAGAGTGTGTATTTTTTTTTTTTAATAAAGCAAACTAAATCAAAATGTCTGCGGTATGATAATCAATTCCCAAATTTCCACAAGTATGGCTATTATTACAATAATTCACGAGTCAGTTACAATATCCTGGAGTTATTTGAAAGGACTGCCGAGTAAGAAGACATCATTTATAGTTTCTTTACATGCATGGCTTTTCTCAATCTCATGTTGTTTTGGTCTTCAGATGTCGATATTCTCCCAAATAACTCTTGATTTTTGTATCATCCAATGGCAAGTAATTCTCGATTCTCTTTTTCTGCATGGGTTTATAAGAAAAAGATATGGCTGTGTAAGTTTTTTGGCTTCCCAAACTATGTCCTGATGAAAATTTGCTGACACTTTAATGATGGGAACTAGTTGAAATGAAGAATCTGATTGCTCCACTTGACCCTATCTGTGATATGCATACATTGTTCTCTGATCTCATGCTGTTGAAAGTCCAAATGTTACTGTGCTACTTTTGTGGGAAAATATGATTGTTTAAAATGACCAATTTTTGCAGAACACGCTTGGCCGCAGCAGCGGCTGCAGCAGCAGCAGCAGAGGCTGCTGCACCAGTAACAGCAGCAGCAAACCCAACCAGTATGGATTTAGATTTACCTGTGGATCCAAATGAACCAACATATTGCATCTGTGACCAAGTTAGCTATGGGGAGATGGTTGCATGTGATAACCCTGATGTATGCACCAGTGCTTTTTTGTTTTTATATTCTGAATCTGTATTCATGTGCTTTTCTCATTTTAATCTTACATTCTGAGCCTACAATCTGATCAAACCTCTGCTCCATTTTCTGCCAGTGCAAGATAGAGTGGTTCCATTTTGGCTGTGTTGGTGTGAAAGAACAGCCAAAAGGAGCATGGTATTGTTCAGACTGTATTGGAATGCAAAAGCGGCGGAAAGGCAAATGACTAGTGACATTTGTTTGTCAATGTGTTGTACTTGTACAGCCTTGATGTGGCTTTGATGAAGTACAAGCTTCCTTTTCTCTTGAACCTTTCTTCTGGATTGGTGGGGAGGGAATGAACTATGGGATGCTGGAGATTTATCTTCACATCACACCCATATCCATATCTGACACTTGTTTGAAACTGGCTTTTATCACTAGAATGAAATGACATGAATGTATCGAATCTGTTTTGTGGAGGAACTTGTTTGTACTCTTGGCTTTCTTGGGTACACATGTTAGTTGCTTTTTAGCCTCCTGTGATACTTCAATACTGCATGCTTGCGGTTGTATATAGAGTAAGGCACAGTATGCAGTCAAGTCTCAGTAGATTTTAGGTAGTGACCTTGTTTTGAGTTGGAAGCAAGCAAAGGCTGGATGTTCTTGTGAGAAAAGCCAATGGTAAGAAAAACTTATGTTTTGAAAACCAAATTGGCCTGGCCAGTTTGACCAGTCAGACCATTGATCAGAGCTTGGTCCGGTTTGATCCAGGCTTTGGAACCGGATGGACCGGCAGTTGGACGGTTGAGCGGTTGAACTGGCCTGCCAATTTTGGGCTGGCATTTTTTATTTTTCTTCCTTCGGCTTCGGGCTGGGTGCACTTATTAGTCTCAAAGTAGATTTTAAAATATGGTCGGATGTTATTGTGAGAAAAACTAATGCTTTGAAAACCAAACCGGCGTGGCCAGTTTGACCGATGGGACCATCAATCAGCGCCTGGTCCGGTTCGATCCAGGCTTTGGAACCAGATGGACCTACGGTTGGACCGCTGTGAATTGGCCGCCCAAACAACAATACCCCTGGGCTCTTGTTGCCCTCATCTCCTTTCGATGTGAGACGGAAGTTGAGTTTTGTTTTGAAAAATTCATGTAAAGGAATTGAACCGTGAACCTCTTGAGTACAAGGGATGGGCTGTGACCAATGTGAATCATGCTTACAAAATAACATGATTGATTTCAAAAAATTTATAATAATAAATATGTAAAAGATATAAGTAAAATAATATAATATTTTTTAAAACTAGAAAATAATAGGGTATATGCTATAAGTATATAATTTTTTGGTATTTCAAATTTAAATATTAGACATTTTATTTAACATAATTTAAAATACTTATCTAGGATTTAATTTAATAATATCAAAGATGAAAACAATTTTTAAATTTTATAATTATTTATATTTTTATTTGAATAATATTTAAATTATATATTAATCCCATCATGGTAACCATAGTTCGACCATCATGAAAACATTGTGAAAAAAACTTAAAAGTCGGACCGGTTGTCTATAAGCGTTTGCTTGCGATCCGGTGTTTCTAGATTGATTTATTCTTGGGCAGGGTCTCGAACTTTTGACTGACCAAAGTGAGACACAGTATATGTGCCACAAGATGAAAATTTTGTACATCAAACTGTTCTCTCCTGTGCCATCTTTTGTCTAGCTGATCCTTGAGTCCAAGTT
The DNA here is from genome assembly GCF_004353265.1 of Vitis riparia. Classification (NCBI taxonomy): domain Eukaryota; kingdom Viridiplantae; phylum Streptophyta; class Magnoliopsida; order Vitales; family Vitaceae; genus Vitis; species Vitis riparia. The sequence goes on along the minus strand of NC_048435.1, from coordinate 10,955,979 downwards.
TCACAATGTAGTGGCGTAGTGGGGCATCGCGCTCAAGTATTCAATCATTTGAAGCCTCATGTGATTTGGGTTCTGCTAAAAGAGCCTGGTTTAATCAAATTTGTCATCATTTTCAAAGCAGCTAACGAAATGTAACAATTTCGTCAGAAACAGAGCATACTCGAAGTTTCAATGTCTGATAAAATGGTGTAGAAAACAATAACATAGCATCCATCATGCACGGAAGAGTATTTTTTATTTGAGAAAAATTGAAGTCTCAAATCCTTCCAAGCACTATCAGTGACAGTTTCACCCCCATCATCAGAACCTAAGTACTGACCTCTCACTATGATTACATGGTTGCCTTACCTATGACAGGAAAAACAAAGGCTCTTTCATTCAAGACAAAACCCTAATAATGCTCATTTCAGATGTGAATTTTTTGGGTGGAAATAATGTTATGTCAGGTAGATCAGTCTACCAGCTGCGAGGCCCGTTAGTAGTCCATGCCACCCATGCCACCTCCCATTGCAGGAACTTCCTTCTCATCCTTTGGCAGTTCAACCACAACGGCTTCAGTAGTTGTCATCAACGATGACACACTGCATCAAAGGCAGCAAATATGGCTTCTTATTTAAGGAATGATGATATAACTGAATTGTAAGAGGCAAAAACTAAAGGGGGTCCTTGGCTTACCTTGCAGCATCAACCAAAGCTGTTCTAATTACTTTCAGTGGATCAATAATTCCAGCTTTGACCATATCAACATATTCACCTAAGTGAGCAATGGATAAACAAAACCATTTTGAGTGCAAAATAATAATAATAATACCACACCCACTTGGTGAAAGAAACTAAGGGCATATAAAAACGAAAATAATTCAAATGTAGCACAAACCTTTGGCCGCATCATATCCAAGATCAGGGTTATCCTGCTCCAACAGCTTGCCGACCACAACAGCCCCCTCAACTCCAGCATTAGAAGCAATTGTGAACACAGGTGTCTGCATATAAAATTAATATGGGAGGCTGTCAGGAGACTCAGGATATAAGAAGAGAGCAGTAAAACCAAATCCATTGATTAAACTGAACATAATGTTCCAGAACTTTTCAAGCTCCAGACAAGCCCTAAGAACCACTGAATGTGCATGCACACGCTGGGAGATAGATTGTTAGTCCACAATGTTACAACAAAAATTCTGGCAAGACTTAATTTGATGAGAGATCAACAAGTCCCAACAGACTAATCTCCCCCCGAATGGAGTGCTTTATCATGCTATCCCTCTTGTGTGATTCCACAAGAATTATTTACAGACTAATCCAAGCTGAGGAATGTCTTTTAAATATTAGAAAATGAATGAATACTAACTTTCAGAGCATTCTGAATAATCTGAACACCAATCTTCTGATCAAAGTTTGATGTTGGCAGCTTGTCCAACTCTTTGGAAGCATAAAGAAGTGCCACGCCACCACCTGCAAATAGAAATTTTATGAAGATTTGTCCAACTCCGGTTGAGTAGTTACCAAGGGAAAATGCAAACCAAAAAGCTTACCTGGTACGATTCCTTCTTCTACAGCTGCCTTAGTAGCATTTAGAGCATCTGTAACCCTATCTTTCTTCTCACTAACTTCAGCTTCACTAGCTCCTCCTATCTGCAAAGGGAAGCAATTTTCCACCATTTTTATATATATCTAGATAACATTCCCCATGAATACTCCTGAGTTTAGAGCCTCAACAAGCCTAGACAGTAATGTTGGGGATTTGTAAATTGATACAGACCTTCAAGACAGCAACACCACCAGAAAGCTTGGCCAACCTTTCTTGCAACTTTTCCTTGTCATAATCAGAAGTGCTCGATTCAATGGCTGACCTAATCTGCCATCCCAATGTAACCAAATGAATCCAATTACAACATGAAAAAAATATATAAAATTTGGCATTTGCTTCGCAATGAAGGAAAAACCAATCAACAGATCAATCATCCAGAGAAGAAAAGAAAGAAAAAGAATAAAGAATCAGGAGATTCTAAATAACATGTGAGAAGAAAGTAATATGGACCTGCTCACACCGTTCCTCAATGGCCTTCTTGTCACCAGCCCCATCAAGGATAACAGTATCGTCCTTAGATATTGTAACCTAAAACATGAACCTAGTTAGTTATGCTGCAAAAGACCTGTATAATACAAAGGGTGCAGTTCATTCTATAACCTAGAGTTAAAACATATATTCATTCGGAAAATCAACAATTAAATAGAAATTAAGACACATCAATATGAATATTACTCCAGTGGAACAAATCATAGTCCAAAACCAAAATACATATCTTAAATGGTAGCAAAGTTTACCTTTTTGCAAGTGCCAAGCATATCCAGTTCTGCCTTCTCAAGGTTCAAACCAAGCTCTTCCGTTATAAGCTACAACACAGAAGTCAGATACAAAATTCAGAGATCAGCTGACAAATTATCAATGGACAAACAACATAAATAGGATGGTGAACCTACCTCCCCTCCTGTGAGAGTTGCCAGATCCTGCAGGGCGGCCTTCCTGTTCTCTCCAAACCCAGGTGCTTTGATGGCACAGACCTTTAGAGATAATGCACAATCCATATAAGATCCAAATTATATATAAATCCTTTAATTAAAAGAGAAATAATTTAACATAAAAATACATTATCTGTATCTAAAGAAACAACACCTACCTTGATTCCAGCACGAAGCTTATTTAGAATAAGAGTGGCCAGTGCTTCGCTTTCCACATCTTCAGCAACAATCAGTAAAGGCCTCTGAGTCTGAATAAGGCAAGAACAATGTAGTCAACTAAACTTGATGCATGTAAAGATCTAATTGAATCCGATTGACCAAAGACCCACTTACCTTTAATGCCATCTCTAGCACTTTCACAACAGCATGTATATTCGAGATTTTCTTCTCATGGATTAGAACAAGAGGATTTTCTAGTTCCTGTAGTATATAGATATGGACACTCAGTTTTAAGTGAACAAGTTGATGTTACTTAAACCAGCTAGTGACTGAAACATAAGCTTCTTTCAAATTACTTCAATTATGAAGTAACAGCATCCAGACATATGTCAATTAAACGAGTCACAAGGAAAAAAAACTTACACATTTTTGGGTTTTCTGGTTTGTTATAAAATAAGGGGATATGTAACCTCTATCCAGCTTCATCCCCTCAACAACTTCCAATTCATTATACAATGTCTTCCCATCCTGCAACAATTCCCCATGGAAAGAGTTAGACATATAGTGCAATTTAAAAAATTCAGCAAAATATAAGAATAAATATTAAAATAAAAAAATAAAAGAAAATTCAGCTAACAAAAGAAGCAAAATGCCCAATAGGGAAAGAGAAACAGATATATACAATTTAGCATTATAAAATGAAAAAGCCTAATCCTAGAGCGTTGCTAAAAAAAACCAAATGAGGATCCAATATAAATAAGAAAACTAGGCAAAGGCAGCAGGCTGCCTGGTTGAGGATTGCAGCTTCTTTGTTTAAGATATTGTCATGCATCAAAATTCCATCCCATTAAGCAATCTTTTCATAATATAGTTCTTTTATAGGTAATTCATAAGAAATTTGTATTAAAGACAGAAGAACTTTCATGGTCCCTAAAGATGATTAAGGAGGAGAGCATTAAGTTCTTTTGAGTAACTTTAGCATCAAGTTCCTCTTATTTTTTGATAGACTTCACATTCCTTTTCATGCTGAGGAATATTGTGTGTTCCAATCTGCAACTCAACTGTTCTATTTACCTTCATATCATTTGCAAGAATATCAGGATATGAGAAGACTGAATCAGGACTCATAGCAGGGCCACGCACCATGAAGAACTCATATACTTCAAATCTAAAAGAGTATGCAACATCACAAGAACGACGAGTGACTTACTGAAATTGTGATTACTCCCTCTTTGCCAACTTTCTCCATAGCCTTTGCGATCAATTCACCAATTTCTCTCTCACCATTTGCTGATATTGTCCCAACCTATAGAAGTTAATTTCTATCAATTACATGATAATTTAAAAACTAATACCTTTTCCATTAATAGTCCTGGGCACTAGAGGGCTATCAACTGCAAGCATCTACCAAAATAACTTAAGCCTAGTAAACAAACCTGTGCTATTTCTTCAGATGTGCTGATCATCTTAGCTCTGCTTTTCAAGTTTGTCACTACAGCATCTACTGCCATTGAGATACCCCTTCTTAGGTCCATTGCATTCATTCCAGCAGCAACCGACTTGCACCCTTCAGTAAATATTGCTCGGGTAAGGACTGTGGCACAGGTGGTACCTGAAATCATAAAAAATAAGGGATCAGATCTATGTGTAACAGAAACAAAATAAACCACAGAGACAACGTAGACAAGTATGCATTGTCATAAAACCATTCTCTCTTTGAACCCACGCTCTAGCGTGCAAATGATGGAATAGCTGTTTTAACCATTAAATCGTTTGCAGAAGATGCATCAATTATCAAAATAGAATCTTCAAACCATTTTAATAGAACCACTAAAGTTGCAACAGATGAAAACTTACCATCTCCTGCTACATCATTAGTGGCATTTGCAACCTGTTTCACAAGGCTTGCACCAACATTCTTGATTCGATCCTTGAACTCAATGCTTTTTGCAACAGTTACACCATCTTTTGTCACTTTTGGGGCACCAAAACTTTGCTCTAGTACCACGTTACGCCCCTGGAAACAACAAAACGCTGATTAACCTTTTTTAAGTATAAACCACATCAATTAACCCAACCCTCAATAGAGAATTGAAATAAGATGCACCAAGAATCAATCAGAATTGCATTCACTCAACTGCCACTAGTTAACATTCAAGGGATGACACAAAAAATAACTAATTGGAAGAACTAGAAACACAACTATCGACAGCGTATATAACTCAATCAAAAACAGAAAAAGACAGGGAACACAAATACCTTCAGCATTCAATTAGGAAATGCAGCACATTTCATGCATATGCTACAATTTAAACAATTTTTCACATTTATGTGCCTCATCAATATGAGGACAAAGATCTGAATCCCAAATTTGATGAATCTCATCTACTAAAGCAATTTTTTATTTGCCGAGGTATAACCTTCCAATTTGAACTATTCACACAACAGCCTAAAAAGTTCCTACAATCCAGAGTATCTTCCTCTGAGTTTCATTCCATTTTTTGACCAAGCAACAAAACTAGCTAAACCCCACCATTTCATTTCCATATCTGCTTATCATCCATATCAGGCCGATATTCAACATAAATAATCTACAAGGGAGCATTGTGAAGAATCCCCATCAAATCAAAAATAAAAATAAACAGAACTCAAACCCTCAAAATAAAACTATATACAGTTCAAAGCACAACATAAAAGTCACTTGATATCAAACTCACAATACACATTTTTTGTTCAAAAGCCCCTTTTTTTACTACATCAGCGATAGCATCCGCAATGGGTTGAAGGAACTGCATCGCATAGTTAGAAAAGAAGTTTACCTTGGGGCCCATGGTGACTCTAACAGCATCTGCGAGCTCTTCCACGCCCTTAAGCATCAAGGCTCGAGCCTCAACCCCGAATCTGATGTCTTTAGCAGCATAGTTTCTGCTCCAGTTCAGCCTACTACCAATCTAAACCACACCAAACAAAACACAAGTATTAATAAAGAGAGAATCAGAGACAGAGATGCTTACGCAAATTGGTATTGCGGATCTCACCTGATGGGTGCTGTTCCTAGCGATCCTGCAAGAACAACATGGAAGATGAGATCAACGAAAACAGAATCTAGTGAAAGGGGCAGAACCCAATTGTTAGAATGCCACAAAATGTACGGGAATGGAGCATACCGAGCCTTGGAAGCGAGACTGGTGGCGAAACGGTACATGGCTGGGGAGTTGCAGAAGCTGTAACTTCACGAAATGAAGGGTTTTAGAGAGAGAAAAATGAGGGTTTCAGAGAGAGAGAGAGAGAGGAGAACTCGGTTGCGACGTGGGGAGAGGGAAGCAACACCTTTTAGAGAGAACGGAAGAGTCTAGAAGGAGCAGGAGTCTTTAGGGTTTAGGGTTTTACACAATTCAGGCTCTACGGGTTTAAAGTTTGGCTTGTTTGGTCACGTAAATTTTTGTGTGAAAGGTCAAAAATCAATTTGAGAAAAATCTTATTTCCATTTTTATTTGGGATTTTATTTTATTGTATTATTTTCTTTAAAAAAAAAATACTTATTTGATTTATTAGAGGTACAATACGATAAAATTTCATTTTTCCTTATTTTTGTACAATTTCTTATTCTAATGATTAATTAATTAAATTTACAATTAATTGGTTAAAAATGATAAAATAATCCACATATTCATAAATTTAACCTCTATCATGTTTTTATTTCAAAAATAACTTATTTTTGACATAAATATTTATAATTATTTCAAGTATTTACATATGATTTTTAAAAAATAGTATTTTTATAAGAAAAAAATGAGGACATTTTTATCAAAACACAAAAAAAAAAAAAAAAAAATGGATGAAGGATTAGATTTTTAAAATTAGGTTTTTAATGATCATTTTAATCAAATAACTCTTAAATTTAAGGCTAATTTAGATTGATAGAGTGGAGGAAATTGGGGAGTAACTTTTTTTGAGTTTTGAGTTTTTCATTTTTAAAAAAATTGGCGTTTTTATAATTATTTTTTTCTAATTTATCTTTTTAAATTTATTTTGTCTTTTTATTTTATATTATTATTTTATTTTTAATTATTTTTCATATTTATCTCATTAACCCTATTTTAAAAATTTATTATCACTTTGCTTTTAATTTTTTATATTTATCATTTTAATTTTAAATGTTTTTATTTTAAAATATTGAAAATATAAATTCATTCAAAAATTAAAAATTTATTATCACTTCACTTTTAAATTTTTTTATATTTATTCTTTTAATTTTATTTAATTTTAAATGTTTTTATTTTAAAATATTATAAATATAAATTTATTCAAAAATTAAAAAATTATCATCACTTCATTTTTAAATTTTTTATATTTATCCTTTTAATTTTATTTTATTTAAATGTTTTTATTTTAAATTAATAAAATTAATGAAGTTCTAATATTTTATAAATTAAAATTAATTTGATAAGATAAATTATTAATATATTATATTAATAATTTTAATTATTTAAATAAATTAATATGAATAACAAAAAATTGTCACCACAAATTTGTAACAAAATTTTAGAGATTAAATATCAAATAAATCATTTTAATATTTTATTTAAAATGTAATTAAACATGTTTGTAGTTTTTAATTTTTAAAATAAATGAATATAAATATATTAAATGAATTTAAGATCATTTTTCCAAAAAAAAAATTGATAAATATTATCCTTAATCATACTTATGTCAATTACGAATACAAAATAACTTTAACATTTGTATTCTTGATTATTTTATCATTTTTTGAAAATTTTCCAAGTATTTTCATAAATTTTGAATAATTTCCATTTTTCATATCCATCGATATTTTACCTATATTTCTTATGTATCCATAAAATTCAAAAACTTATATATCTACATTTACCATATTTCATTCTTGGTTATTTCTTGGTTTTTAGTTACTAGTCCTAATACAGTATAAACCCATCCTAGAAGTGGAATTCTATTGAGTTTCATATATGATGTAACTCTCCTATGCCACCTCATGGTTAGAAAAGACATACTTAGTAATAACAAACTTGTGGACAACGCATTTTAGCTCGATGCGTTCCCACTCGATGACAAAACTCGTTTTTTATTATTTGAAAATGATTTATTGATTAAGAAAATGACATTGAAGTCGCCACTTATTTTTGTTATATTTTTAAAGGATAAACAAAATAAGAAAAAAAAAACCTTTAAGTGTGACTCCTTATTTGGAAAAGCAGGTCTATGAAAAATCGAGTCGGATCCAGGGGTCAAATTACTTATGGGAAGATACGGTAAAGAGACCGAAAGCACCCCTTTAAGCCCCTAAAAATGGGTATTTACTAAACAAGGTGAAGCAAATGTGACAATTGATACGAAAATCAATGGATATCAAAATGAAACATTCCAATAATAAGGCGAATCATGCATAAGAATAAAATGAAATGAGGGTGAGATCGTACCTTAGCAGCAATTAATAGTGCGCTATCATGAAAATGGGATTAACTCAAGTATCAAATCATCACATGCATATCAAAGAGCAAGACAAAGATTAAACAATACTCATCAAGCATAACAATTAACAATTAGAAGAGAAAACCCATATGTGTGGGGGCCCCACCAAAGCCCAATCTATCTTGCACAAATTCGTCTCACAAATTCCATTATTATAAAATTATGAAAATTGCATTCATGCTCCTGTAAAATTCGAGAGAAAACTGGATTTTTGAAATTTATTTGAAAATTGGAGCTTCGAAAATTATTTGAAAATGGAGTTTTTAAAATAATAATAATAATAATAATAGTAGTAATAATAATAATAATGATAAATAAATAAATGTGAAAATTGGAATTTCGGAAATTGGAAAATTGGAATTGCGGAAGTTGAGAATTAAATTTGGAAATCGGAATTTTGAATATTACAAAATAAATAAATAAATAAAATAATAATAATAGTAGTAATAATAATAATAATGATAAATAAATAAATGTGAAAATTGGAATTTCGGAAATTGGAAAATTGGAATTGCGGAAGTTGAGAATTAAATTTGGAAATCGGAATTTTGAAGAATTATTTAAAGATTACAAAATAAATAAATAAATAAAATAATAATAATAACGAAAATAATAATGATTGAATAAATAAATGTGAAAATTGAAATTTTGGAAATTGGAAATTAAATTCGAAAATTGGAAAATAGGAATTTCGGAAATTGAAAATTGAATTCAGAAATTGGAAAATTAGAAGTGCGGAAATTGGGAATGGAAATCGGAATTTTGAAGAATTATTTAAAGATTAAAAATAAATAAATAAATAAATAAATAATAACGAAAATAATAATGATTGAATAAATAAATGTGAAAGTTGAAATTTTGGAAATTGGAAAATTGGAATTTCGGAAATTGGGAATTAAACTTGGAAATCGGAATTTTGAAAAATTATTTAAAGATTAAAAATAAATAAAATAATAATAATAATGAAAATAATAATAATTGAATAAATAAATGTAAAAATTGAAATTTTAGAAATTGGAAATTAAATAGGAAAATTGGAAAATTGGAGAATTATTTGAAGAAAGAATTTGAAAAATAAATGAATAAGTGAATAAATAAATGAATGGAATAATAATAATAACGGAAATAATAATGATTGGATAAATAATTGCGAAAATTGGAATTTTGAAAATTGGAAATTGAATTTAGAAATTGGAAATTTGAAGAATTATTTAGAGATGTAATTTTAAATAAATGAATAAGTGAATAAATAAATGAATGGGATAATAATAATGATTAGATAAATAATTGCGAAAATTGGAATTTTGGAAATTGGAAATTGAATTTAGAAATCGGAATTTGAAGAATTATTTAGAGATGGAATTTTAAATAATTGAATAAATAAATAAATAAGTAAATAAAATAATAATAATGACGGAAATAATAAAGATTAAATAAATGAATGTAAAAATTGGAATGTTGAAAATTAGAAGTTAAATTAGGAAATCAGAATTTTTTTAAAATGATTTAAAGATGGAATTTTTTTTTAAATAAAAGAAAATTAAATTTGAAAATAATTAAATTTTAGGAAGTCAAAGTTTTGAAAACTAAATATTTTTTTTTTAAAAAAAAAATGGGAGTTTTTGAAAAATTAAATTAAAATTGGAGCTTTGAGAAATTAAATTAAAATTGGAGCCTTGAAAAATTATCTTGAAATTAAAATTTTGAAAATGAAATCTTTGACATCAAAAGTTGGAGAAAACTAAGGAAGTAATAACAATAATAATAATAATAATAATAATAATAAAGGAAATGGCCACCAAACGTGTATTGCAAGTCCATAAGGAATAAACAAATGAAAAGAAAAACACCACAAACCCATTTTTCTACATATTGCAATGATGTCATACTTACACCACAAGCCCATTTTCCAATGCACATCTCTGCCATACCCACACCACAAGCATGAACCCTCACACTAAGATAATTCCATAGGGCTCACGTAACCTTTTCAACTTGCTGGGCATCACCAACATTAGCTTCAGAATTTCTTTCTAAGAGTATTGCCACAAGCTTGGTTTGCTACAAAACTGAGAATGGCCCATCCTTGTTAGCATTGAAATGATAATCATCACCAGCTGTTCCATGTGGTTTTTCATCATATCCCCTCTTTAATCCTTCCGAAGGAATGTTAGGCTGCTGATTGTGCATCGTTCATGGACCCATCTGATTTTGAGACCTAGGATCATACTTTTGCTGCATACTAACTGAGGGACCATTGAACGACTGAGCATGACTCGTCTGATCATCGGATTAGGGCGCCTAAAAGGACTTGACTCCAGCTGGCATGCTCTAAGCAAACGAGGTGCTAATCAGTTGGTTTTGTGATGGAGTGAATCCAACTTGGCTTCCTCTTGATTCTCAATTTCTTTCATCCACAACCCAACATGTAGCCTCTGTTTTTTCAACCAGTTTCTTCATATTCTCCAAATTAAAAAAAAGTGAATCACATTTCTCCTTTTTACTTTAGCTGACCCATACTATTTTCATTCCAATTCTCAGTCATGCCCTCAACAAATGCTCTAGTCTCAACATCAATATCATACAGAGGAACAATAACAAACTCTGAAGAAAAGAAGTTGACATTAGTCTCCCAAGGACCCTAATGAGATATAGAAACGAGAGGCCTTTATTCCAAATACCAAGCAACGCCAGACTGTCACATATTGCTTCCATAAAGCTCCACTTCTTAACTTCTCCTACAGTTGCATCTATGAGACCGACCTAAGCTTTCCCAAAAGCACCCCGACTGAGATGACCAGTCCGAAAGTGGCACTTAACATTCCAAAAATAGTAAACAGAAAAGATGAGGAAAAAAAAAGAGCATGTATGAAAAAAAGAAAGTTGTTAAGTCTCACCCCATTCCATAAATGTCAATGGGAGAGGTATAGGTGGAATCATGAGGAAACATGGGCATGATCTCCAAAAGTCAAAAGTAGTGATGGATATATACTCAAAACATTCCAAAATAGAGAAATGCACAAGCAGTCTTCAAGCGTAAAAAAGAACCCACAAACGACAAGACACAGGAGAGCACAGTTCAAAACGGGAAAAGCAAAACAGGTCGAAATCATACCTGGACTAAGAAAATAAGGATGAATGGATTTTCTGATTCCCTTCAGCTTGCTCTCCTCTCTCTCTCGTTCTCTAGCTTGCTACCTCAGAAAAAGAACACCCTTTCCATTGCCAAAACTTGCCTCCTAAGCTAAACTCTCCTCCCAAAATATCTTCTGAAACCAAACTCCCTCTCTTCCAGCTTGCCCCCCCTCACAAAATATTTCTTCTCTGTTTTTGTCTTCCTCTGCAAAGTTTTCAAAGGTGTATCTCAAGCTTGCCTTGAAGCGCGCCTTAGGGCGAGGCGGGGCAAAAATGCCTTGACGCGTAAATAATAAAACGCAACTCTTGAAAGGCGTACACCTTTTCTAGTAAGGTGTACGCCTTTTCCAGTGAGGCGTGTCTGAGGGGCGCTTTGATCGTGCATTTTACGCTTCGAGAAGAAGGCGCACGCTTTGTAGAAGCTGATGTGGCCATGAAGAAATTAAAAAAAAAAAAAAAAAAAAAACCCCTAACTAATCCCTAAAGCAAAACCCAAGTCCCGATTGAAGGCAAATAGAAATTGGGAGAGAAACTCCAAAAGGAAACCCTACCTGAAGTGGCGACAGAGTGCTCAACCTCAGGCGGCGACCAATCGCAGAACATTTTCTTCGGTGGCGACCAATCGCAGAGCATCTTCTTTGGCGGCGATCTCTCTCGTTCATCTCCATGTATGTCGCAAACTCACGATCTCCCTTTTTTCGTCTCCGATGCTTCCCTCTCTCGGCTTCATCTCTTCATCTTTTCTCCATTTTCCATGGTTTTCTCCATATTTCATGGCAGTCGACAAACTCGAGACAGAGGTTGGTCTCTCTCTTCATCAATTTTTTTTTTATATTTTTAATCAAATGCCTCTTCATCCAATATATATGCATATAACTATATATATATATATATATATATATAGTTATATCATTTGACCAAGCTCTCACATGCTAGTCTCTCTTTTGGCAGTCGGCTGGTCTCCTTCTTCATCAATTTTTTTTATTTTTAATCAAATGCCTCTTCATCCAATATATATGCATATAACTATATATATTTAAATCATTTGACCAAGCTTTCGGCCAATAATTTTGACCATGCTCTCAGTCTCAGCCAGTAAGCCGTTTCTCCCTTCATCCATTTTTATTTTCTAAATATTCCAGTAAATTGGCTGCTTAAAATTATTTTTTTTATTTCTGGTTTAATTTTATTTTTCACCCAAATTTTCTTTATTTCATTATTAAATTCCAATTAAAATTTATGTGTATAATTTTTAAATTCCTCTAAAAAAAATATTGGTTTTTTAAAATTAAAACCAATTAAATTTTGTATTTCATTTTTAATTCCTTTCAATTATGTCTTGTTATTATTTATTAGTTAATTATATTATTATATAGAAATTTGAACATTATTATTGGTTTTTTTTTTTTTTAGAATGAGTTTCTCCGATTCGAAAAATTCAAGAAAAGATTTTGTGCGGAAGTATGTTATTGAAGTTGCCGGGGAGCAATATTTAAGATGTAAATTTTGCAATCAAAGATGCACGGGAGGGGTGAATAGACTCAAGCATCACTTAGCCGAAACTCATCATGGTATGAAACCATGCAACAAAGTTAGTGAAGATGCTAGATTGGAATGCAAAGAGGCATTGACCAATTTTAAGGATCAAAAAATGAAAAGAAATGAATTGCTCCAAGAAATTAGTATGAGTCCAACTTCAATGCATGAGAGTGCCTTGTCTAAAATAATAGGGACATTAGGGAGTGGGAGTGGGAGTGGGAGTGGAAGTGTAAGTGGGAGTGGTGAACCTATTCCTAGGGGACCCATGGATAAATTTACCACTTCACAACCTAGACAAACTACTTTGAATTCAAAGTGGAAGCAAAAAGAAAGGAAGGAGGTGTGTAGAAAAATTGGTAGGTTTATGTATTCCAAAGGTCTCCCATTCAACATTGTGAATGATCCTTATTGGTTTCCTATGATAGATGTTGTTGCAAATTTTAGGTTCGGGTTTAAGCCTCCATCTATGCATGAATTGAGGACATGGATTCTTAAAGAATAGGTGAATGGCCTAAGTATCATTATAGAAGATCACAAAAAAGCTTGGAAACAATACGGATGTTCAATTATGTCAGATGGTTGGACAGATGGAAAGATTAGGTGTCATATCAATTTTTTGGTGAATAGTCCTACTGGCATTTGGTTTATGAAATCAATTGATGCTTCTGATACAATAAAAAATGGGGAATTGATGTTCAAATATCTTGATGAGGTGGTTGAAGAAATTGGAAAGGAGAATGTTGTGCAAGTCATCACTAATAATGCCTCTAATTATGTGAATGCTGGAATGAGGCTTATGGAAAAAAGGAGAAAATTGTGTGGACTCCTTGTGCTGCTCATTGTATTGATTTGATGTTGGAGGATATTGGAAAGCTAAATGTTCATGCTACTACACTATCTCGAGCAAGGCAAGTAGTGAAGTTCATATATGGGCATACTTAGGTTCTTAGCTTAATGAGAACATTTACAAAAAATCATGAACTTCTTCGTCCAACAATTACACGATTTGCTACTGCATTTCTTACTCTCCAAAGTCTTTATAAGCAAAAGCAAGCTCTTATAGCAATGTTCTCCTTAGAAAAATGGTGTTCAAGCACATGGGTTAAAAAGGTAGAAGGTGTGAAAACTTAAAGTACAGTGTTGTTTGATCCAAATTTTTGGCCTCATGTTGCTTTTTGCATAAAGACCACTGTTCCATTAGTTAGTGTCTTGAGAGAGGTTGATTTAGAGGAAAGACCAGCCATGGGTTATATTTATGAGTTGATGGATTTAGCTAAGGAGAAGATTACATTTAATTGTCGGGGTGTGGAGAGAAAATATTGCCCAATTTGGAGAAAAATTGATGTAAGATGGACTTCGCAACTTCATCGACCTTTACATGCAGCGAGTTATTATCTTAATCCTCAATTGCGGTATGAAGATAAGTTCTCTATTGCTGATGAGGTGAGGAAGAGATTATTTGAATGCATGGATAAGATGTTAGATTATCAAGAACGTTTAAAAGCTGACATTCAGTTGGACTCATATGACCAAGCAATGGGTGAATTTGGGAGTCGTATTGCAATTGATTCTCGAACATTAAGAAGTCTTACAAGTTGGTGGATGCGTTTTGGGGGTTCAACACCGGAGTTGCAAAAGTTTGCTATTCGAGTCCTTAGCCTTACTTGTAGTGCTTCGGGATGTGAAAGAAATTGGAGCACATTTGAGTTGGTAATACTTCTATTCTTGTAAATTTTTATACATATATTTCTATTTCAATGTTAGAGAACCTTATTTCATTTTAACACATAAATTTGTTTCTTTTATTATTTGTAGATCCATACAAAAAAAAAAAAAAAAAGACTTGAACATCAAAGGTTGAATGCTCTAGTGTATGTAAGATACAATACTAGATTGAGAGAGCGAAGTCTACAAAGGAAACAAAATGTTGATCCGATTTTGGTAGAGGAGATTGATTCGGATGATGAATGGATTGCGGAGAAAGAAGATCCCTTCCTCCCCCTTGATCTTTGTTGGCTTCAAGATAATGAGTTATTCAATGTTGATACCATTAGAGTTGTGTCATCCAACTCCCAAGAGATTGAAGCATCATCGGATCACATGGTTTCTTCGCATTCCTATAAAAGGAAACATAATGAAGTACCAAGTAAGCACTCAAAAATTGAAGTCATAAATTTGATTAAATTTAATAAAAAAAACTTATAATATTTACACTTAATTAATTCTTTATGCTAGGTACAAGTGGAGGCAAAGGCAAAGAGAAGGAATTGAATTTGACACCAATTGATGAAGATGAAGATTTACATTAAATGGGGATACATGATAGTGGACATTTTCCTACTATTGATATATTGGATAAGGATGATGATGACCTTAGAGATGAGGATTTAAGTTAAAACAATTGACTCTAGTTGTTATTTCGTGACTTAGTTATGGATTTTTTTGTAAAAGTTTAGAACTATTATTATGGTTGACTATATTTTCTATTTCATGACTTAGTTATGACTTTTTGTTAAAGTTTGAAACTATTAGTATAGTTGAATCTAAAATCTATTTTATGACTTTGTTATGGTTTTTTTGTGAAAGTAGGGTACTAGTATGTTTTTTTTTTATGATTCTAATGAATTGTTTTCATGTTTTTATTTATGCTATTTTTTTATATATTTAAAAATATTAATTAATTATATAATGTGAGGCTCAAAAAGCTTACACTTCAACGCCTCGAGGCTTACGCCTCGCCTCACGAACACAAAAACGCATCATCTTACACTTTTGCCTTTAAAACTTTGTTCCTCCGCAAGCCACTACCCGCTCTACTGTGCATCATCCAGCAAGTATGTCATCTTCAACCACCACTATGGGCGAGCTGCTGACGTCCGCCACACATCCATGCATGGAGCCTCCCGAGAAATGTCCCCCACTCCCACTGAAATGCTCCCCGACTCCTTAATGAAAACAAATAAAAAAAAAAACTAAAAACAATTGGTTTATAAAAAAGTGGGGTCTACAAAACTATTTAAAATTAGAGACGAGAGATTTCAAGAGAAATAAATAATTCAATTATTAGACCAAATAATATTACTATGGTTTGGGATAAAGTAATAATGTTAATTTGTACATTGCAATGGAATTGTATTGGATCAAGAGGATACCCCAAGCACATTCTTGATCTAGGAACTAGCTAGAGAAAGATAAATAAGTAGCCTACAATTTTATCCCTTGACTTTAAATTCTATGCTCGATTTCCCTAAACCACAATTTTGATAAATTCAATTTAAGTAATTTATCCCCTTTGATGTTTATAAATATTCAATATCAATTCAAATTTATAAACAATCAATCACATGAACACACTGGATATAAGATAGAAAATCACTTATTAAGTTACCTTCAACCTTTATCGATATGCAAAATTACAAGTCTATAGATCTTTAAACCAATCCATTAAATATGAAAGAAAAATATATAATTTTATCTCGTTTGGAAGTTATTATCTTACGAGATTTATACCTATCAACATTTATACATCTTCTTCATATCCACGATGGAACACACCCTGCTCCTTAGTGGACCACCTTCAAATTGTATTGAAACTTGATGGCCCAAATCCTCCAACTATGTTTTTGCTTCTTGAAAAGACTTTTAAGATTTCTTGGTCCAATCTTGATTTTGAAAGTTTAGGAACAAAGCTAGAATAATAATAGTAACATTATATCTGAATTTTCAATGTTTTATTTTTTTGTATATCAATACCAAAACCCTAAGACTATGTTTTTATATCAAAGTTTGAGGAGAATGTGAGGGAAAGAAAATAGAAAGGAAAAGTGAAAGAAAAGAAAAAAGAAAAAATAAATTTGAAGTTAATAAATTATTTTTATATACTACTTTAAACTCATTATATTTATTTTACTATTCTATATAAAGATTAAATAAGTTAAAAATATAAATTTTTTTTTATACTAATTTTCTGTTGTATTTGACTTTTTTTTTTTTTTTTTTTTCATATTTTTCATAGTAAAATTAAACATGTGAACATAATTTTCTTAGTATCTTTTTATTTTCCTTAATACTTTTTGGGAACTAAACACAACCTAGGTTTCTAGTCATCTCACACTAAGGAATATTTTTTAGAAAAATAGGAATATTTTAATAATTTGTTTTTTAAAATTTGAGTATAAAAATGCCGGGCGAATATCTCTTGATAGTCCACCCCATACGTTTGAGTGAATCCTTTTGCAACTAGCCTTGTCTTGTACCGTACGATCCATCTAAATTGTATTTTACCGTGAACACCCACTTGCAACCTACTAGAATTTTTCTTTTTAGGTGTTTTCACCAAATCCCATGTTTCATTTTTTTCAAGAGCATGTATTTTGTCCACAACTGCCTTTTTCCATTTTGGTTCCTTCAAAGCTTCTTGTATTGTTCTTGGAATATCAACACCTACTAGATTAGTTGTTAGAGCTTGAAGAGAAGGTGATAAATGATCATATGAGACAAAATATGACATTGGGTGTTGAGTGCAGGTTCTCACACCTTTCCTCAATGCTATAGGTACATCAAGCTCATCAATATTAAGGTTTATAGGGGATAAATGTATACCTAAATTCAATTTAGACAAGTGACCATGCTGAAGGTTCATCGAATTCTCTACTCTTTTTGAAATATTCATTCGTGTATAAACACGTAATTCAGGTTGTAGCTACAAATCTCCCCTTGTTGTTGATATTAAGGGTTTGTTGTGCACAGTCATCAATGGTCGAGATGGACTGGAAGACTCAAGTAAACTGATGGATGGACTGGAAGACTTAGGTAAGCTGATTTATGGACTAGACAGTGAATTCAGTGGTGGTTCAGGTTGTGGTATCGACAACTTTGGAATTTTTGGAGTTTCTGGTTGATTTAAGGATTATGGTGATGCTGGTATACCTGCAGAAGGTGGAATAGAAGGCAGGGATCCGGTATAGCTGCAGAAGATGGGACAGAAGGCTGCGTTTCTGATCAATTTGGTGATGTTGGTGTACCGGCGAAAAGTGAAACAAAAGGCAGGGATGCTGGTATGTTTGTAGAAGGTGGAACAAAAGGCAGCATAACATTCCAAAAATTTTCTTAACCTAATTTCTTTCCTTGAAGGGATTTTTTGGTGTAAAAAGACTGATTTTCATAAAAATGTAACATCCATAGAGACAATATTTTCATTTTTCTAGACAATAACATCAATATCCCTTTGAGTGGCAAAATAACTGAGAAATACACACTTAAGTGCTCTAGGTTCCAACTTGCTACAGGTAGGGTCATGAATGTGGATAAATGAGGTACAATCGAATATTTTCAATTGAAGAGAGGTGAAGGTTCGTGTATGTGGGAAACAAGATTGATTTTTTTTAAAGGTGTTTGGAATTCCAAAACTTGAGAAGGCATATGGTTGATCAAATAACAGACCGTAAGAACTGCATCCCCCTAACTGGTTTTAGTTACATTGGTGGTGAATATTATGGAACGGGCTACTTCAAGAAGATGACAATTTTTCCGTTCAACAATCCCATTTTGTTGAAGACTGTGACTACAAGAACTCTAGTGTATGATCCCATTTTGTAACAAATATTTTCCTAAAATTTTATTGAAGTATTCATCTCCATTATCGGTACAAAAAACTTGTATTTTTTTTAGTTAAATTGGTTTTGGACCATTAGATGAAATTTTTTGAATGTTTGTTCAATTTTTTATTTGTCTTTTAGCAAGTAAACCCAACAAACCCTGGTGTGGTCATCAATAAAATCACAAGCCATTTTTTTTCAGTGACATTATGAACTCTAGAAGGACCTCAAAGATCGCTATGAATCAAGGCAAAAGATTTCAAAGGTTTGTATGGATGAGAAGGAAAAAAAGAACGTTGGTGTTTTGCTAATTGACAAACTTCACATTGAAACGAATCATTTTTCTTGAACATGGAAGGAAACAAAATTTTCAGATAAAGAAAACTCGGGTGGCCTAGCCTATAATGCCACAACATTATTTCTTATTTTCTAGACAAATAGAAGCTCTACAATTAACTATTTGAGTTTGTTTATTCACGAAGTCTTCTTTTTTAAGATAGTGTAGTCCTCCGTGTTCCCTAGCATTGTCAATCATTCTCTCCGAAGTCAAGTCCTGAAAGGTACATGTATAGTGAGAGAATTTTTGTAACACAGTTAAGATTTTGTGTAAGTTTACTGATAGACAATAGGTTGCAAGTCAAATTTGGAACATGTAATACAAAAAGGAGAATCAAATTTGGGCCAATCTTGATTGTACCCATGCCTACAATCGTTGATAAGGAACCATTTGCAATTTTAACCTTAAAATTTCCTAGACTGGTGTATAAGTTGAAAACAAATTTGCATACCTTGTCATGTGATCTGTTGCACCCGAATCGATAATCCACGATTCTTGTCTTTGTGTAACACCATTCAAAGCAAATGAAAATGTATAATTTTGAGCTAATAGTGATGTACTCGAATTATTTGGCAATGATGTCGGTGTCAACAATTTGTTGAGTTGTTCCATTTGTTCCTTAGTAAGGGAAACACTAACCTTGCTATCGTTTAGCTTAGGCCTCAATTTTGTTGCAGTATAATAACCTTTCAAATAAGATTTGTTGACTTTTTCCTTCCAATTTGCTAGTTTTCCATGTATTTTCTAGCAAGTGTTGCGGGTATGATGGGGACGTTGACAATGATCGCACCATAGTTGATTTCCTCTCTAATTGTTGTGAGAATCTCCTTTGTTTGCTGAGTTTGAACCATGAACAGCTAGGGCTGAGTTGTTTGATGTGGGCAGTGGTTTTTGTTCTCCAAGCATGACATGCTTACGACACTCTTCTCTCCTCACTTCTACAAAAATCTCACCAATTGAGGTAGTGGTTTTGTTCCAAGCCGTCGTCCCCGAACCTCATCCAACTTCTTGTCAAGTCCAACAAGGAAATCAAATATTCGTTATTTATCCACCATTATCTTGTATCTTTCACCATCCTAAGTAGAACTCCACACATAATCATTAAACATATCTATATCTTGCCACAATTTGTTGAAAATATTGAAGTACTGTATTACATCCATATCACCTTGTCTTAGATTTCGAACTTTGAAGTTCATAGACATAAACCCGTCACTAAAAGTCATGATCTATAAATCTTTTGTTTTGTCATGAAAAATTAAGTGTTGATAACAAAATTGGAATTGTTTTTGAACAATCACATTTTATGATGCAAAAAAAATTGTCATAGAAAATAACAAAAATTTGGTACTGGATCTTACCATCTTATTACTAAAAGATATATTTTTTGTGAGAAAAAAATATAATGTTTTGCAAAATACATATTTTTTATGATAAAAATTTTCATCACGAAAGTGATTTTTAATGATGAATCTAATTTTGTGGCAAAAGATTTTTAATTATATTATTCATCGTTTTAAAATGTTTTATAAAGTTCAAGTCAAGGTGATACCCCTCCTACCTATTTGAGGTTTATAAGGAAGACATTTTAGTCTTTTAATAATTATAATATTAACTTGCAATTATTGTGATTCAAACTCAAGACCTTTCAATTTGAAAAGCACTTTTTTTTTTTTTTTCCTTCAGTCATCTCATCTATAAACTAATCGATGTTTAAAAGGGTATACTATACTTTTAATTGAATTTAACATACTTTCATGGATAATGTTAAACATTGAGTTGAATTGAAATGATAAGGTTGATGAATTCATTTCTCAACAAACACAAAATATTCTCTTTCAAGTCTATAATCTTAAATAGAACACCATTTTTGTTGTTACATTCCATAAGCTTATTTTTCTTTCCCTTGCAAAATCATTAACCAACTCCACGTTCTTCTATCCAAACCTCCCCAAGTACTTCATCTTCTAATGGTACCTTTTCCTCACTGTAGTAATCAAATTACAATATTGACCATGTTGGCTCCCAGAGCAGGATGCTTACGGCCATGAAATATAGTAAACTTCCATCTACTGTATATTTTGGCCACATAGAAACTGTAACCATTAACTAATAACCATATCAACGACCTAACTGGAATAGGGGATCATCGCCTTTTATCAATGGGAGGCCACCCTTTTTGAGGGGTTAACACATCATTTCTCTAAGAAGCAGTTTCTTAAAAAGAGCTGAGCTGCCCCTTTCCACTTAGATATTATCCACTTTAAACTTAATAGATCCTCATATTTATATAATTAGAATAAACCCACCACATATGTATTGTTCTCTAAGCAAACACAATGTCCTAAAACAAATACCCCGTTATAAATATATTTGCTCTAAAACCAATGAGTGCTTGTATCTTCAAATCGATTCTACGTGATTGAAAAAAACCTCATCACACATAACGTAAAAAACTTCCTTCCCTATCCAACATGGGGTATCACAATTTCCTCCTTACTCTTGGATTTACCCACATAGAAAACATTTCTCTATGATATCCCAATACTAAAGAATTTAAAATGCCCACAAAACAGTTTCAGTTATTAGAGTGATGAAATAAAAGTCGACCAATCCAATATTCTACAACCACAGCTAGTTTGAGTAAAACTGAGAAAAAAGGTTTATTTTTCTGATCAGGAAAACGGGGAGAAAGATAGGTACTTCAAGTTCCATTAACATACATGGGACCATATGTGGAAAAATGTGGAGCACTATGCAAGCAAGGTACAGGATCAGCAGAAGAGAAATTTACATCACCCTAGTTTATTTGGTCTGTACAAAACATATTAGGCAAACGACTATGTCCATAGGTGCATCGTCTTATTCAAAGCCACAGCATATTTACACATCCATATAACAAACTTTGCTGGTTGCTATATGCATTTCTCAAAAAAACATACTCAAAACTGGGAACCGTGGTCCAGTCCCACCTTCCTTATCTGCATCAGGGATGCTGGAGTAACAATACAGGTGGTTGGACATTTCCCAGCTCCAGTCTGGCTTCCTGAACACGGACATTTGGGGCCATCGGTTTATCCTCACATAGTGTTCCCTGATCTTTCCTCCACCAACAAAACTGGTAACGATAGAGTAACAACATTCATGACCACCCCATACCTGGTCACCAGGATCTGCAGTTTGGCTCCCATCTGGATGGAAGTATCGACGCATGGGAGGGCCGGTTCCCTTCCAGTAAGGATCAAGATTTCGCCAATAGTCTGGAGCCCCCTGAAGGCAAGATTACGTCAGTTTGGTTGATTTGACTTCACAACAAAAGGGATGCTTAGTATTAAACAAACCACAAGACTTTCACAAGCATAGTCATAAACTTGAGATTCTGGAGCTATTCAGTGTTGGAATGTTAGATATTAATCAGCAAAATAGCAGGTGCAAAAGAAAATACAAAAAAAATCAAGACTGCTAAATGGCTACATGTTAAGGTGGTAATAAGAGTCAAATTATTGAAAGAGAGACCCCCTTTTGGCATGTTGATATATGTTCTTTATTACTTATAAAGAAAAGGTCAACTGAAAGAGAAAAAGTACTTCTCATCCAGCTCATAGGAGCGTCAGTCTGTTGAATCCCACTGCACTACACGTATGATGGTAAGCCATTGTGTTCATGGTCAGACTAGCTTAAGCCACAAGATCAGCCAGGTCAACTTTAAAAAAGTACATGTACATAAAAGGTATATACCCTGTTAAAGTGGAAGTTCCAAACGTGATCACACAGATCGTCCTTGGTAATGCGGCTCTGGACATCAAAAGGTTCAGGTGTGTTAGAAAAATGCACAAAGTGTGTGTGTGTGTGTGAGAGAGAGAGAGAGAGAGAGAGAGATGAATGGATTGGTTAGCGAACCCGTTTTCCATCCATGACAGAAAATGAATATGCAGCTAGCTTTGATAATCCCCGTTCTTGTGACACGCGAGGTATATGTGCTTTTCCACACCACAGTTCCTCACACTAAAGGGAAAGCAAACCAAATTACTTTAGTCTCCTCAACAAAATTCCAGTGTTACAACTTAACATCTTCAACAACCAAGAAAACTAGTACATTATATGCAGACAATCTTCTTAGTAGGGGAGCACGTAAGTCTTCAACAAAATTCATAGTTAAAAAAAGAAGAAAAAAAAAAGGAAAAAAACTTGAATAGTTGAAGAGAGAACATGAAAATCAAATTGAATCATAAGACCATAAAATCCAACAAAAGCTCCCCTCAGTTGAAGAGACAATTCATTATGCTCAAATGCATAAACTGGGAGGACCGAGTTTTCACATTGACAATCTTCGGTCAATTTGCAAAACTTTAAGTGATTCTATAAACCAAAAGCTTAATTCCATTGGACCTTATAATAGTAGATGATGACATTGAGATCAATTCATTTTGTAAAGAAATGATTTCTTTTCCAAGAAAGGACAACTTTCCAAAATAACAATTGCAATACAGGGGGGAAAAGGTTGATTAAGAATTAAGAAATGATTTATCTTAATTTATAATAACAGCAGTCTTGTGCTTTAAAGCTTGGTTATATCCCCTTCACAGACAGTAAAAGATAACGTTCCTGTCGAGGAGAAAATGAGCAAGGGACAAGTGAATAAAAATATAAAAAGCAAGGAAATCCCTGAGCTCCATATTTACTAAACTTCTATCAGACATTCAAATCATAGGAGACAGTTCCTTTTGTTATTACATCCATTTAAAAGTTAAAACAAAGATAATTCATTAAACCTACAATGCAGGATCGAGAACCATAAAAGGAAACTGGGGAACACCATGAGAAGGATAAGACAAAAACAGAAACAATCCTTACATCTGCAAATTTGTTCAGTTTCTTCAAGGTCTTTTCCATGACTTCTCTTCTGTAAATCATCCTTAAGACACTTCAACCCAACTCCAATGCTCCTGGTTCTTCCATTCTAGATTTGCAATGCCTATTTTCTGTTTTGGTCTTCATCATAATTTGAAGCACATCTCATCTTTATTTAGCTTAATTCACATCCTTTTCAAGCTTTCAGGAATATATTCTTGTTCCTTATCCTCCCGCACTGCCCCTAGAGGATGGAATATAATTGGGCTTGAATACTGGAATCTCTAAAGAGAAGTTTATTTTGATGAACTTTCTAACTCGAGTACAATATACTTAATGATTTTTTTATTTTATTTATTATTATTATTATTATTATTATTATTATTTTTAATAACCAAGGAACCTTCCATGGCCAAACCCTTAAGACTCTCCATGGGGACCTAAGCCTTGGGGTGCCAACTGCCTGGCAACAATCAGCATTGGGTAAATTCAGGGTATCATCAGTAACAAGATTCGAACCCAGGACTATGTGTCACTTACTAGGACCACACTTCCTAGTGTTAGTCTTGACCAACAAGACTATCCTGACGAGGGGAGCCTAAGAACAATTAATGAACTTAATACAATGCAAATGGATTTGTTCCACCTAAATCTTCCACTAGTAGGATCTAGTACCATTGTGGAACTAAAGGATATTCAAAATGATATGAGATTCCTTCCCAACCCAAAAATCATTGTTTTGATAAAAGATGACAAACATAGACAACAACAATATAATGTACCCTACGTTTTTAGTATTCAAGAACATAACTCCATATAAAAGTGCCATAATGAAGGACATGCATTACTTCAAACATGGAACACTCTTGAAAATTTTCCCCTAAGGAAAGAAGGAAGTACCTAATCCAAAACTTCCTGAAACAGAAAATCACCTGAAGCTGCAAAACTAGAGGTTTTTGTATGCCTGCTATCATTATAAATATTAGAATACACTTTAGATGCGCTTTAAATGATTTGTCTTGACATATGTAAATAGCTACTTGGGAAAGAATACTAATGGTGAACTAAGTGAGATGTTAGCATTCTTATTCCTAGAGAAGAAAAGAAGTGGAGATCTAGGACTTTTAATATATATAAACTTGACAATCTCCATGACACCATGATGTAGGAATTCCTAGGATGGTTGTCTACAATCAAATAGGTGGATTAGGGTTTCAAGTTCTTAAGTTTTAAGGAGAAGAATGAGGAATAAAATTATGGCCAAGGATAAAAGTAAAATAAAACATACGGAAAGAAAGATTAAAAAAAAGTAAAAAAAGTAAAGAAACGATAGAAACCATATAGTCTCACTAAAACCTTATAGGAGTCTCACCTAGAAGATCAATAGAATCTCACCATTGAGAATCAATGAAGTCACTACTAAGCATTGCAAGATACACAAAATGAAAATATAAATAAAGAAAGAAAGAAATAATATTAGTAATCCTCATAGGCTTCAAAAAACTCTAGATTTTAAATAGAACTATGAAAAAATAAACCAAACCTATGTAGTAACTAATTATGATTCTTTTTTCTTTTCTAAAACTACTAAATCTTACAAAAAGATAAATAAATAAAAGAAATCAGAAAACTTATTTTGTAGGATTAAAAACTTTGTAGAAACTTCTTATAAATAAAGTTTTTAATAAAGAAGACTTCATTCTAAGGGTTCAAAATAAAAAACTTTAGAATAAAAATATTATTTTAGAAAATAGAAAGTTTAGAACTTCTTTGAAGAAGTCTAAAACTTACCTATCACCCCACCTTGATTGCCAAAAAACTACCCAATACTCTTTCTTAGGATGCAAAATATTACATACTTGCCTTGCTAATGCAGTACTCTTCCAGTCACTTCTATGCCAAGATCCAATATAGCCAAAAGTTATCCATTAGAATTTGTGCTGTAGAGTATGGAACTTAGTTCAAAAATAGCTTCAAGAAAAATTAAAATTTAAAAAATGAATAGCTCAATAAAAGAAACAAAAAGCATTTGGCAATAAAATAACAGTAGAAATTTCCATAAAAGTAATATAATAGTGATTTCTCGAAAAAGTTCTCAAACCTAGCAGAAATGCAATCACCTAATTCTTCAAAAAACAATTCCCTCAATCCTCTAGAATCAAGCAAATTTTGACAAAATTCTTATTGATATTTGAAGCTGGCTCTGAAATTTTCATAACTATAAATGTTACTTAATAACAATTATTTTGTTTGGACCATTTCCAACATGCCCAAACCTCAAACATACTAATATGTAGTGCTCCCTGGCCCTTCTCCCTATTCTTCTTCTATTATTGATCCACTCTACCTTTATGTAGTGACTATTACTGTTGAATGCATAAAATTATATCCTTCGTTATTTCATGGCTCCAAACTCTCTTTGCCATAAATCTTAATATGCTACAAGACAACTTTAAGTTGTATTAGAAAATCCAGAGAAAACAAAAAAGTACATGCACCATTGTGGAGCCTACACAACCTGTTGTTGCACCTTATGGATTTGTCTTTTAAAACAAGAAACAATCTCCATTCCTAATAATCTAACGCACTTAACATATATAGCTCAAACATGCCATAGCACATAGAAAAAATAAAAATCATTAAAATCATTGATTTGATAATGTGTGCACGTCAGTGTTAGGCTTTCATTCCTGAGCAAATCAACAAATGAATGTCCAATTTTCTTATAGGCAAAACCAGTGCATACTCCGTTCATTTAAATGAAATTGATAACAAATTCTTGACTTTTAGTATGGCAACTTCATCCTTCATGAAAAATATCTAACTCAAAAAAACATTAACAATTGAGAGTATTTTGTTCATCATTCACACATTAATCATGGCCTTCTCATCCTGACTTAATAATTTGTAAGTCTATTGAACTGTAGGTAGTTTCAAACCACACATGAATGAAACAACTTTCTAATTATTTTTTTGGCTCCCTCCATTATTTTGAATATCATAAAAAACCCAATCAATATCAGTAACCTCTCCTTCTGGTAGTTAAAGAAGAAAAGAGCAGCAACCCAGACCAAACCTAAGAGCCACTTAAAACAAGTGATTATACCTTAATCCCCCAAAGACAGCTTCAATAAACCTCATGTCCTCATCCATACCCTGACACTTTACCAGCAGTTGAACCCCATGCTACCTGTTAGAAATCTGAATTTTCCTATTTGAGGTTTTTTGTATATATTTGTAATTGTGTGTATAGTTATAAATTAGATTAGGTTGTTAAATCTGATAAGAATAATCCCTGATCTATAGGGATTGTTCTGATTTATAGGGATTTTTAGTTTATCTATTTCTTTTAATTTCTCTTTAAATATAGGATATAAAGTAGGATGGTATCAGCTTATTAAATAAAAATTTGATAACATTTTTTCTCACATGGTAGCAGAGCCCATTTGACGTTCTTCATCAACTTTCATTGCTGATTTTTGTTCAAGTTTTTCAGCCTTTATTGCTAAAATTTTCAAGTCTTTATCAATGTGATTCTTCCACCCTTCATTGTTGTGTGTTCTGTTTATTTTTTGATCTTTCATTCGTTCTCCTCTTCAATTTTCATCTACAATTTTTGGGATTTCACCATGTCTATCAAGTCTGAGACTTCCGCCACACATGTAGCCATCCTCGGTGAAACTTTGCCTCATCAAACCACCAAAGAGTTACAGAATATCAACTCAGCATATTGGCTGAATGGCTGAAACTATCTTTAATGGTCTCAACTAGTGCGAACTGTTTTGAAAAGAAAAAGGCAAATTAAGTCATCTAATTGATACAGATCTAGGATTCAAATATCTGAAGCTCAATCAGTGGGATGAAGAGGATTCCGTGATCATGTAATGGTTATGGAATTCTATGTTGCCTGAAATCAGTGGCACTTGTATGTTCCTCACCGCGGCTAAGGAGATTTAGGAGACAGTAAGACAAAGCTATTCTAAGGTACATGATGCAACTCAAATCTATGAAATTAAGCCAAAAATTTTGACCTATTTCGACCACTAAATAGGGAGTAAGAATGGTGATTGAATATTATAACTACATGAAAAGTCTTTGGCAAGAAATGGATTATTACCAAAATATTTAAATGAATGTAGTGAAGAAGCTACGATGTTAAGAAAGTTTGTTGAAAGGGAGCAGATTTTCGAGTTTCTTGCCCACCTTAATATTGAATTTGATCAAGTTCGAGTTCAAGTCTTGGGGAAGGAAGTTTTGTCATCCATTAACGAGGTGTTCTCCATTATTCCAATGGATGAAGGATGGCAAGGTGTTATGATTGATTCTCAACCAGCTAAAGGTTCAGCCCTTGCTACAACAAAACCATGAGATACCAATTTCAAAGGCATAAGACAAGGTGGCACTAATGATAGTGGCAGATCTGATTTTTCTAAGAATAAGGACAATATCTGGTGCACATATTGTAAAAAGTCACAACACATAAAAGAGACATGTTGGTCATGGAAAACCACAAGGTACCAACCACGTGGGTGGTTTTAAAGGGGGACAACAATGAAGCTAAGTGTATGTAGCTGCTGCCAATAATTTTGGAGAGGAACAATCAAAGTACAACAGCATAGAACCTAAAGAATTGAATTAGAAGGACATTGAAAAGCTGAAAAAAAATCAGGTTCATTAGGGAAACCTATGGGTGTTAGCTCTCTTGCACATTCAAGTAGGTTTCCTTCTTTCATGCTTTTAGTGCCTCAAGCATGACCCTTTTTGGCTCTTGGATTATCGATTCAGGAGCTATTGACCATATGACACACTCATCACAAAAATTTAGTACACATAGTTCGTATCCTAGCAACAAGAAAATAACTATTGCTGATGGGTCTTTAGCCACTATTGCAGGCTAGGGAATAGTAAATGAAAACCCTTCTTTGAGTCTTAAAAATGTCTTATATGTTCCCATGCTTTCGACCAATCTTGTGTCCATTCATCAACTCATAAAAGATGTAAAGTGTAGTGCTATCTTTTACCTTACTCATTGTGTTTTTCATGACTGAGTTTATGGAAAGATGATTGGGCATGCAAAGGAAAAGGACTGACTCTACTACCTTGACACAAGTAGTGGCAATGTTAACAATGGGAATCAACTATCTTTTTCATTTTTATCCAAGTCCTCTTCCTCAAATAAAGATCAGATAGGACTTTAGCACTTTCGACTTGATCATCCTTCATTTAATGTACTTAAGCTCATGTTTCCTTTACTTTTTGAGAACAATGATGTAAACACTTTTCATTGTGATGTTATGTGAATTTGCAAGGCACCATCATGTATCATTTCCTTTGAGCAACAAAAAATCATCCTGTGCTTTAATTCATAGTGATATTCGGGGGTCATCACGAGTTCCTAATGTTTTAGGAGTTCATTGGTTTGTTTTGTTTATTGATGATTGTACTCATATTACTTGGATCTTTCTTTTAAAACAAAAGTCGGATGTAAACATTGTTTTTTCAAATTACCATAATATGGTAAAAAACCAACAGGTTAAATCAGACAATGCAAAGGATTATTTCAATCAAACTCTTTCACCAAATTTTCAAAAGAAGGGAAATTATTCACAAATCTTCGTGTGTGGATTCACTCTAGCAAAATGGAGTAGTTGAGAGGAAAAATGGTCACTTACTAAATATTACTAAGGCTTTCTTGTTTCAAAAAACGTTGCAAAAATATATTGGGGGGAGGTTGTTCTTATCGCTGCTCATTCAATAAATAGGTTTCCTTCTCAAGTTTTGGGTTTAAAGAGTACCATGTAAATGCTCACAACATTTTTTTCTCACTTCAATACATTGAGTAAGCTTACTTCTAAAGTGTTTGGGTATCCCGTGTTTGCTCAGTAATGCTCACCATCAACGAAAGTTGAATCCAAGGGTAAAGTATATTTTTGTTGGATGTTCATCAACACAAAAAGGGTATAAATGTTTCCATCCTCCAACTAATTTTTTTTTTTTGTCTCCATGGATGTCACTTATGTAGAAACAGAGGGGGTATTTAATGCTTCCCAATCTTCAAGGGGAGACATCATCTATGAAAGATAAGGACAAGTTCTTACTTAAGTTTCCTCATACTACTAAATCTTCTCCATTTGGACCTTCAAATGGAACCTAAAAAAGGTCTAAAAGTCATGAGAAAGGTCCACAAATTTCCTGCACACCTCAAATAGCTATAACAATCTCAGAAATAGCTGAAATCTCCTTTATCTTAGATGTTGGAACAAAAGAAAAGAAGTTGGAACCTACTGCCACAGAGTCACTGCAAGTTTATTCAAGGAGGAGGGTGACTGAACCTTGACCCGTGCAAGTCCAAATATTTGAACAACTCTCGGAAAGGAGGTACACAATTCTATTGCCCCTCTTGACTCACATGATGATGTTAACAATATTGATCTTCCCATTACCATTAGGAAAGGTACATGTAAATGCATACAACGCCCATTGTCTAATTGTATCATTTGAAAAATTCTCACCATCTTATAAAGCGTTTCTTAGCCAAATAAATTTCATACCCATTCCACAAGCCTTAACCAAGGCTGGTAATGAGAAATGGAAACAAGCTATGAAAGTCGAGATGGAAGCATTAGAAAATTATGGAGTCACCAAAAAGGATGAAAGCAATGGGTTGCAAGTGGGTATTTATAGTTAAATACAAGGGCAATGGATCCCTTAAACGATATAAAGGAAGATTGGTCGCAAAAGGGATACACACAAACATATTTGAGTGGGCTATCAAGAAACTTTTGCACTAGTACTAAAGATGAATACAGTGAGGATTTTATTATCTTTGGCAACTCATTTTGATTGGGATTTACAACTATTTGATATAAAGAATATCTGTCTCCACAGTAAAATTGATGAAGAAATCTATATGAAAGTTCCTCTTGGTTTTAGGGTAAGCTTAGACCACAATAAGGTGTGTAAGTTGAAGAAGGTGTTGTATGGATTGAAACAATCTCCTATAGCATGGTTTTGAAGATTCAAAAGGTTATGTTAGCTATAGGGCTTAGACAGAGCCAAGGAGATAACACTTTATTTTTTAAACATTTCGATTCAAGGGGAGTTATAGCTTAATTGGTATATGTTGGTGACATAATCGTGACTAGCTATGATCCAAAACAAAAGAAGCACTTTAGCAATGTCTTGCAAAGGAGTTTGAGATAAAGGATTTGGGCAAACTAAAGTACTTCTTGGAAATTGATGTCGCACGGTCAAAAGAGGGCATTTTTGTATCACAACACAAATATGTCCTTAACTTACTCAAGGAGGTAGGAAAGCTTGAATGCAAACTTTTAGAGACTTCGATCGAGGCAAATCATAAGCCTAGGAAAGCATTGGAAGGCAAAGGAGTGGGTTGAAGTGTATATCAAAGACTAGTGGGACGATTGATTTATATGTCACACAAGACTAGATATTGCCTTTGTCATGAGTGTAATGAGCTAGTTCATGCACAATCCAAAGGAGGTCCACTTACAAGTTGTCTATTGGATCTTACAATATCTTAAAGGAAGCTTAGGAATAGGAATTCTCTTCAGAAAATGTACGTCTTTGTTCCTTGAAGCCTACACAGATGCTGACTATGCTGGATCGACATCAAGTTACTGAACCTTTCTTGAAGGAAACTTAGTGACTTAGAGGAGTAAAAAACAACAACCTTTAAAGCTATAACACAAAGAATTTGTGAGCTATTAAGGCTTAAAATTATTCTTGAGGGCCTACAAATTAAATGGGAAGGACCAATGAGGTTGCACTACGATAAGAAATCAACCATAAACATTGCTCATAATCCAATACAACATGACCAAACAAGGCATGTTAAGGTTGATAGATACTTCGTAAAGGAAAAGTTAGAAAATGGTTAGATTTACATTTTGTTTGTGTCATCAAAAAGACAACTTGCATATGTCTTGACCAAGGGTTTGGTGAGCACAATATTTCAAGCAATCATAGGAAAGCTAGGAATGGATTATATCTATTCACCAGCTTAAAGGGGAGTGTTAGAAACCTGAATTTTCCTATTTAAGGCTTTTTGTATATATGTGTAATTGTGTGTGTAGCCATAAATTAGATTAGGTTGTCCAAGCTTGATAAGAATAATCCTTGATTAATAGGGATTATCCTAATTTATAGGGATTGCTAGTTTATTTATTTCCTTTGATTTCCCTATAAATATAGGATATAAACTAAGATTGTAACAGATGATTGAATAAGAATTTAATACCATTTTTTGCCACACTACCACTACTGAAGAAATTAATAATCTCTATTATCTAATACCTTCACTTCCTAAGGAAGAAGTTGGTTTTGGGGTTTATAATATTTACTCAGTAGAGCCTCAAAAATAATAAATATATCATTGAATTCAAATTAAATGACGGCATACAGCATTAGTATAAGAATTGACCAAAATAACATCCAAACATGAACTCCCAAGGAACTCTTACATTCTCAGTTTGAGAACATCTGCAGAAAAACCTGTTACTTCATTTTGCCACTTAATTTAGTTGAAAGCTACTTGGGTACAAAGTTATTTGGAAAATAATATTGAACTATAAGAAAAAGCACATCAATTTTTATGAAGTAATTCTATTAGGATAGAGCGGTTATATCAAAGTCAATAATTGTGAGAACCAGCAGACTAAACAAGCAACCCTCTAACTTGATAGTTCAATAATTTTTTAAAACTATTTCTTCTTGTATATTGTAGGATATACAAAGAAGTAATGTCTAGGTAATTGAGGAGTAATCTATGCCATACAGGCAGTTATTGTATTGGAGGTAGGTTTTTAATTGACTCTATCTGCAAAAAGAGAGGGAAATGGTTACAAATGGGTTTAAGTATGAATAATGAATATGGTATAATTCTCGAAAATTAGTAAGATTTTACAGCATTATGAGCTCAAAAGCTTTTAATATGGCAAGTTAAGATTTACAGTTCTAAGAGATTATTTTCTTCACACTGCCAATATTTTGCATATGCAGCCTCCTCTGATAATTTCATATCAGATACACATTTTCAGCAGTCTTTTCTATACAAACTTAGCTCATGGATCCAATGAAATACTATATCATTGAAAAACCAAATTGGCATAAAATAAATAAATAAATAAAATTGCAGCAAAATGAAACTCTATTTAAAAGCAAAGCAATGAAGGAACATGGACACAATCAAGAACAAGCCAAAGTTACATAACATTAATCCAGCTCTCAGATTTTCCAAAACTAATCTTGCAAACATTCCCAATTGGCTAGCAGTAAGGAAGAAAAATAGAACACTTAAATTTCATTTAAGTAACAAAATAAGGGAAAAAGCTAATTCAGTAATAAACCAAGATCAAGAAGAGAAAAGCCCAGGTTTCTCAAAATTTCTGAGAATGAAAAGATTTAATTATTTAACCATAAGTGCAATCCCCAGTTGAGTATAAACCAATCTTTACAATGTACCCAAATAATATAATTCAATTCAGGAACATAGCAATAAAATTAACGGAATCCAAATCAAGAATGGACATATATATCCCAATTTCATAGGGGAAAACAAAAAGTAGAACCCAATTCTCAAATTCTCCAGAACAAGCCACCAATTCAAAGCCACAGAAGAAGATAAACCTCAATTAGTGACACAACCCAATTGCGAAAACGGAGAAATAACAATACCCAGTTCTCAAAAACCGTCAATTCAAACCAAAACAGAGAATAAAAAACGAAATGAAACCAAAACGGACCTTGGTGCTCCATAGCCTATCGCTGGATGCGACTCCGTGCCATCCACGGGAGACAAGGAGTGATAGTGCCACGCTGGGTGCGTCAAGGTAGCTCAGTATCATCATCATCATGTCTGAGCCAAAAACCTCCAATGGGTCTTGCAGAACTTCCGACTTGCCTTCCTCTGCCCCATCTTGTCGTTTCCTCTTCTTCTTCCGCTTGCTGCCAGGACTCTTAGTCACATCTCCTCCCGAATCGACAACGTCCCCATCGCAAAACAAGGCCGTGAAATCTGCCGTCGCCTCCGCCTCGATCCCCCTTTGCAACTCCTCGATCCGTGTCATCAGGGAAGAACTAGAGGGAAAGAAAGAAAAAGGGGGTTTTGGAGAGGTTTTTGCAGAGCGAGGGAATATATCCAAGATGACGTCAGCGTGTTTTGATTTTCGTGCAGAGGAAATTAGTGTGGTGACGGTCAAGACTCAAGACATTGAATATTTAGGAATTTTCCTCCCAATTAAAAATTAAAATAATGTAATAAATATACAACTCACTAAAAAGTAAAAACATAAATCCTAACTTCTCATTTTACTCTAAACTTTAAATTAAAGCTTTATTTGTTTGTTTCTTGTTGGGAGGAAAAAGTTCGAATCCGGTTAAAAATAATTCGTTAATATCAATCAATATAATTAAATTAAATTTATTAATAATAAGTTAATATACCCACTAATTCTCCTTACAAAAATAAAAATGTTATTTTAAATAATTTAATATTTAATTTTAGATAATTTTTTTTAATAAACAATATATTATGAAGTATCTAGGGATTAAGATTTTTTTATAATATTATCCCTTGATTTTTTAAAGATAATTATCGTTTATTTTAATTATAATTATCATAATATTATTTATTAGAATAAATATCTTTAATTTTAATTATCATAATTAATTTAATTATAATATTTATTTGATGACATGTCAATATATTATTAACCAATTATTGACATGTGTGGACAAAAAAATAAATTTGTTTTTCTAAACCTTTATGAATTTTGAAAAAAAAATTAATTCTAAAAATTATATTTAAACTGAAATTTATCTTTTAATATTTTAAAAACATTGTAAATTGGAAGTAATAATATTTTAATAAATATTAAAAAATAAATATATTTTTTTTTGGTCAAAATACCTGATGGTTATGACTTTTGAGTGACATACGGGTATGGGGTTTGGATTATCTGATGACGTGGGGAAAGGGCAGTGGTGGGATGGTTGGAACTCGGAAGTGGATGTAGACAGGGATTGTGATTTGTGGGTAGCAGGTGCGGTTAAATAAGAAAAAGTTGATGAGATGGGTCATGCAGAGTTTGTGACAGTGACGACTCTGGCTCAGCCCCATGGCTCATGACTCTCTCTTGTCTTTTTCTCCTTTTTATCCTTACTTTCTCCTTTTTCTCTATCTTTCTTTCCTCTTCTTAAATTTTGATGGAAAAATTAGTTTTTTTTAAAAAATAATAATAAATTTAAATTTAAATTCAACAAATTATTTCTATAAATAAGTTTTCAACTCATTTTTATTATACTTAAAAATGTATGAATTTTTAATTAATTTTATTTTATTTTTTCATATTTTACCAAAAACCAAATATAAAAAATCATTTTTTTAACATTAAAATTATTTTTCTTAATAATTTTTTTCTTTTTAATATTTTCGGGAAACAAACATTGTCTATATCGTTTTAGATGGAAATTGAAAATTTGGGTCAAATTTGTCCCTTAATCCAATAAAATATATAATCTTTTAAAAAAGTTATATTTCATGTTTTATAACAATAAAGGCATTTTTTGGAGTTTCTATTTTTAATGAATTATAATTAAATAATTGTTTTCAAAGTGTAATTTTAGTACAAATTTAGAAATCAAAATTTCAAAATGTAGGTTCAAATTTGTACTAAACTTATTTTCAAAATGTATTTTTTAAAATTGTCGTGAAATAACATTTCAAACAGCTTTTTGTTTTTTAAAGGATAAAGAGCTACAAATAAATAAATAAATAACTAATTTAAACATAAGTTTCAATACATATTTATAAGGAATGCTTTACTTTGTTTAAAGTCCACTTTGAATGGAAACTTTAGAAAATTCTAGAAATTGTTTTCTTTCTTTACTTTACATGTCAAGAAACTAAAAATATATTAGATCCTACATTTTAAACTTGTTTTTAAAAAATGTATTTTATTCTTAACTTAAAAATAAGTTTTAAAAACAAGTTTTCGAAAATATGGTCTGTCATATTTCTTTTTCTTTTTAAAAATCAATGAAAACAATTTTTATTAGTTCTTTAAAAACTGTTTTCTATTTTACTTTGTTTTTAAAAATTATTTTTAATTATTTTCTATTTTACTTTATTTTTAAAAATTATCTTTAAAGAATAATAATCAAACAAGATTAACAATTTTTTAAAAATAGTTTTCTACTTTTAAAAACAAAAAACTGTTTTTAAATTAGTAGGGTCTCTGGTGTGCCTTAGAGGTGTGGAACAATTTATTTTTCATATATACATATACTTTATATTGTGAGTTGTTTATGAAAGGGCCGGTCATTCGATAGCAAGACATTTAGGTCTGATAGGACATAGGAGAGAATGGAATAGCATGAAAGATAAGAGTAGGTAGGAGAGAAGCCTGTGGAAGTGGTCCAAGATTCCGAATAGAGAACTCTCCTCGGGTAAACCTCTAACAATTCATGGTGTCTACAGGAACACCATTGGCCCGTGGGAGATTTTTTTTATGTTGTGTGTAATCCACTCCGCCAGGAGTGGAGAGCTGAGGGCTGATAAAGCCACATACATATGGCATTGTAACAATAAGGTAGCAACAAGGGGACCTACAAAGACATGCCTCTTAAAAGTGGGCACACATATTAGCTTTGGACTTTTTATGGGACTCAAACCTTAAAGAGTGATAATCAAAACTAGGATAATATGTCTCTATCATATACATATATATATATATATATTATATATGATAATAGAAAAATTATAATACATCAACATCGTTAAAATAGAACCTGTTTATTCTTAATAATCATAGCATAGCATCTAGTTGACCACTTCTACCATAACTAATATTGAATAATCTAAGACATTTAACTAATAATAAGAATAAAAAATAGGTTTGTACATCTCTATCATATATATATATGATAATCGAAAAATTATAATACATCAACATCGTTAAAATAGAACCTGTCTATTCCTAATGATCACTTCTAGTATAACTAATATTGAATAATCCAAGGCATTCAACTAATAATAAGAATAAAAAATATGATAGTACGTCTCAATCATATATATATATATATATATATATTATATATGATAATAGAAAAATTGTAATACATCAACATCGTTAAAGTAGAAATAGTTTACTTTTAATAATCATAGCATAACATCTAGTCCACTAACCTCCAATATCTCATTAAAAAGAGAGTTTTGTTATTAATGTTTTAAAAAACATTATGAGAAAATGGCTTTTGAGAATGATTTTTGAATTCAAAACTAAAATTCCGTTTGAAAATTGAATTTAAAAAAATAGTTTTCTATTTTATAAAATATATTTGATTGATTCAATAAAATTTAAAACAATTTTATGAAACAACTAAAATAATAAAACTTTTGGCTATTTAATCTTCAAAATGAGTTTCCCATAATGTAAAAAAAGATAATTTATAGATTTGTAAACATTAAATTTTAAAATATAAATATATACTTAATTAATTAAAACATAAAAAATTAATCTCATCCATTTTGAAAATTATATGTACACATCTTTAAATAATTTGATTTTTTTAAAACAAATCTTTATATTATAATTTAATATGTATGTTTATCATTAATTTTCAATATTTTTATTCACACATGCAAATTATAAATTAACCAAAATTTTTAGTAACATTTCACCTATTTCATGATATTTGACAAAAACTTTTACCCTAGAAGAATATATGTATATAATTCATTACAATTAATTAATAAATATAACATGACAATAGTTCATAATTAAGTTCCAACAATTACATGATTACTAACTCAATCAAGATTAAAACAAATTATAATTGTTAGTGTTAGGATAGAGCCCTAAAGGCAATGACATGTTGTAACATTTTGATTTCATTATATATGATATTTGTTTTTCCTTGTACTATCCTATTTTGCATTATGATATATTTAAACATTCTGATTTGATCACTTGTATTGTATATGACTTAAGTATATTAAGAAATTGCATAGAAGATTCAAGTTATAGGTTCCTTATAAGTTGATGAAATTATTTACAATTAGTTCATGAACTTAGACAATCAATTAGAAGTTATACTCTGCTACCTTCTAATTGGTGTGATGACTTATTTTGATCATATTGATGATTTTCTCATTGTGAGTGTACTATTATGTATTGTTATACATTTAAGAGTACCTATAGAGAGTCATGACTAATGACTATTGAGTTGTCACGACCTCCTCTAGTTACCATATTGCATGAGTTCTCAACTTTGAGATAAAATTGGGCTAGTGTGATGTAATTAATGACTTTGACCTACTGTTGAGATCTTAAAGTGATAACATATTCTATATAAATTGGAGGCCTGGTGGTTTAGGCAAGTGGCAACAATATTCTCATTAATGACACCATTATATCTTATAGGTTTGAGACAATATATTCTCTTAAGCAATCTTAAGGATTTATGATCATGAAGTCTACAACTATAGTAATCCCTTTAGTGTTCTTTATAGATAATAATATGTCGATTGATCATGATATAGGTGGATTTGAGATTTAAGAGAGATTTCGATAGCTACTATCTTATTAGATTATAAACATTAGTTTAAAGGGACCCTTCATGCAACAGATAATGGGTCATAAACATGAAAAATTAATTAATTTGTATCTCAATTCAATGTTATAGGATATGTGAGTGAGTTGAATATCTTTAGTAAGGTGTAGAGGCAACTTTAGAGTCTAATTCTAAAGGAGTCAATATTTTTCAATGAGTCTTAATGGTCCCTAATCAAGCTCACACTCTTTGGTGGCACTTGGCTTGAGGGAATTTTCCATTTAATTTTAAGTGTGTATAATGGTGCATAAGCATAAGCATATAATTAAGCATTTTTACATAAGCACAAGGTTACAGAAGAGCTTATAATTAATTGCTTGTGGTTTCTATTTGAGTTATTTAATTAATTGGAGCTCATTAGGTTAATTAATTTAATAAAACTTGTTGGGATTAAATTAAGTGACCCAAGTGTATTACATGGGCCCAAGTCACTTAAGCTTAGTTATTAGTCTATATAACTTTTTTAGGGTTTAGGGTTAAACTAATCTTTTGATCTTCCATTCATTTGGAGAGAAACCTTAGTCACCCACCATACCTCAAAGAGAGAAGACTAAACTTTTCTTGTGCTAAGATCCGTGAGAGTCATAGGTTGGAAGACTTATTAGTTTTCAATAGAATTTCAACTTAGACATGGAAAAAGATTTGAGAATATCCAAATAGGTATGTAACCTTTTAAACACCCTAGAATGATATTTGAGATTTTTTTTTTTAAAAAAAGCATCTTCCACTATGCCTGGGATCTTACTTGCATCCCCTCTTGTCAGAGCTAGTGTTTCCCAACAATAAGTATGATAATACTAGCACTACATTTAATATGACATTGTGAATAAAAGGTAAAATATATCACACAAAGGTGTTATGGAGCTCATTATTACAATTTTTGAAATAATATATACATTCACTTAGCAATAAAGAGCATAAAAAGAAGAAAGATGTTAAATAATAAAGAACAAATGATGATGTTACTGTTAGGTTTATGTGCTAATGAACTTAAGGTAATCAATCAAATTGGCTGATGACCACTTCAAAAAATTTCAATTATGAATGCAAGGACAAATATAAGTAATAATATAGCAAAAATAATAACATAACAATTTACTTATAAAGTAAATAGAGAAGAGATTCAATATTTTTGTAGTGGTTTAATACAATTCCACCTACATCCAATTTCCTTAAGCTTCAACTACATGAAGGGTACAAGATTTTTAAAGGCAAAGCCTTCAAACTCCTCAAACTTTAATTATGGTTCCAAGAAACCCTCTATAATAAGACTATTAAAGCCAAAGTTTCCAAACTATTACCCTTAGATTATGGTTCCAATGGACCATTTCAAGAGATACCTTACTCTTGAACTCCTGGAATGATCCCATAGTTGGCAAACTACACAAGGATTTCAAATGCATAAAAATAAAAGCATGGTCTACAAATTTGGTCAACATATACAACTCAAGCTATGATTGAAAAGTGCAGCAAAATGAAATGCAAGTTTTGATGTAAGGTGTACTCAAAAACTCTTTTTTAAGGCTCAAATTATTTTCAACAAAAATTTAGAACTCTCTTCTAAAACATATGAAGTATTTGGAGACCCAAATTAGTTGTTAGACACAATTTGGGGGTTGACCAGTTGACTTTCCAATGAATTGGCTACTAACTATTAGGCTTTTAATTTAATGAATTGGTAGGTGACAACTAAGTCCTAAAAGCTCATCAGATTGAGCAATCGATAAATCAATCAAGGCTTCCATATCAATCAATTGAAACATGCGTTCGTAAATAAAAACTAGTTCAACTACTTGAATAGTAATTAAATAAGTGTGCAATAATTGGTTCAACCGGTTAAATGATAACTCCTTGAATTGGTTCTTCTGCATATTATAAGATTTTTGTAATTTTTAGACCAAATTATGAAAGAGGAACAATAACTATTGACTCCTTAACCTCTAAAAACTCTTTTAAAATTAATTATACTAAATTAAAACTTAAGTTTTTTCTCAAATCAAATTTTCATCCAATTTATAAAGGAATTAAAACTAATTTAACACTTGGATGAACTTAAGAGAGCTAGATATATAAATGGAAAATGTAATGTATTATGATCCTAATGTACCAATAACCTTAGAAAGAGATTGTAGTTCATTCATTTTATCCTCTTAACATATGTAATAATAGGTGTTCTCTTGTGTTCTTCTTACTGATGGAGACAGGAAAATTCTAAATATTCAAATAAATAGATTTAAATAATTAAATAAATAAAATAAAATAAATTATAGTTCAAGTATGAAAAAAATAAAAAGAAAAAGAAAATGTGTGGATGTGTGTTATGTGGAAGTTGAGAGTTAAAACAGGAAAAAAAAAAAAAAAAAAGGAAGGAAAAGAAATAGTGTGTTTACGTGTGATTTCTACAAGTGAAAAAAAAAAAGTGAAAAAAAATGGTGTTGTGTGTGAGATTGTAGAGTAGAAATAGTAGTTTTATATATATCCTCAATCACTATTGTACCCAAAGTTTTGAAAGACGAAAGCGTAAGATGAGGCGTTCTTGTGTTCATGAGGCGAGGTGTAAGCCTTTTGAGACCCTCATTTTATAATTAATAAATATTTTAAAATATGTAAAAAATAAAAATAATATAACATAAATGGAAAACATGAAACAATTCATTAGAATCATAAAAAAACCATACTAGTTCTATACTTTCACAAAAAACCATAACTAAGCCACAAAATAGAAAATAGAGTCAACCATAATTCTAAACTTTCACAAAAAGGTCACAAGATAGACAATAGAGTCAACCATACTAGTAGTTCTAAACTTTCACAAAAAACAACAAGGCCACAAGATAGAAAATAGAGTCAACCATACTAATAGTTCTAAACTTTCACTAAAAAACCACAACTAAGTCACTATAACAAATAGAATTGAATACATATGACTAAAATGTTTCAGTTTAAATCCTCCTCTCCAATGTCATCATCATCCTCATCCAATGTATCAATAGTAGAAAAGTTTCCACTATCAAATCCTCTCATTTCATTTAACTCTTCATCTTCATGAATCGGTATCAAATTCATCTCCTTCTCATTGCCTTTGCCTCCACTTTTACCTAGCATAAAGTATTAATTAGGTGTAAATATTATAAGTTCATTAATACATTTAGTCACATTTATAACTTAAAATTTTTTAGTACTTACTTGCAAATTCATCATGTTTCCTTTTCTTGGAATGCGAATAAATCATGTTATTCAATGACTCTTGAGGCTCTTTGTCTTTGGATGACACAACTCTAATGGTATCAACATTGAATAGCTCATTTTCTTCAAGCCAACAAAGAACAAGTGGGAGGAAGGGAACTTCTTTCTTCACAATCCATTCATCATCCGAATCAATCTCATCTACCAAAATTAGATCAACATTTTGTTTCCTTTGTAGACTTCGCTTTCTTAATCTAGTGTTCTACTTCACATACATTAGAGCATTTAACCTCTTATGTTCAAGCCTATTTCTTGTTTTGTATGGATCTACAAATAATAAAATAAACAAATTTATGTGTTATGATGAAATTAAAGTTCTCTCACATTTGAATAGAAACTTATGTATAATTTTTTTTTAAATTAGAAGTATTATTGATTGAAAAGTGCTCCAATTTCTCACATCCCAAAGCATTACAAGCAAGACTAAGGACTCGAATAACAAACTTTTACAACTTCGGTGTTGAACCCCCAAAATGCATCCACCAACTTGTAAGACTTCTTAATTTTTAAGAATCAATTGCAACACGACTTCCAAATTCACTCATTGTTTGGTCATATGAGTCTATCTGAATGTCAGCTTTTAAACATTCTTGATAATCCAACATCTTATCCATGTATTCAAATAATCCCTTCCTCACCTCATCTACATTAGAGAACTAATCTTCATATTGCAATTGAGGATTAAGATAATAACCTGTTGCATGTAAAATTCGATGAAGTTGTGGAGTCCATCTTGCATCTATTTTTCTCCAAATTGGGCCATATTTTTCCTCCATGCCTCCACAATTAAATGTAATATTCTTCTTTGCTGAGTCCATCAACTCATAAATATAACCCATGGCTAGCCTTTCCTTTGAATCAACCTCTCTCAAGAAACTAACTAATGGAATAGTAGTCTTTATGCAAAAAGCAACATGAGGCAAAAATTTAGATCAAATGACACTGTACTTCAAGCTTTTACACCTTATACTTTTTTGGCCCATGTACTTGAACACCATTTTTTAGAGGAGAACATTGCTATAAGAGCTTGCTTTTGCTTATAAAGACTTTGGAGAGTAAGAAATGTAGTAGCAAACTGTGTAATTACTGGATGAATAAGTTCATGGTTTTTTGTAAATGTTTTCATCAAGCTAAGAATCCAAGTATGTCCATATATGAACTTCACTACTTGCCTAACTTGTAAAAGTGTATTAGCATGAAAATTTAGCTTTCCAACATCAAATCAATACAATGAGCAGCACAAGGAGTCCATCACAATCTTTTCATTTTTTTCATAAGCCTCGTTCCGATATTGACATAATTAGAGGCATTATCAATGATAACTTATACAACATTCTCATCTCCAATTTCTTCAACCACCTCATTAAGATATTTGAACATTAATTCTCCATTTTTTTTATTGTATCATATCCATCAATTGATTTCATAAACCGTGTGCTAGTAGGACCATTCACCAAAAAATTTATAAAATACCTATTCTTTCCATCTGTCCAACTATTTGACATAATTGAACATCCATATTGCTTCTAAGCTTTTTTGTGTTCTTCCATCATGATGTTTATGTCATTCAACTCTTCTTTAAGAATCCATGTCCTCAATTCATGCATAGATGAAGGCTTAAACCTAGGCTCGAAATTTGCAATAGTATCAATCATAGGAACCCAATAAGGATCATTCACCATATTGAATTTTGAGTACATAAATCAACCAATTTTCCTATACACTTCCTTCCTTTCTTCTTGCTTCTACTTGGAATTCAAAGTACTTTGTCTAGGTTGTAAAGTGGTGAATTTATCCATGGGTCCCCTAGGTATAGGTTCCCCACTCCCACTTACACTTACACTTACACTCCCACTCTTACTCTCATTTCCATTCCGCAATGTCCCCA
Source organism: Vitis riparia (assembly GCF_004353265.1). NCBI lineage: Eukaryota > Viridiplantae > Streptophyta > Magnoliopsida > Vitales > Vitaceae > Vitis > Vitis riparia. Next base: position 10,912,565 of record NC_048435.1, on the reverse strand, counting down.
TTGTTTTAGAAAAGACACTCTCATGCATTGAAGTTGGACCCATACCAATTTCTTGGAGCAATCCATTTCTTTTTTATTTTGGATCCTTATAATTGGTCAATGCCTCCTTGCACTCTAATCTAGCATATTCACTAACTTTGTTGCATGGTTTCACACCATGATGAGTTTCGACTAAGTGAAGTCTATTCACCCCTCTATGCATATTTGATTGCAAAATTTACATCTTATATATTTCTCCTCAGAAACTTCAATAGCATATTTCCATAAAAAATCTTTTTGTGAAGTTCTTAAATCGGAGGAATTCATTCTAATAATAATAATAATAATCACAATTTTATATATAATAATATAATTGATTTAACAAAAATAATAAGATATAATTGACTTGAAATTTAATTTTACAATTTGTGATTTAAAAAAAGAAAAAGTAAATAACACAAATAATTTTTTTTTTCAAAATTGAAGAAAATGCATTTTTAAAAAAATCACTATTCACTATTCATTGTTCGTTGTCAGTATCCACCATTAATGTTCACTATTCGTTGCACTATTGTTGTAAATAGTTGGGTGTTTTTTTTTGTAAAAAAATAAAACAATGAATGTGGTAGAATTCCAAAAGAAATCGAGGTAGAAAATTTGAGTGGAGTTAGACCAGTGAATGGTGGTCAATGTTGTGGAATTTAAGAGTGGAGTTGTTAGAAAATGAGATAAGAGAGAGGAACAAAAAAAAAAAAAAAAAAAATTGGTCGTGAAACCAAAACTGAGAGAAAAGCGAGAGAATGGGAGATGAGGACTAGTCTCACACCAACCTATGGATCTGGAAATGAAATAGCAGTTCTCTTCACATCGCATTGTTATCGAATGTATAGGGTAACAAGAAGATGTCGTCAGAGACTTAGAGTGAGAAATGAACTACAATTTCGTCGTTTCTTCTTTGATATTCAGTTCATCATAGGGAGGAAGAGCTACGGTTAGATTTTTCCTTCAAAATCGTTTTTTATTTGTTCTTCAATGGGTTTTTGGGATTTACTAGGGTTTTTTCTTCAATTTTTTTTTTAATTTTTTTTTGTTTTTGTTGGTCACCTTAGCAAACAACTTCATGGAGGCGTCAAAGGTGTACACAGCATGCGCCTTAAGCCAAAATGTGTGCTCTTTTTATGTTTTGCGCTTTTTTTTTCCAATGTCTTCGAGAATTTTTAGAACACCTTGCCTTAGAGCGTGCCTTAATGCACGCCTAGAAAGTGCATTTCAAAACTTTGATTGTACCTACTCTAATGGTCTCTAAAAAATAACTAGTTGACAAAGCATCTTATAGTCAACAAATGACTTGTTATAACCCATATGAACCTATTTCCTATGACCGCTATTCTAGCAGGTAGGGTTACCATCTCATGACTTTTTGTATTAGGCATAAGTCATACCCTTCTCGATGTTTCTTCCACCAATTTTCATTTAGTAGTTTACTTAGAGGATTGACAAATTCAACTCTGACCTAACAAAATTTAAGGATACTATCTCTAATTCAAGCAATTGTCATACAATATTATACTTTGGGCATATATGTGTTTTCTTTTCATCATACATTTCATTCTTTGCCATGGCTTTGCAACTCGACAATTATAATGCATAGACACAAACGGTGTTAGTCTTACCTGAAAAAGGATATCTGTTAAGAGGTTTCTAAGCTATTTAATCTCAAATCTTACTTTTTTTAGGTAATAGATTCAGTGTCTATGGTAGGCTACATAATGCAGGTTTGCTTGAAAGACTTCCAAGAAACTGCTCCTCCTCTAAAAGTAAAAGCATACCTACTAGTGGATTTGATCTCATTTTAAGTAGAGATTTAATTGACATTGTTGTACGCTTCAAGTACATTGCAAAATCTGTTATAGTATAGATCATAGTCAATGGTGTCTTTTAGATACTCAAGTACCTAATGAATATCATTCCAACCGTTAGGACTCTGGGTATACCAACTTGATCTACCTACTACATAAGGCAATATCAAATATGATAAAATTAGTTAAGTACATTAGGCTACCAATAATTTGAGCTTACAAGAAGTGGTTGACTCATCCCAAAGATAAATGCTTGAAAAAGACAAGCCTATGATATCTATCTTTCACTATGGAAACACTTAGTGATTCCATAATAGAGACTTCTTTTTTTTATAGCTAGATTGCTTTGGTTTTGATAAGGCAAATTACATCCTTGTTGTGAGATGTTGGATCATTTAAAATTTGATTTTGCTTGAAGTACATTCTTAGTCACATCTCATTTAATTTTTCTTCACTCAATTTTCTTTCGTCTTCTAGTGGGGAAGAATTATAATTCTCCACTTAAAACCAATGAGGCTAAAGGGTTCTTTTCTTCTTTGAGGGTTGAGACATCATTCTGAAGCTGTTTGCTCCTATCATTTAACATCTTAACATTTTTTTTTTCCATTGTTTCGCAATGATGAAAAAAATTCTTTATTAAGCTAAAGAAAATTTTCTTATCATGAACCTTTTATTATTTTGAAAGACATATCCCAAAATTCAAAAACTTAAAAACATTTGGATGAATAAAATAGTTATCTCCTAGATTTCCTTAGGCAAATATTTGTGCTTCACTAAATCAGTACAAGACATGAGATATTAGAAATTGATAGTTGCTTGTGTTGGCAAGTACCTCATCCCAATCTTTAAAAATTCCTAATTGAAAACCTTTCAAAATAATAAAATAAGAAAAAAATTGACTTTCTATGTCATTGTTTTACATTTTTACTAGATAAAATAATTTCATAAAGCAACTAAAGAATTCCTAAACCTTAAATGCTATGCTTCCTCATTTAGGAATGTTGTCTAGAATACATTGTTGATTTGGGAAAATATTAGCTCAAGGTTTCCTGCTCTTAAATGCTATGCTTATTCCTTTAGGAATGACCAATTGAGATTGGTTTCCAATGGCCAAAAACTCCTTTTGGGTCGTCATCTTATTTTGCAATATGGAAGTACTAATCTTATAAGATAAAAAATTAACAAAATGATTGTCACTACCTTTAATATGTTCAAAATTTACATTATAGACATTACTAGTTATTACATCTACTAGACTTAACTAGCTTCTAGTATTTTGAGTTTTTTCATTTGTTTTGTCGTAAAAGGCAATTACAACTTAATAGTTTGTCCTTATTGTGAAAAGTTTATTTAGAAATAGCCTTAAAGCATCAATTATTTCTAGTATTTCAATAATTCTACTTTACATCATGCTTTCCACTTGCATCTCTACAATTTTTTTCTAAATTCCTATAAACTCTTTGCTTTTCCATACTATTTTCCTTCATTTGTTTCTATTACTTTGCAATCAAATTCTAATGGTAAATCTAACTCTAATAGTTTTCTTACTTCTTTTTTAATTGTCTTACAAGTTTGACGTCTTTCTTATTAAACTTAATAGGTGCTTGGTAAAACTTAATACTTATTATTTAATGACTTAAGTTGACTTTAAGTTAAATTGTTCTTAAGTTGTTAACTTTAAACTTATTACTTAATTTTTATTTTAAATATTAAGGTTGTTTGATAAAAGTAACTTAAAATTTATTTTAAATTATCTAATTAACATATTTACCTTTATTACTTGTAATTAATGTTTATTATAATTAATTTTAACTAATATTTATTTCCATTCATTTTAAGCAATAAATTTGTTTATTAAAAATCCATATTTAAAGTATTGTAGATATAGAAGGTAATCTTAAAATATTTACTATAAAAACTATGTCATGGATGTGGAGTCATAGTTATTAAATTTATGATCTCATTAGATGTGAGTGAATAAGATAAAAAAGATTTGAGATTAAGAATAAGTTATCCATTTTGACTTAATACTTAAAATCATTTTTCACTTTAAGTTACAATATTAAGTTAATTTATCAAACATGTTAAATCTAGTTAATAACTTAAATTAAATTATTAAGTCACTTTAAGACATTAAATTGATTTAGCAAACACCAACCCTCTTAATAATATGATACCCCTTTTGCACTTCAATTATGCTCTAATAATTTACCAAATACCAATAAAATAAAATAATAATATAAAAAAATTTAAAATATTTAACCATATGCAGAATTATACAACTTGTTCATTTTTTTGAAGAACATAAACTATTTTTGAAATGTTGAATTTTGCACAACCGCCTTGCTGACAGTTTCTTTTCTTATATATATGGTTACAATGTTGAGAAAAAAAAATACATACTTTTTTTACACAGAAGAATGATGTCAAAGTTGTGAGGTAAACAACCAACAATGATCATCCATCCATGTACCGTTGCCCGAACACAATCTCATCATGGAGAGGGGAATATGCCCCAGTATGGGTATCTGATGTACAATAAAGAATCCATCAAAATCAATCAAACATCTCTATAACCATAAATAGGGGTAGTTGTTAGGAATTTTAGGTTAATCCAACCTATGGTAATCACCCTAGAGGGGGGGTGAATAGGGTGATGGTCTCTTTTTCCCAAATTTAAACTATGTAAAAATAAGAGACAATTATATGCAAATATATAATAAACAAAATAAACACAATTGCATATAATTTAAAAGAGTAAGGGAAGAGAGAGTGCAAACACAAGATTTATAGTGGTTCGGCGCAACCCGGCCTACATCCACTCTCCTCAATCTCCTAACCGAGTGAGGGTTCCACTGATTCAAGGCTTCCACACCAAGCCTTCAAGCAATACAATTGGATTATGGTTCCAATCCACCCTCTTGGACTTTTGGCTCCAAGCACCCTTTACACTTCTCAAGAGATACCACACTCTTGGAAAACTTCCTCTCAAAGATTTACAATTAAAGATCTCTCAAAATCCTAGTACAAAAGCCTTAAGCTCAAATGATACAAGAAACTAGGATTGAATGGTGCACTAATGATATGCAAGTTTTGGAACAATGGTGCACTCAAAAACACTCTTCTAAGGCTCAAATATATTCAAGAATGATTTAGGAAGGTTAAGCTCTTGAAACAATGAAGATTGGAGCCTTTTTATAGAAGAAAAAAGCCAAACTAGCCGTTTGGGGTTCGTCCGGTCGAGCTGGGGGTCGACCGGTTGACTAGCCGTTAGCATTTAATGCTTGGCAGGTGACCGTTGGGCCTCGACCGGGCCTCGACCGGACCTCGACCGGACGAGGTTCAACCTTGACCGGTTGAACAACCGTTCTGGAAGAAAGAGAAAATTTTTGCATTTTTCAAACGGTCGACCGGTTACTGTTCATACCCCTCAACCGGTTGAGCTGAGGGTCAACCGGTTACTGTTCATAACCTCAATCGGTTGAGCTGTGGGTTAACCGGTTACTGTTCATCCGGTTCAACCGGTTGAGCCATTTTTGGCTCAACACCCAACTTTTTCAATTTAAAACCTTTAAAACAAGTTTGGAAAATATTTGACACAAGGTTTTAATTGAAAACATGAAATCATCCAATTTTAAAAGGATTTAAAATGAATTAATTCTTGGATGATTTTGGTGCATAAGTAAAGAATGTAATGCATGAAAAAACCTAGTGCACCAACAACCTTACAAGGAGATCTTATGAAGCTTGGGTCTTGAAAAGCACTTCTCTTTGAGGTGGTCTTCTTCTTCATGATTTCTCCTTGGCTTGATTTGTCTTTGGATTGCCACTTTGGAAATCATCTTGCCTAATCACACTTAAAATATAATCATTAGTTCTAAACCTTGTTTTGTTATCATCAAAATCAGGATTAACCAAACCTTGGTTTCACAGTAGTCATACCGTCCAACAACAACAACTAGGAACCTCAGAGAAAAGGGAAAATACTCCCCAGTGTGGATATCTGATGCACGACAAAAAAATATCTTCCATAAGAGAAAACATAAGAACAACTATACTTCAACCAATCTACAAAAGCCTATCCAAGTGAAGACTATCAAAGATAATGTCTGATCTCATGGCCTAAGGGTGGTCTTAAGACACGAGACGTAACGTAGGTGTAGACGCCCTTTGAAGAGCCAAGGGATCTTAGTTTTTTATATAGCATTAGAGGAGCCGGGCAGCAGCTAAGGTAAGTGGGGCCCCCCCTTTTCCCTATGCCCGGGAAATCAGCTGCCTGGGCATACCATAGGCCATGCTGGTGGGTGAAAGACCATACCTGCTGATGCATGAACAGGAAGGTGGGTGAGGGTTGGCTGAGAAAAAAAACAGGGAAAAGAAACGGAGGAGGAGCTGGCTGGTTCTAGGGGGGATCTTGGAGAGTAAAACTCGAAGAGAAAAGGAAGAAAGGGCGTAGAGGAGATTCAAAGAGAGACAGAGTGAGTTTTAGAGAGCTTGGGGAGGAGAGCATGGTGGCGAGAGAGTGACGAGCAACTTGAGGAAAAGAGGAATGACAAGCAAGCTGTCGGAGCTGGAGAAGGAATGTGGTGTTTGAAGGAAGAAATTCTACCTAAGGGCTTTTTCAGGTGAGTTTGCAGGATATTTCTCTCGCTCATCTCATATCCTCTGCTCTTCATCGTTTGTTTTTGCTACTTAAGCATCATCAGTTTGGGTGTTTATGGATTGAGTTTGGCTGAATATGAGTTTGATTTCATGCTTGTTCCGTTTTGGTTGTTTCGTGATTTATTTGATTTCTCTCATAAATAATTGAAGTGTGGACTGTTTTTTTTATTTATTTATTTAACGTAGTACTTGATCAGTCAAGTCATTGCTCTTTACTTGTATTGCTTATGTTGTTTTGAATATGCTCTGCTTCCCGAGTCCCCCTCCTCTTGCTTCTAAAAATAAATACCAGCCATTACTTTTGTAAACTACCTAGGACCTTTAAAATGTTTTCAATTCCGAGTGGTTTCTGAATGTGATGAACCGGGAATGTCAAGAATTCAAGTTATTGAACTGATCACCATTTATGCCCACAGCTCTATCCAGCTTCCTCATTGTTTACCTATCCTTTAAACCCATCACTTACCACTTTTGCATGGCNAAAGGAGTTTGAGATAAAGGATTTGGGCAAACTAAAGTACTTCTTGGAAATTGAAGTGGCACGGTCAAAAGAGGGCATTTTTGTATCACAACACAAATATGTCCTTAACTTACTCAAGGAGGTAGGAAAGCTTGAATGCAAACTTTTAGAGACTTCGATCGAGGCAAATCATAAGCCTAGGAAAGCATTGGAAGACAAAGGAGTGGGTTGAAGTGTATATCAAAGATTAGTGGGACGATTGATTTACTTGTCACACAAGACTAGATATTGCCTTTGTCGTGAGTGTAATGAGCTAGTTCATGCACAATCCAAAGGAGGTCCACTTACAAGTTGTCTATTGGATCTTACAATATCTTAAAGGAAGCTCAGGAATAGGAATTCTCTTCAGAAAATGTACGTCTTTGTTCCTTGAAGCCTACACGGATGCTGACTATGCTGGATCAATGATAGACAAGAGATCGACATCAAGTTACTGAACCTTTCTTGAAGGAAACTTAGTGACTTAGAGGAGTAAAAAAAACTGGTTGTTGCAAGGTATAGTGTAGAAACAGAATTTAAAGCTATAACACAAAGAATTTGTGAGCTATTAAGGCTTAAAATTATTCTTGAGGGCCTACAAATTAAATGGGAAGGACCAATGAGGTTGCACTACGATAAGAAATCAACCATAAACATTGCTCATAATCCAATACAACATGACCAAACAAGGCATGTTAAGGTTGATAGATACTTCATAAAGGAAAAGTTAGAACGTGGTTAGATTTACATTTTGTTTGTGTCATCAGAAAGACAACTTGCATATGTCTTGACCAAGGGTTTGGCGAGCACAACATTTCAAGCAATCATAGGAAAGCTAGGAATGGATTATATCTATTCACCAGCTTAAAGGGGAGTGTTAGAAACCTGAATTTTCCTATTTAAGGCTTTTTGTATATATGTGTAATTGTGTGTGTAGCCATAAATTAGATTAGGTTGTCCAAGCTTGATAAGAATAATCCTTGATTAATAGGGATTATCCTAATTTATAGGGATTGCTAGTTTATTTATTTCCTTTGATTTCCCTATAAATATAGGATATAAACTAAGATTGTAACAGATGATTCAATAAGAATTTAATACCATTTTTTGCCACACTACCACTACTGAAGAAATTAATAATCTCTATTATCTAATACTTTCACTTCCTAAGGAAGAAGTTGGTTTTGGGGTTTATAATATTTACTCAGTAGAGCCTCAAAAATAATAAATAAATCATTGAATTCAAATTAAATGACGGCATACAGCATTAGTATAAGAATTGACCAAAATAACATCCAACCATGAACTCCCAAGGAACCCTTACATTCTCAGTTTGAGAACATCTGCAGAAAAACTTGTTACTTCATTTCGCCACTTAATTTAGTTGAAAGTTACTTGGGTACAAAGTTATTTGGAAAATAATATTGAACTATAAGAAAAAGCACATCAATTTTTATGAAGTAATTCTATTAGGATAGAGCGGTTATATCAAAGTCAATAATTGTGAGAACCAGCAGACTAAACAAGCAACCCTCTAACTTGACAGTTCAATAATTTTTTAAAACTATTTCTTCTTGTATATTGTAGGATATACAAAGAAGTAATGTCTAGGTAATTGAGGAGTAATCTATGCCATACAGGCAGTTATTGTATTGGAGGTAGGTTTTTAATTGACTCTATCTGCAAAAAGAGAGGGAAATGGTTACAAATGGGTTTAAGTATGAATAATGAATATGGTATAATTCTTGAAAATTAGTAAGATTTTACAGCATTATGAGCTCAAAAGCTTTTAATATGGCAAGTTAAGATTTACAGTTCTAAGAGATTATTTTCTTCACACTGCCAATATTTTGCATATGCAGCCTCCTCTGATAATTTCATATCGATAAACATTTTCAGCAGTCTTTTCTATACAAACTTAGCTCATGGATCCAATGAAATACTATATCATTGAAAAACCAAATTGACATACAAAAAATAAATAAATAAAGTTGCAGCAAAATGACACTATTTAAAAGCAAAGCAATGAAGGAACATGGACACAATCAAGAACAAGCCAAAGTTACATAACATTAATCCAGCTCTCAGATTTTCCAAAACTAACCTTGCAAACATTCCCAATTGGCTAGCAGTAAGGAAGAAAAATAGAACACTTAAATTTCATTTAAGTAACAAAATAAGGGAAAAAGCTAATTCAGTAATAAACCAAGATCAAGAAGAGAAAAGCCCAGGTTTCTCAAAATTTCTGAGAATGAAAAGATTTAATTATTTAACCATAAGTGCAATCCCCAGTTGAGTATAAACCAATCTTTACAATGTACCCAAATAATATAATTCAATTCAGGAACATAGCAATAAAATTAACGGAATCCAAATCAAGAATGGACATATATATCCCACCGCAAAGTGAAGCCATATACCCCTCGATTACAGAACACAGTAGTAAATTTCTAAGAAAGCGTAAGAGTATAAAACCCAATTTCATAGGGGAAAACAAAAAGTAGAACCCAATTCTCAAATTCTCCAGAACAAGCCACCAATTCAAAGCCACAGAAGAAGATAAACCTCAATTAGTGACACAACCCAATTGCGAAAACGGAGAAATAACAATACCCACTTCTCAAAAACCGTCAATTCAAACCCAAAACAGAGAATAAAAACGAAATGAAACCAAAACGGACCTTGGTGCTCCATAGCCTATCGCTGGATGCGACTCCGTGCCATCCACGGGAGACAAGGAGTGATAGTGCCACGCTGGGTGCGTCAAGGTAGCTCAGTATCATCATCATCATGTCTGAGCCAAAAACCTCCAATGGGTCTTGCAGAACTTCCGACTTGCCTTCCTCTGCCCCATCTTGTCGTTTCCTCTTCTTCTTCCGCTTACTGCCAGGACTCTTAGTCACATCTCCTCCCGAATTGACAACGTCCCCATCGCAAGACAAGGTCGTGAAATCTGCCGTCGCCTCCGCCTCGATCCCCCTCTGCAACTCCTCGATCCGTGTCATCAGGGAAGAACTAGAGAGAAAGAAAGTAAAAGGGGGTTTTGGAGAGGTTTTTGCAGAGTGAGGAGGGAATATATCCAAGATGACGTCAGCGTGTTTTGATTTTCGTGCAGAGGAAATTAGTGTGGTGACGGTCAAGACTCAAGACATTGAATATTTAGGAATTTTCCTCCCAATTAAAAATTAAAATAATGTAATAAATATACAACTCACTAAAAAGTAAAAACATAAATTCTAACTTCTCATTTTACTCTAAACTTTAAATTAAAGCTTTATTTATTTGTTTCTTGTTGAAAGGAAAAAGTTTTGAATGTGAAAAATAATCCATTAATATCAATTAATATAATTAAATTAAATTTATTAATAACAAGTTAATATATCGACTAATTTTCCTTACAAAAATAAAAATGTTATTTTAAATAATTTAATGCTTAATTTTAGATAATTTTTTTAATAAATAATATATTATGAAGTATCTAGGATTAAGATTTTTTATAATATTATCCCTTGATTTTTTTAAAGATAATTATAGTTTATTTTAATTATAATTATCATAATATTATTTATTAGAATAAATATCCTTAATTTTAATTATCATAATTAATTTAATTATAATATTTATTTGATGACATGTCAATATATTATTAACCAATTATTGACATGTGTGGACAAAAAATAAATTTGTTTTTCTACACTTTTATGAATTTTGAAAAAAAATTAATTCTAAAAATTATATTTAAACTGAAATTTATCTTTTAATATTTTAAAAATATTGTAAATTGGAAGTAATAATATTTTAATAAATATTAAAAAAATAAATATTTTTTTTTTTGGTCAAAATACCTGATGGTTATGACTTTTGAGTGACATACGGGTATGGGGTTTGGATTATCTGATGACGTGGGGAAAGGGCAGTGGTGGGATGGTTGAAACTCGGAAGTGGATGTAGACAGGGATTGTGATTTGTGGGTAGCAGGTGCGGTTAAATAAGAAAAGTTGATGAGATGGGTCATGCAGAGTTTGTGACAGTGACGACTCTGGCTCAGCCCCATGGCTCATGACTCTCTCTTGTCTTTTTCTCCTTTTTATCCTTACTTTCTCCTTTTTCTCTATCTTTCTTTCCTCTTCTTAAATTTTGATGGAAAAATTAGTTTTTTTAAAAAAATAATAATAAATTTAAATTTAAATTCAACAAATTATTTCTATAAATAAGTTTTCAACTCATTTTTATTATACTTAAAAATGTATGCCTTTTTAATTAATTTTTTTTTTTCATATTTTACCAAAAACCAAATATAAAAAATCATTTTTTTAACATTAAAATTATTTTCTTAATAATTTTTTTCTTTTTAATATTTTCGGGAAACAAACATTGTCTATATCGTTTTAGATGGAAATTGAAAAATTGGGTCAAATTTGTCCCTTAATCCAATAAAATATATAATCTTTTAAAAAGGTTATATTTCATGTTTTATAACAATAAAGGCATTTTTTGGAGTTTCTATTTTTAATGAATTATAATTAAATAATTGTTTTCAAAGTGTAATTTTAGTACAAATTTAGAAATCAAAATTTCAAAATGTAGGTTCAAATTTGTACTAAACTTATTTTCAAAATGTAGTTTTTAAAATTGTTGTGAAATAACATTTCAAACAACCTTTTTGTTTTTTAAAGGATAAAAGAGCTACAAGTAAATAAAAAAAACTAATTTCAACATAAGTTTCAATACATATCGAGAAGGAATGCTTTTGTTTTGTTTAAAGTCCACTTTGAATGGAAACTCTAAAAAATTCTAGAAATTGTTTTCTTTCTTTACTTTTAAACTTGTTTTTTAAAAAATGTATTTTATTCTTAACTTAAAAATAAGTTTTAAAAACAAGTTTTAAAAAATATGATCAAACAGACCATATTTTCCTTTTGTTTTTAAAAATCAATGAAAGCAAATTTTATTAGTTCTTTAAAATTTGTTTTTTATTTTACTTTGTTTTTAAAAATTATTTTTAATTATTTTCTATTTTACTTTATTTTTAAAAATTATCTTTAAAGAATAATAATCAAACCGTATTAATTTTTTTTTAAAAAAATAGTTTTCTACTTTTAAAAACAAAAAACTGTTTTTAAATTAGTAGGGTCTCTGGTGTGCCTTAGAGGTGTGGAACAATTTATTTTTCATATATACATATACTTTATATTGTGAGTTGTTTATGAAAGGGCCGGTCATTCGATAGCAAGACATTTAGGTCTGATAGGAGAGAATGGAATAGCATGAAAGATAAGAGTAGGTAGGAGAGAAGCCTATGGAAGTGGTCCAAGATTCCGAATAGAGAACTCTCCTCGGGTAAACCTCTAACAATTCATGGTGTCTACAGGAACACCATGGGCCCGTGGGAGATTTTTTTATGTTGTGTGTAATCCACTCCGCCAGGAGTGGAGAGCTGAGGGCTGATAAAGCCACATACATATGGCATTGTAACAATAAGGTAGCAACAAGGGGACCTACAAAGACATGCCTCTTAAAAGTGGGCACACATATTAGCTTTGGACTTTTTATGGGACTCAAACCTTAAAGAGTGATAATCAAAACTAGGATAGTATGTCTCTATCACATATATATATATATATATATATATTATATGATAATAGAAAAATTATAATACATCAACATCGTTAAAATAGAACCTGTTTATTCTTAATAATCATAGTATAGCATCTAGTTGATCACTTCTATCACAACTAATATTGAATAATCTAAGACATTTAACTAATAATAAGAATAAAAAATAGGTTCGTACATCTCTATCATATGTATATATATGATAATAGAAAAATTATAATACATCAACATCGTTAAAATAGAACTTGTCTATTCCTAATAATCATAGCATAGCATCTAGTTGATCACTTCTACTATAACTAATATTGAATAATCCAAGGCATTCAACTAATAATAAGAATAAAAAATATGATAGTACGTCTCAATCATATATATATATATTATATATGATAATAGAAAAATTGTAATACATCAACATCGTTAAAGTAGAAATAGTTTACTTTTAATAATCATAGCATAACATCTAGTCCACTAACCTCCAATATCTCATTAAAAAGAGAGTTTTGTTATTAATGTTTTAAAAAACATTATGAGAAAATGGCTTTTGAGAATGATTTTTGAATTCAAAACTAAAATTCCGTTTGAAAATTGAATTTTAAAAAACAGTTTTCTATTTTATAAAATATATTTGATTGATTCAATAAAATTTAAAACAATTTTATGAAACAACTAAAATAATAAAACTTTTGGCTATTTGTTCTTCAAAATGAGTTTCCCATAATGTAAAAAAAGATAATTTATAGATTTGTAAACATTAAATTTTAAAATATAAATATATACTTAATTAATTAAAACATAAAAAATTAATCTCATCCATTTTGAAAATTATATGTACACATCTTTAAATAATTTGATTTTTTTAAAACAAGTCTTTATATTATAATTTAATATGTATGTTTATCATTAATTTTCAATATTTTTATTCACACATGCAAATTATAAATTAACCAAAATTTCAGTAACATTTCACCTATTTCATGATATTTGACAAAAACTTTTACCCTATAAGAATATATGTATATAATTCATTACAATTAATTAATAAATATAACAGGACAATAGTTCATAATTAAGTTCCAACAATTACATGATTACTAACTCAATCAAGATTAAAACATATTATAATTGTAAGTGTTAGGATAGAGCCCTAAAGGCAATGACATGTTGTAACATTTTGATTTCATTATATATGATATTTGTTTTTCCTTGTACTATCCTATTTTGCATTATGATATATTTAAACATTCTGATTTGATCACTTGTATTGTATATGACTCAAGTATATTAAGAATTGCATAGAAGATTCAAGTTATAGGTTCCTTATAAGTTGATGAGATTATTTACAATTAGTTCATGGACTTAAACAATCAATTAGAAGTCATAGTGTACTACCTTCTAATTGGTGTGATGACTTATTTTGATCATATTGATGATTTTCTCATTGTGAGTGTACTATTGTGTATTGCTATACATTCAAGAGGACCTATAGAGAGTCATGACTAATGGCTATTGAGTTGTCATGACCTCCTCTAGTTACCATATTGCATCAGTTCTCAACTTTGAGATAATATTGGGCTAGTGTGACGTAATTAATGACTTTGACCTACTGTTGAGATTTTAAAGTAATCATATATTCTATATAAATTGGAGGCCTAGTGGTTTAGGCAAGTGACAATAATATTCTCATTAATGACACCATTATATCTTATAGGTTTGAGACAATATATTCTCTTAAGCAATCTTAAAGATTTATGATCATGAAGTCTACAACTATAGTAATCCCTTTAGTGTTCTTTATAGATAATAATATGTCGATCGATCGTGATATAGGTGGATTTGAGATTTAAGAGAGATTTCGATAGCTACTATCTTATTAGATTATAAACATTAGTTTAAGGGGAACCTACATGCAATGGATAATAGGTCATAAACATGAAAAATTAATTAATTTGTATCTCAATTCAATGTTATAGGATATGTGAGTGAGTTGAATCTCTTTAGTAAGGTGTTGAGGCAACTTTAGAGTTTAATTCTAAAGGAGTCAATATCTTCCTGAGTCTTAATGGTCCCCAATCAAGCTCACACTCTTTGGTGGCACTTGGCTTGAGTGAATTTTCCATTTAATTTTAAGTGTGTATAATGGTGCATAAGCATAAGCATATAATTAAGCATTTTTACATAAGCACAAGGTTACAGAAGAGCTTATAATTAATTGCTTGTGGTTTCTATTTGAGTTATTTAATTAATTGGAGCCCACTAGGTTAATTAATTTAATAAAACTTGTTTGGATTAAATTAAATGACCCAAGTGTATTAGATGGGCCCAAGTCACTTAAGCTTAGTTATTAGTCTATATAACTTTTTTAGGGTTTAGGGTTAAACTAATCTTTTGATCTTCTATTCATTTGGAGAGAAACCTTAGCCACCCACCATACCTCAAAGAAGGAAGACTAAACTTTTCTTGTGCTAAGATCCGTAAGAGTCATAGGTTGGAAGACTTATTAGTTTTCAATAGAATTTCAACTTATACTTGGAAAAAGATTTGAGAATATCCAAATAGGTATGTAACCTTTTAAACACCCTAGAATGATATTTGAGATAAAAAAAAAAAAAAGCATCTTCCACTATGCCTGGGATCTTACTTGCATCCCCTCTTATTAGAGCTAGCTCATTATTACAATTTTTGAAATAATATATACATTCACTTAGCAATAAAGAGAATAAAAAGAAGAAAGATGCTAAATAATAAAGAACAAATGATGATGTTACTGTTAGGTTTATGTGCTAATGAACTTAAGGTAATCAATCAAATTGGCTGATGACCACTTCAAAAATTTTCAATTATGAATGCAAGGACAAATATTAGTAATAATATAGCAAAAATAATAACATAACAATTTACTTATAAAGTAAATAGAGAAGAGATTCAATATTTTTATAGTGGTTTCATACTATTCCACCTACATCCAATTTCCTTAAGCTTCAATTACATCAAGGGTACAAGATTTTTAAAGCCAAAGCCTTCAAACTCCTTAAACTTTAATTATGGTTCCAAGAAACCCTCTATAATATGACTATTAAAGCCAAAGTTTCCAAACTATTACCCTTAGATTATGGTTTCAATGGACCATTTCAAGAGATACCTTACTCTTGAACTCCTGAAATGATCCCATAGTTGGCAAACTACACAAGGATTTCCAATGCATAAAAATAAAAGCATGGTCTACAAATTTGCTCAACATATACAACTCAAGCTATGATTGAAAAGTGCAGCAAAATGAAATGCAAGTTTTGATGTAAGGTGTACTCAAAAACTCTTTTTTAAGGCTCAAATTATTTTCAACAAAAATTTAGAACTCTCTTCTAAAACATATGAAGTATTTGGAGACCCAAACTAGTTCTTAGACACAATTTGGGGGTTGACCAATCGACTTTCCAATGAATTGACTACTAACTATTAGCTAGGCTTTTAATTTAATGAATTGGTAGGTGACAATTAAGTCCTAAAAGCTCATCAGATTGAGCAATTGATCAATCAAGCAAGGTTTCCATATCAATCAATTGAAACATGCGTTCGTAAATAAAAACTAGTTCAACTACTTGAATAGTAATTAAATAAGTGTGCAATAATTGGTTCAACCGGTTAAATGATAACTCGTTGAATTGGTTCTTCTGCATATTATAAGATTTTTGTAATTTTTAGACCAAATTATGAAAGAGGAACAACAACTATTAACTCCTTAACCTCTAAAAACCCTTTTAAAATTAATTATACTAAATTAAAAATTAAGTTTTTTTCTCAAATCAAATTTTCATCCAATTTATAAAGGAATTAAAACTAATTTAACACTTGGATGAACTTAAGAGAGTTAGATATATAAATGGAAAATGTAATGTATTATGATCCTAATGCACCAATAACCTTAAAAAGAGATTGTAGATATTTCATTTTGTCATTTTAGCATATATAATAATAGGTGTTTTCCCGTGTTCTCCTTATTGATAAAAATAGAAAAATTCTGAATATTCAAAGAAATAGATCTAAATAAATAAATAAATAAAAGAAAACAAATTATAGTTCAAGTGTGAAAAAAATAAGAATAAAAAGAAAATGTGTGGATGTGTGTTATGTGGAGGTTGAGAGTTAAAACAGGAAAAAAAAAAAGGAAGGAAAAGAAATAGTGTGTTTACGTGTGATTTCTACAAGTGAAAAAAAATGGTCTTGCGTGTGAGATTGTAGAGTGGAAAAAAAGTAGTTTTATTGGAAACAGGGTAGTTAGTAGTGGAAAGTTTGAATTAAATAAAATATGAAATGATTTTAGGTGCCTCATAGAGTGTGATGTGTGCTAAGTTTGAAAAAGATGTTGTGGAAATTGGAGGTTGAAAAAAGAAGAAAAAATGGTTATTTGGACGGATCACTAAAAATGAACTTCTAATTGGAAAACTTACCTCCCCTTCTAATTGTTTTCAGACATGACCTTATATGGACATTTCTACCCTTATTTATTTCCCTCCAAAGATATGATAGATCCCTTCTAAAACTAAACATTGTCTTTCTCATCAAGAGTCTCTATACATCATTATTGCAACCCACCATTAAAAACGAGCTAAAAGAAGCAAAGAATAATTAAGAAAAATTTATGACAAATATTCATTTGGATCAAATTATTTTTATTTTTATAATTCCAAGTGAAATTGTTTTTATTTTAGATGTTTATTTATATTAAATTTTATTTATTAAAATTTAACAAATATTAATTTCATGTTCACTTGAATTGCACAAGAATTAAGTTTGATTTACAAAAAATATAATTAAAATTAAGTTCTCGATTATAATGACAATGTAAACTATACAGTGATTAAGTTTCATTTACGAATAATATAAATTGGGTTAAGTTTGTGATTTTATTTATAAAGAATTTGATTATAATGACCTTTACTCTACTGTTGTTAAGTTTTATTTTGAAAAAACTTAATTAGACTCAAGTTTACGTTTAATTTACAAAATAGAAAAACTTGATTAAAATGTTCAGATAGACTTAAATGTGGACTTAAATATTGGATGACAATAATCCATGACCCCATTTTCACATTTTCGAAGATAACCACAAAAAACCCTAACCTAAATCTCATCATAAAAAACCTCAACCATAATCCCACCACAAAAAACTTTCAACTAAAATCCTGATGGAAAATTTGGAAAAAAAAAAAAAAAAAACCCTAACAAAAAACTTAATAATACTGTTGCAAAAAAGGCTAAAAAAAAAAATTGCAAAAGACCAAAATAAAAAAAAGCAAAAAAAAAACCCCAACAAAAAGCAACTATAAAAATCTAAAAAAAAAAAAAAAACTCTAAAAATCACCACAAAAAAAAAGCCATTGTAAAAATAGTCGCAAAAAAGCCCTAACCAAACATATATATATATATATATATATATATATATATATAAAAGAAAAGGATCATGAAGAAGATTGCAAAATATCACCACAAAAAACAACTACATAAAATATTAACAAAAAAACAATTCCAAAAATCCCAACAAAAAATCACTATAAAGACGACAATAAAAAAACCCTAACAAAAAGAAAAAAAGTGAAAGATCTTGAAGAAGAAGAAAGATGAGAGAGTTACAGCTGAACATTATCCATTCATATTTACTATGAGTTTGAATTTCATTACAAAATTCAATGGGAGAGAGCATGAGTAGAACCGGAAAAAATTAATTGGAAGAATGAGAGGGAAATGTCATTTCGAGGAAAAGAAAAAAGGTAATGTCCAGAATGAGTCATTTTTAAAATAATAAGGAAGGTCGATAATTTTTTAAATTTTAGCACTATTTGAAGTTTTTTAACCAAATATCCGATCCCAAGAAAAAAAAAACAGGAAGTAACATGGAGATTGAAAATAAGTAAGGGAATATATAATAATTATAATAATAATAATAATAATAATAATAGTTTATTGCAAGAAAAAGAAAGAATACACTTTTAGGAGTTTAGATTTATATATATATATATATATATATATATATATATATATATATATATATATATATATATATATTCTTAAGAATAGATTTTGGAAGGAACATAACTTTTATAAAAAATTGAAAACTATTTAATTAAATAATCATTGATAAGAAGTTGGAATGAAAAAAAAAAATTAATAGGATTGTTAATTATAAATTTTAGATAAATAGTTATAGTTTTGTTTTTGTTTGTTATGTTAGGTGAGTAGTAGATTTTTTAGGATTAATTCATTCGAGGATTTTGAGTGGTTCTTCAAGGCAAGAGAAATTAATATAGATTTTGTAAAATAATTTTTTTTACATGTTATTTTGAATTATGAAAAAATATTAGTTTTTGTTTCTATGCATGGATTTTTTGAATGAAAAATAAGTTAGAACGTTTTCCTTTGTTTATAATAGAAAAATTATGAAGATATTATTATTATTATTATTATTATTATTATTTGTAAATTTGAATTAATGAAACAAAGTGTTTGACTTTGGTTTATTTAACCTTAGTAAATGAGTTAGAATTGTTGACATTTTAACCATGGTAAACGGGTTATAATTTTTAACCTTTACATTTCTTAGTAAGGAATGCAATTGTTATGAACCCAAACCTCTAAAGGTTTTGTTAGAGGTTATTAGTATTAGTAGTGTTTGGTTTCGTCCACCTTAAAAGTAAACCATTTAAGGCTAATTAGCCATTTGTAAAGTTCCACCTAATTGAATGCATTTGATATGAAATTGTTTTGACATAAATATGAAAATGTTTGGTTGAAAAGCTTTAAATGCTTTAGCATATTTGAATTCAAAAGTTTTTTTTATGAAAAAGATTAATTGTACATTGTATCTCCTATTTGTAATTATTATTGAAATTGTTTGATCCATGAAACTACATTAATATTTTTTTTTGTGTTTTGAGCTCATTTCCTTTTGTTGATAATTTTTCAGGTATTCTCAGTTTGGGTGAGGAGTGATGATTAAGTTAGGAATTTTTCATTATTAGGACTTTTGGCTTAAACTTTTATTTTGGACATTATTTATATGTTAGAATTTAATCATTGTAAGTATTGTTTAAGGTTGAAATTGTTTAGATATTAGTATGGTGGTTGATGTGTTCATTTTTTTTTTTTTTGGAAATGAGTTTTAAGGATTATAGTAAGTTTTATTATTCTTAACATGAATTTGATTATTGGTAACCTTCTAGTTATAAGATAATTGTTTGAGTTGTTTTCACCGAGTCTTTCGACTTAAGGTATGAAATGATCGTCATACCCTTGGAGTGGGTTTTGAAACTTTAACATTTTAATTTCAGGTCTTCATGTATGGATTTACTTTCATAATGACTCCATGAGTTATTTGTCAAGTCATATGTATTAGAGTGTTCGAGGGCATTGCTCTACTCATGGTGCGTTTGACCCTTTCATTATCTAAGTGTGAATTCATGGCTTGTATTCTCCATGGGGAGGCTTGTTCCTTACCCTTTTATATTTGCTTGATTGATTTGGTCAAGCCAGCTTGGTTTTTTTAGCATATTTGTGTGTAATATGTTCCATCCTACTTATTGCACCTTAATTTGTCAAAGAGTTGTTCACTTCTTTCATTATGTGCTCATTGGGAGGGAGATCAATATTAGTAGTTTTTTGTTTTTTGTTTTTTTTTTTATTTTTTATTTTATGTCAAGGGATCTTATAACTCTAATTCCCATGTTGACATCTATAATTTCCTATTTTTATTTATTGTGTCCTTGAGTAGTGTCTTGATTTTCAACATGAGCTTCCAATCCTTTGCCAGCTTACACCTCTTAACCAGGTCTCATGGTTCAAACATGTGAGTCATATTGCTTTAGTTGAGTTAGAGGAGTATGAGGAAGATGGGAGGATGAGATTAGAATATGAGGATGAGATTAGATTGATTGAGCAAGATACAAGTGGGGTTGTACCTTTTAGGAGTCGCATATGTGCTTCTCATGGCTAAACTAGAGGTCATTGATGTCCACTCCTACAGTTGCTTGAGCTGATCCTTCTATGACTATTGGTTCAACACAACTTCTAGACGATCCTTCAATTGGTTATCTCATATAATATCTTGTTCAATTAGTTGATGAGATTACTATGACCACATTCACCATTATACTAGGTTGACATTTTATTTTTTCTGCACTTAGCTCGGTGTGTCTTATCTTCAAAGGGGTTTTATCGGTTATAGTCAACTTCAAGCTATTTTAGAATTGATAATTAATTTTTTTTGAAGTAATTAGATCTTGAGGAATGACAATGTCATGTTTCCTAGGTACGAATTTTGGAGAATACACTAGAAGCAAAGCTAATGGCTTGAAAATACAACAAGATGTCCAAACTTTCTGAGAGACATTCAAACTTTTTGAGGGGCGTTCAAATGTCTTAAAGAGCTAGCATTCAAATATCTTGAAGGGCTTTTGAATGATACTTAGGAGGGGTTACAATGCACCCTAACATTCAAACATCCCCCTTAGGGCGTTCAAACATCCCCTTAGGGCATTCAAACATTAGTCCTTCAATTTGTGATTTTTGTTTTTTCTTTTTTGTTTTATTTATTTATTTAAGGGACTTTTGGTAATTTTACATATGATATAGCTCTCCAATATTATCTCATAGGGTTTCGATATAAATAGATGATTTTATTAAGTTGAATGGTTTGTACTAAAAGATAGTCATCCATATATAGCCCCAATTTTCCTTTCTCAAGCTTTTAAGAGCAATTTTGAAGATTCATTTGGCAAAAAAGAGGATACATGATCTATTAGCCTCAACATAAAATTGAGATATCCATTACATTGAGGACATGAAGGATTAGGCAGACGATGACCAATATAAGATCTTAAAGAGTAGATGCCTCAAGACTAGGTAATTGTATCTCTTTCATTGGCTATAGGTTCAATAGGGGATTTGTGTCTCACCTTGTAGCGTTCCTTAGCAGTATGACCATTTGGATTTGCTTTGTAGCATTGCCTTGCATCAGATTCTCACAAAGCTGGTGAACAACATTTGGTTTTGTAGAAATATTTGGAGTTAGTGGGACTTTGATGCAATATTAAAACTTAGAGAGGATAGGAGTTGCAGTATATTTTATTACAAATAAAAAACAAAAAAGTTTTTAAAAATCGTCAAAAATGATGAAAATTACAAAAAAACAAAAAACAAAAATAATAAAATAAAATTTATATACAAAATTACATAATTTGAAATTTTTATTCGTTAGTTAAAAAGCATTAGTTTAGTTCCAAAAAAAAAAAAAAAAAAACCCATAATTTCTTTCCCACCTACTCCAATGTCCAAAGTCCACTCATAAAAGAATTAACTATTCTAAAGTCATAAAAGAATTAGTTAAATATTATAACCATTAGGGTATTGAAAGATTAGGCACCTACCAACATATATATATAATTAAAAGAAAAGACAAAAAGAAGTTTGAATTCAACCTAATTAGTTTGAAATTCTAGCTATAAGCTTACTGCCCAAGCAAGAGGATTCCATTAATCACTATAAAATAGCTTTAAGGATTAAGAGGGCATCCACATTGGCCTCTCTCAAAAATGGCAGAAGTGAAGCTAATAGGAACATGGCCTAGTCCATTTAGTTACAGGGTCATATGGGCTCTGAAACTGAAGGACATACCATATGAGTACATAGAAGAAGATCTTTCCAATAAAAGTCCCATGCTTCTGCAGTACAACCCTGTTCACAAGATGATCCCAGTGCTTGTTCATGGAGGAAAACCTATCTGTGAGTCAGCGGTAATCCTTCAATACATTGAAGAGGTGTGGCCGCAGAATCCATTGCTGCCAAATGACCCTTATGAAAGAGCTGTGGCACGGTTTTGGGTTCAATTTGCTGAAGATAAGGTACAAATATATTTGCTCATTTTTTTTTTCTTCTGAATTTGATGGACTGTTCAACCATGTTCTTCTTGTACGTATATGGTAGGGTCCTTGCATCTGGAGATTGTTTCGAACCACTGCAGGTGAAGAACAAGAGAAGGCCAAGAAGGAAAGCTTGGAAATGCTGAGAGCCCTTGAAGAGCATGGCCTTGGGGACAAGAAGTTTTTTGGCGGAGACAAGATTGGAATAGCAGACATAGCCTTTGGAGGTGTCGCTCACTGGTTGGAAGTGATCGAAGACTTAGTAGGGGTCAAACTGATTGAAGCTCACATATTTCCTCGTTTGCATGCATGGACCAAAACTTTTAAACGAGTGCCCATAATCAAAGAAAATCTTCCTGATTACAGTGAGATGTTACTGTATTTCAAGAGGCTAAGGGATAACTTTCTAGCATCCAGACGACCCTGAAAGCACCTGGAACTTTGCTCTATAATTTGGGCTTTCATCAGTGTTCTTTTGATGATCTACAGATTGGCGGGCCTAGGTTAGGCCTACAGTAAAGGATCCCATCATAGTTGTTAACTAGTATTATTATTTTTCTATGTTTTTGTATTGTGTATGGTATCTTATGGTGTATCATAGGCTTATTTTAAAATAAAAAATATATGTATTTACATCTACATATATGATATATAGAAAATATACAACCAACTTTATAAAAGATAGTTGAATTTAAAGATTAATTTTGAGAGACTTCATGAATAATTTTTTTGTTCCACAATGATCAACAAGAGAGATCCAAACATGAATGGGTGAAAAGAAAACAAAATTACAAGTTGAGAGAGTCAAGAAACTCAAAAAGGAGTAGTTGGTGATGGAGCATCATTAAGAAGAAATCTTATTTTTTTATATTTGCTTCCTTCCAAAGGCACCTAACCATGATGATCATATGATGAGGCATTTTGAATGAGAATTTTTCAGCCTTAGGGTAAGCCACCTTGGCCCTATTAATTAGACAGGTTTGTGTTGACTTGAAGCAAGTTTGAGCATATATTTGGGGGAAATGCTACAACTTCAATGCATGGTTCAGACTTGGCTTTTTAGTTTTTTTATCAACTATATATTATATTTTCACTAATAATTAATATTAAACTTTTGATATAATCCTTTTTTAATACATAAGATTTTATTAATCTAAAATACAATTTGTTAGAAGAAAAATGTTAAAACAGATGATATCAATAGTATTAAAATGTTAAAAAAAATGTTTATTTTAAAATTATTAAAAGAAAAAACTTTTTTTTTTATGCTCTTATTTCAATTTTTAAAGAAATGTATTAAAAATCTATTAACATAAGAAAATGGTTATGATAATAATAATTTTATGAAAAATAAGAAAATAGTTATTATAATAATGATGATGACAATCATATGATAAAAGAAATGAGAGAATGGTAAAACTTTTGTGGAAAAGAAATTAAATGGATAAAGCAAAGGTGACACCTGAGATCAAAAGGGAAGAATAAAGAGGTGAGAGTAGAGGACTATATGTTAAAAAAAAAAAAAGAGTCAAAGAATAATAATAATAATAATAATAAAAAAAAAGCGTAGGACCCATAAAACCACCCACAAAGAAACTAACCACTCAAATTTCCTTCAAGGGTATTTTTGCCATGAAATTTCGAAGACTTGGTATCAAATTTGCATCTTTTTGTAGATTTTAGCTCTATTATAATGTGTTGAAGACCCATAGACATAATTCTCCTTAAACTAGAACATGACATAAGATAGAAATGAAGATGAAAATTGAAGACTTATTGGATTGATGTTTTGGCCATGGCATGATAGGGTACTGTCCTTAAACTAGATTCATCCTCCTCATAGATGTGTCTTGGTGCAATAAGGAAGACAAACCAAGATGTACTCCTTGAAAGGGCTCTTAAAGAGGAGAATTCTTTCCACAAGCATAGGAATCTTCCTCTAGCAATCATTAGAAAAAAAAAAGCAACAAAACAAAAGAAGAGACTAAAGAGGTGAAGTAAAGATGACATTTGAGGATAAAAGGGGAGAGTAAAGAGGTGAGAGTGGAGGACTATATATTTTAAAGAAGGAATCAAAAAGAAGGAAGCGTGAGACCCACAGTAAAAAAACTACCCATAAAAAAACCAACCACTCACATTTCCTTCCATGGTACTTTTGTCCATGAA
Source organism: Vitis riparia (assembly GCF_004353265.1). NCBI lineage: Eukaryota > Viridiplantae > Streptophyta > Magnoliopsida > Vitales > Vitaceae > Vitis > Vitis riparia. Next base: position 10,887,873 of record NC_048435.1, on the reverse strand, counting down.
ATTTCATGGACTCGGTATCCAATTTTCCTTTATTGTGGATTTTAGCTCTATTACAATGGGCCGAAGAGCCTCCAACTTAATTGTCACTACACCATAACAGGAAAAAGTCAAATGAAATTGAAAATTGAGGACTTATTAAATTGATGTTTTGGTTGAGAAAGAGGTTGAGTTGTTTAGAGATTCTATTTTTGTTTTGCAGAGAATGGACGTAACTCTAAAAACTTTAACTTTTTTAATATCAGTATCGAATGAGAATTATTTTAAAATGTGATTTATTAATTAGTTACAATAATTTTGCAATCAGTTTGTGAGCATCTCTTATCATGTTTAAATTGAATTTCAATTTGCAAGTTTGCAATTTAAAGTAAGTCAATAATTGCCACAATAACATTACATGAATAAGTAAGTCAATAATTGCCACAATAACATTATATGAATCTTGCACGTGGGGGGTGGGTGATCCCCTATGCACTATGATCGTGGATGATTGGGTCCTTGAAATCCTATTGGGTGGGATTGGGCCCCATAGGCATGCATAAGCCTCCACTTACCTTTCCACATGCCCAAGAGGCTTAGGAAGTGGAGTCTAATACCAAACCACTAAAAGCTCCCATTCCTTCCAATGTGGGATTAGGAACTTTTACACACACACATATAAACACATTCACTCTTCTAACAATCCCTCATAGTGTACATGAATGTAGAAAAGAATACAGATGATGGATGAAGGAATATAAGAAGCTAATGCATTAGAATTGGTGCCTATTGGCTATGAACCAACCTTAAGATAAATAAGTTGTGAATTATAGAAACTTATGAAATTAAATTTTCCATAAACTAGAATTCGTTATGTAAAACAGGAAATCTATTATCCATATTAGTTTCTTAATTAAGAGCTCTACATAATAGTTTATGCAAATAGGTCATGCGCCTTACTTGGATATTCATGAGAGCTCTAGAAAACCTATCTATGTTCTTATGGGTGTCTTGCAACTAAACATCAAGTGTATCCTGCAACTATAAGTGAATTCATTAAGTGTCTCATGTAGCTAAACATATCACCTATAAGGGATATGATATTCATTAAGAGTAAATACTTATATATATTCTCAATTTATACCCAAAGTTTTGAAAGGCGAAAGCATAAGACGAGGCATTCTTGTGTTCATGAGGCGAAACGTAAGCCTTTTGAGACCCTCATTTTATAATTAATAAATATTTTAAAATATGTAACAAATAAAAATAAAATAGCATATATAAATGGAAATCATGAAACAATTCATTAGAATCATAAAAAAAGTCATACTAGTTCTATACTTTCACAAAAAACCATAACTAAGCCACAAAATAGAAAATAGAATCAACCATACATTAATAGTTCTAAACTTTCACAAAAAAACCACAACTAAGTCTCTATAACAAATAGAATTGATTACATATGACTAAAATATGTCAATTTGAATCCTCCTCTCCAATGTCATCATCATCCTCATCCAATGTATCAATAGTAGGAAAGTTTCCATTATCAAATCCTCCCATTTCATTAAACTCTTCATCTTCATGAATTGGTATCAAATTCATCTCCTTCTCTTTGCCTTTGCCTCCACTTTTACCTAGCATAAAGTATTAATTAGGTGTAAATATTATAAGTTCATTAATACATTTAGTCACATTTATAACTTAAAATTTTTTAGTACTTACTTGCAAATTCATCATGTTTCATTTTCTTGGAATGTGAAGAAATCATGTTATTCGATGACTCTTGAGGTTCTTTGTCTTTGGATGACACAACTCTAATTCAACATTGAATAGCTCATTATCTTCAAGCCAACAAAGATCAAGTGGGAGGAGGGGAGCTCCTTTCTTTGCAGTCCATTCATTGTCCGAATCAATATCATCTACCAAAATTAGATCAACATTTTGTTTCCTTTGTAGACTTTGCTCTCTTAATCTAGTGTTGTACTTCACATACATTAGAGCATTTAATCTCTTATGTTCAAGCCTATTTCTCTTTTTTGTATGGATATACAAATAATAAAAGAAACACATTTTGTGTGTTAAGATGAAATTAAAGTTCTCTCACATTTGAATAGAAACTTATGTATAATTTTTTTTTTTAAAAAATAGAAGTATTATCGATTGAAAGGTGCTCTAATTTCTCACATCCCAAAGCATTACAAGCAAGGCTAAGGACTCGAATAACAAACTTTTACAACTTCGGTGTTGAACCCCCAAAATGCATCCACCAGCTTGTAAGACTTCTTAATTTTTAAGAATCAATTGCAACACGACTTCCAAATTCACCCATTGTTTGGTCATATGAGTTTAACTGAATGTCAACTTTTAAACGTTCTTGATAATCCAACATCCTATCCATGCATTCAAATAATCCCTTCCTCACCTCATCTACATTAGAGAACTAATATTTATATTGCAATTGAGGATTAAGATAATACTGCATGTAAAGGTTGATGAAGTTGTGGAGTCCATCTTGCATTTATTTTTCTCCAAATTGGGCCATATTTTTTCTCCATGCCTCCACAATTAAATGTAATCTTCTCCTTTGTTGAGTCCATCAACTCATAAATATAACCCATGTCTAACCTTTCCTTTGAATCAACCTCTCAAGACACTAACTAATGGAATAGTAGTCTTTATGCAAAAAGCAACATAAGGCCAGAAATTTGGATCAAATGACACTGTACTTCAGCTTTTACACCTTCTACTTTTTTGGGCCATGTACTTGAAGACCATTTTTCAGAGGAGAACATTGCTATAAGAGCTTGTTTTTGCTTATAAAGACTTTGGAGAGTAAGAAATGCAATAACAAACTGTGTAATTATTGGATGAATAAGTTCATGGTTTTTTGTAAATGTTCTCATCAAGCTAAGAATCCAAGTATGTTCGTATATGAACTTCACTACTTGCCTAGCTCGTAAAAGTGTATTAGCATGAACATTTAGCTTTCCAACATCCCCCAACATCAAATCAATACAATGAGCAGCACAAGGAGTCCATCACAATCTTCTCATCTTTTCCATAAGCCTCGTTCCAACATTCACATATTAGAGGCATTATAAGTGATAACTTGTACAACATTCTCCTCTCCAATTTATTCAACCACCTCATTAAGATATTTGAACATCAATTCTCCATTTTTTATTGTATTATATGCATCAATTGATTTCATAAACCGTGTGCCAGTAGAACCATTCACCAAAAAATTTATAAGACACCTATTCTTTCCATTTGTCTAACTATCTGACATAATTGAACATCCATATTGCTTCTAAGCTTTTTTGTGTTCTTCCATCATGATGTTTATGTCATTCACCTCTTCTTTAAGAATCAATGTCCTCAATTCATGCATAGATGGAGGCTTAAACCTAGACTTGAAATTTGCAATAGTATCAATCATAGGAACCCAATAAGGATCATTCATCATATTGAATTTTGAGTGCATAAATCAACCAGTTTTCCTATACACTTCCTTTCTTTCTTCTTGTTTCCACTTGGAATTCAAAGTACTTTGTCTAGGTTGTAAAGTGGTGAATTTATTTATGGGTCCCCTAGGTATAGGTTCCCCACTCCCACTTACACTTACACTCCCACTCTTCCTCTCATTTCCACTCCGTAATGTCCCCATTTTTTTTAGAAAAGACACTCTCATGCGTTGAAGTTGGACCCATACCAATTTCTTGGAGCAATCCATTTCTTTTTTATTTTGGATCCTTATAATTGGCTAATGCCTTCTTGCACTCTAATCTAGCATATTCACTAACTTTGTTGCATGGTTTCACACCATGATGAGTTCCAGCTAAGTGATGTTTAAGTCTATTCACCTCTCTCGTGCATATTTGATTGCAAAATTTACATCTTATATATTTCTCCCCGGAAATTTCAATAACATACTTCCATACAAAATCTTTTCGTGAAGTTCTTAAATCGGAGGAACTTATTCTAATAATAATAATAATAATCACAATTTTATATATAATAATATAATTGATTTAACAAAAATACTAAGATATGATTGACTTGAAATTTAATTTTACAATTTGTGATTTAAAAAAGAAAAAGTAAATAACTCAAATATTTTTTTTTTCAAAATTGAAGAAAATACATTTTAAAAAAAATAATTGTTCACTATTCATTGTTTGCTGTTAGTATTCACCATCACTGTTCACTGTTTGTTGCATTATTGCTGTAAATAGTTGTTTTTTTTTTTTTTTGTAAAAAAATAGAATAGTGAATGTGGTAGAATTCTAAGAGAAATTGAGGTAGAAAATTTGAGTGGAGTTAGACCAGTGAATAGTGGTCAATGTTGTGGAATTGTTAGAAAATGAGAGAAAAGAGAGGAATAAAAAAAAAAAAAAAATGGTCGTGAAACCAAAACTAAGAGAAGAGCGAGAATGGGAGATGAGGACTAGTCTCACACCAACATGTGGAGAATCTGGAAATGAAATAGCATTTCTCTTCATATTGCATTGTTATCGAATGTATAGGGTAACAAGAAGATGTCGTTAGAGACTCAAAGTGAGAAATGAACTACAATTTCGTCATTTCTTCTTTGATATTTAGTTCATCGTAGAGAGGAAGAGCTAGGGTTAGATTTTTCCTTCAAAATCGTTTATTATTTGTTCTTCAATGGGTTTTTGGGATTTAATAGGGTTTTTTCTTCAATTTTTTTTTATTTTGTTTTTGTTTTTATTGGTCACCTTAGCAAATGAAAAAACTCTTGCTTCATGAGGGCATCAAAAGTGTACACAGTGCGTGCCTAAGGCCAAATTGCGTGCACTTTTTATGTTTTGCGTTTTTTTTCCAATGTCTTCGAGCGTTTTTAGAACACCTTGCCTCAAAGCGTGCCTTAATGCACACCTAGAAAGTGCATTTCAAAACTTTGATTATACCTACTCTAATGGTCTCTAAAAAATAACTAGTTGACAAAGCATCTTATAGTCAACAAATGACTTGTTATAACCCATATGAACCTATTTCCTATGAGTCTATGACCTCTATTCTAGTAGGTAGGGTTACCATCTGATGACTTTTTGTGTTAGGCATAAGTCATACCCCCCTTGATTTTTTTTTTCCACCAATTTTCATTTAGTAGTTTACTTAGAGGATTGACAAATTCAACTCCGACCTAACAAAATTTAGGGATACTATCCATAATTCAAGCAGTTGTCGTACAATATTATACTTTGGGCATATATGTGTGTTATTTTCATCATACATTTCATTCTTTGCCATGGCTTTGCAACTTGACAATTATAATGCATAGACACAAATGGTGTTAGTCTTACCTGAAAAAAAGATATATGTTAAGAGGTTTTTAAGCTATTTAATCTCAAATCTTACATTTTTAGGTGATAGATTCAGTGTCTATAGTAGACTGAGTAATGCAGGTTTGCTTGAAAGACTTCCAAAAAACTGCTCCTCCTCTAAAGGTAAAAACATATCTACTAGTGGATTTGATTTCATTTGAAGTAGAGATTTAATTGACATTGTTGTACCCTTCAAGTACATTGCAAAATCTATTATAGCATAGATCATAGTCAATGGTGTCTTTTAGATACTCAAGTACCCAATGAATATCATTCCAACCGTTAGGAGTCTGGGTATACCAACTTGATATACCTACTGCATAAGGCAATATCAAATATGATAAAATTAGTTAAGTACATTAGACTACCAATAATTTGAGCTTACAAGAAGTGGTTGACTCATCCCAAAGATAGATGCTTGAAAAAGACAAGCCTATGATATCTATCCTTTCACTATGGAAACACTTAGTGATTCCATGATAGAGACTTCCTATTTTGATAGCTAGATTGCTTTGGTTTTGATAAGGCAAACTACATCCTTATTGTGAGATGCTGGATCATTTAAAATTTGATTTGCTTGAAGTACATTCTTAGTCACATCTCATTCAATTTTTCTTCACTCAATTTTCCTTCATCTTCTAGTGGGGAAGAATTATAATTCTCCACTTAAAACCAATGAGGCTAAAGGGTTCTTTTCTTCTTTGAGGGTTGAGACGTCATTTTGAAGCTATTTGCATCTGTCATTTAACATCTTAACATTTTTTGCCATTGTTTCTCAATGATGACAAAAATTCTTTCTTAAGCTAAAGAAAATTTTCTTATCATGAACCTTTCTTATTCTTTTGAAAGACATATCCCAAAATTCAAAAACTTAAAAACATTAGGATGAATAAAATAGTTATCTCCTAGAGTTCCTTAGGCAAATATTTGTGCTTCACTAAATCAATACAAGCCATGAGATATGAGAAATTGATAGTTGCTTGTGTTGGCAAGTACCTCATCCCAGTCTTTAAAAATTCCTACTTGAAAACCTTTCTAAATAATAAAATAAGAAAAAAATTGACTTTCTATGTCATTGTTGTACATTTTTACTAGACAAAATAATTTCATAAAGCAACTAAAGAATTCCTAAACCTTAAATGCTATGCTTCCTCCTTTAGGAATGTTGTCTAGAATATATTGTTGATTAGGGAAAATATTAGCTCAAGGTTTCCTGTTCTTAAATGCTATGCTTATTCCTTTAGGAATGACCAATTGAGATTGGTTTCCAATGGCCAAAAACTCTTTCTGGGTCATTATCTTATTTTGCAATACGGAAGTACTCAACTTATAAGATAAAAAATTAACAAAATGATTGTCACTACCTTTAATATGTTCAAAATTTACACTATAGTCATTACTAGTTATTATGTCTACTAGACTTAACTAGCTTCTAGTATTTTGAGTTTTTTCATTTGTTTTATCGTAAAAGGCAATTACAACTTAATAGTTTGTCCTTATTGTGAAAAGTTTATTTAGAAATAGCCTTAAAGCATCAATTATTTCTAGTATTTCAATAATTCTACTTTACATCATGCTTTCCACTTGCATATCTACAATTTTTTTCTAAATTCCTATGAACTCTTTGCTTTTCCATCTTGTTTTCCTTCATCTATTTCTACTACTTTGCAATCAAATTCTAATGGTAAAGTTAACTCTAATAGTTTTATTACTTTTTTTTTTTAATTGTCTTACAAGTTTGACATCTTTCTTATTAAACTTAATAGGTACTTGGTTAAATTTAATACTTATTATTTAATGAAAAAAGGGCACGCAATGCACACTTGTCTTGAGAGCACACACAGACTGAATCTTGGGTGTAGAAAAGGAAGAGCTCATTGAACCCGGATTTTCATACCATCACGGACTGAGCATATTCTTGGACACCAGTGGAGCAAGAAAATGGCTTTTCATGGCATTAATCAAGGTAAACATTTTATTTATTGTCATTTAATGCATGCTTTAATGTCTACATGTGATCCTATGTCGTTTAAAATTTCATCAATTGGTATCAGAGCTATACATGGATGACATTTGAGCTGCATATTTGGGTTATTTTGGGTTTCCCGTTTTCTGGTTTGGAAGCCATTTTTTGGAGCTCATTTGATGGGATTTCGAAAATGAAGGCTTATTTTGGTTCTTCCTTTTATGCGTTTTCTATGTATTTTTTGGGTTTAGATTGAAGGATTGATGTTTGAGGATGGAAGCCAAAGAGTTTTCGTTGGAAAAATGCACAAAAATTTGGCCAGTTTTTTTTTTTTTCTCCAGAAAAACCAGGTCGTGTTTGGCCCAGTGGAGAAGATGAACAATGCATGATGAAATTATAAAAAACTAAAAATATTTTTTTTGGTTGTCTTGGTATTCTTAGAATTATTATACATTTGTTAAATTTGGTTTTATTGGGACAATTATTATTATTATTGTTCTTTATGGTATAATTTTTTATCTTATACCAATAATATTGTCTTAGGCCTTTTTTTTGTTAAATATTTAAATTTATTTTGGCAATAAAGAACACTTGTGTGATTGCCTATCGCAATTCCAAGTGTGTCAAGTTGTGCAAATTAAATATTTGAGTTTATCATGACAATAGTGAACATATATGTGGTTGCCTATCCTGATCCTATATGTGTCAAATTATCTTTGTTGAGATATTTTATCTCCCACTTTTGGTTACTTTATTATTGTGATTACTAAGGTCCATACAGGTATTGTAATTATCCTATAAATGATTATAATACTTGGTAGGATGCTTAGATTGGTGAAGGAAATTAATTATATATTATGAACTGTACTAATTTTCTTTTGCCCTTTCGGTAATAAAATTAGTGCATCTTGGTTGTGATATTTAATTAGTTGTCCTTTCCGATGTGGAATTTCAAAATTCCAAGTTATTGCTAAATTGAGAAATTCTGAAAACTAGCAAATGGCATGATATTGTAGTAACATGCATATTGTTTAATTTTGCTATTTTCCAAGTACTAGCAATCTTGGAATTACTCTGCAATTATCTGCCATCAAGCCTCTTACTAGAAATAACTTTGAGAAATGGTATGAGTCTTTCAATGTGCATATGACTCTACACAATTTGGACTTGACTTTGAGAGTTGACGAGCCAAGTAAGCCCACTGATGTGAGCTCTGCTGATGAAAGATACTTTTATGAGAAATGGGAGCACTCCAATAGGAGTTGTTTGATGGTGATGAAGTATACTATGGATAAATCTATTAAAGAATGTGTCAAATACGGAAAAGGCCAATGACTTTTTGGAATATGTAAAGACCAATTATACCAAGATTGATAAGGCAGAAATGGAAACTTATTTGAAGCTTCTCACAACCACTATGTATGATGGAGTAAGTGGGGTTAGAGATCACATCATCAAGCTAAAGCACTACTTCAACAAGACAAATGAGATGAGAGTGAAGTTGTGTGAGAAATTCTTGAAATGGTTAATACTTGAGTCTCTTCCTACTTCCTTTGATGCAGTGAAGTTGACTTATAATGCCTTGAAGGAAGAATGGACTTTGGAGGAGTTGATGTCCATTATGGTGCAACATGAAGTCTCACTTAAAAAAAATTGAGACTCACTCCTTTGCTCTTGTTACTGACCAAGTGAGCAATATGAAGAAAAAACCTCAACACAAGAATTTTGGAGGCTCTAAGCAATTTAAGAGGAAAGATAATTCGAGTCAAGGAACCTCTAATGCATCTGCTTCTTCTAATGCTACAAAGAATGAGAGATTCAAGGGGAAGTGCAACTTTTACCACAAGATTGGCCACAAGTAGGTTGATTGCTTCAAGTTTAAAAATTGGCTAGAGAAGAAGAAGAAATGTGAAATTGTGGTTGTGGTTAATTTGAATGCAAACATGACTGAGACTAATATTGTTGATGTTCATACCAATTCTTGGTGGTTAGATACTGATGCTACTATTCATGTCACTAATTCTTTGCAGGAGATGACAAACAAAAGGAGGTCGTCAGAGCATGAAGAATGTTTGTATATGGGTGATGGAAACAAAGTGAAAGTAGAATTTTTTGGCATGATAAAGCTAAGATTGACCACAGAAAGTTTTTTGTTGTTACACAATGTTGCTTACATACTCTCACTTAGGAGGAATATGATTTCTGTATCTATTTTAGAAAAACAAGGTTACACTTTCCACTTTGGAGGAGGAAAAGTGAATATATTTAGCAACTCAGTTCTAATTGGCAATGTTGTTTATTTTGGCAATCTTTATAGTCTTAGTTTGCATCATGGTCCTTTATGTGATTCATTTTCTATTAATTCTGTTGTTGGTTGCAAGCGTGCTAGAATAAATTTGAGTTCTTCCATGTTGTGGCACAAATGCCTAGGTCATATTTCTAGGCAAAGATTAGAGAGATTGGTTAGAGACGGTGTGCTTTCTAATCTTGATTTTCATACTTCGAGACTTGTGTTGTTTGCTTAAAAGGGAAGATGATAGCTAAGACCAGAAAGGAGAAGATTGATAGGTCTGAAAGTACTTTATACTTGATTCACACATATATATGTGGTCCTTTGACACCAACTGCTTTAGGGGGTTATAAATATTTCATCACTTTTATTGATGATTTCTCTAGATATGGTTATGTTGAACTAATCTATGAGAAATCTGACTCCCTAAATGTGTTTAAGGCCTTTAAGGCTAAGGTGGAGTTGTAGTTGGGATAACCCATTAAAGCTGTGAAGTTTGATAGAAGTGATGAGTATTATGGGAGATATGATGAGATTGAATGGAATCCTGGACCATTCACTAAGTTTCTGTTGGAATGCTACATTGATGCTAGATATACAATGCTAGACACTCCTAAACAGAATGGGGTTGTAGAAAGGAAGAATCGTACATTGTTGGATATGGTAAGGTGCATGTTGTCTAATTCCTCCTTACCAGAATTCTATGGGGTGAAGCCTTAAGGACTACGACATATATTTTGAATCAAGTGCCCAATAAGTTTGTGCCTAAGACACCTTATGAGCTATGGTCAGGGAAGAAACCGAGTCTTCACCATTTTCATGTTTGGGGATGTAAGGCTGAGGTTAGGCCATATAATCCACAGTCAAAGAAACTTGATCCTAAAACCATTAGTGGTTTCTTTGTTGGTTATTGCATTGGATCAAGGGGTTCCAGATTTTATTGTCCATCTCATACCACTAGGATCATTGAGTCAAACAGGGTTGTATACTTTGAAGATGAAGTTAATGTTGATGTTAATTTTGTGCCTCATGAGATACCTTTTGAGAAGAGCATGTTATAATTCCTTTTCCTACAGCTCATGTTCCAGATGTGGATGTTCCTATTGTCCAACAACCAACCACTAATCAAGGAGAGCATAGTGATCAAGTGGAACTTGACATTCCTGTTGATGGTACTGTTGTTAATGAGATTCCTTTGAGAAGATCACAGAGAGTTCGTAGATCGGCTATTTCAGATGATTACATGATTTATTTGTAGAAGCATGAGTATGATGGTTATGAGGCTTCTGATCCAGTCACTTATCAAGAAGCAATTCATTGTCCTCAATTCACTTCTTGGAAAGAAGCCATGGATGATGAAATGAACTCTATGTATATGAATGGTTTTTGGAATTTGGTTGAATTGCCACATGGTTGTAAACCAGTTGGATGCAAGTGGGTCTTTAAGACCAAACGTGATTCTAACGGGCAAATAGAGAGATATAAAGCTAGACTTGTGGTTAAAGGTTATAGTCAAAGGGAAGGAATTGATTTTAAAGAAACCTTCTCACCTGTGTCGACCAAGGACTCTTTTAGAGTGATTATGGTCATAGTAGCTCATTTTGATTTGGAGCTACATCAAATGGATGTCAAGACAACTTTCTTGAATGGTGATCTAGATGAGGACGTGTATATGGAGCAGCCTACTGGTTTTGTAGAAGTTGGAAAGGAAGATTTAGTTTGCAAGCTCAATAAGTCAATTTATGGTCTTAAACAAGCTTCGAGGCAGTGGTATCTAAAGTTTGATAGTTACAGATGCATATATTTGAGGGTCAGTGGGAGTAGTTACATATTTCTTGTTTTATATGTTGATGATGTACTACTCGCATCAAATGATTCTGACTTCTTGATTGAGACAAAGCACATGTTGTCAACCCATTTTGACATGAAGGATCTTGGTGAGGCTTCTTATGTTTTGGGCATAAAGATTCTTCGTGATAGGGCTAATGGGGTGCTTAAATTGTCTCAAAGAACCTATATTGAGAAGATATTGAAGATGTTCAATATGCACAACTGTAGTTTTGTTAGAGCACCAATTGTGAAGGGTGATGAGTTTTCAAAGGCTCAATGTCCTCAAAATGATGATGAGAGAGAGGAAATGAGAACCATTCCTTATTCATCTTTGGTTGATAGCCTTATGTATGCTCAAGTATGTACACGCCCTGATATTGCTTTTGTTGTGGGCATGTTGGGAAGGTACTTGAGCAATCCTGGGAGTCAACATTGGAAAGCTACTAAGAAGGTCCTTAGGTATTTGCAAGGAATTAAGGACTTAATGTTAACATATCAGCGTACCAACATACTTGATGTAGTTGGGTTTTGTGATGCTGATTTTGCTGGCTGTGTAGATAATAAGAAATCCACTACGGGCTATATTTTTGTGATGGTAGGAGGAACTATATCTTGGAAGAGTGTCAAGCAAACACTTATAACATCCTCAACTATGGAGGCAGAGTATATGGCATGTTATGAGGCTTGATGTCATGCTATATGGATGTAGGATTTTATTTCAACTTTGGGAGTTGTTGACTCCATTTCTAGACTGCTGAAATTATGTTGTGATAATTCTACAACTGTTGCTTTCTCTAAGAACACTAGGAGTACTTCTCGCTCTAAGCATATTGATGTAAAGTTCTATTTTGTTAAGGAGAAAGTGGTAGAGTCTCTTATTGATATTGAGCACATGTCAACAAAAGGTATGTTGGCGGATCCACTAACAAAAGGCTTACCCATAGTTATGTTTCATGAACATGTATCTCAAATGGGGTTGTTGGGAGCCTAGGTTGCATTAAGTTAGTGGGAGCCATTTTTGGTATTGTAATATTATGCTATTGTTGGAAGGATTGCTATTATTGTATATTTCCTTGTGAATCAAGCAATGAAGCATGTATGCTTGCTTTTGATTATTTGTTTTGATGAGATTCTATAGGACATTGATTTATGATTATGTATATGTTGTGATGTTTGATTATGTAGTCCAAGTGGAAGAATTGTTGGAATTTTTTATGTGTGGACTTACATAATCAATGTGATAATGCCATAAATCAATGTTATTTTATTTTTGCATTGTGGTCCATAATGGGGTTGGACATATATATATATATATATATATATATAAGTGCAAAGGAAGACTTCTTCTTCTTGGGCTGAAAAAAGGGCACGCACTGCATACTCGTCTTGAGAGCACACACGAACTGAATCTTGGGTGTAAAAAAGGAAGAGCTCATTGAACCCGGATTTTCATACCATCACGGACCGAGCATATTCTTGGACACCAATGGAGCACGAAAATGGCTTTCCATGACATTAATCAAGGTAAGCATTTCATTTATTGCCATTTAATGCATGCTTTAATGTCTACATGTGATCCTATGTCGTTTAAAATTTCATCATTCATAGGAAAAATTTGGAGTGAATCTTTAATATGTTCTTATAGACTTCTAATATTCCTAAAAATTTCAAAATTTTCTCTTGTAGAAATAGATTGCTTAGTTAAAATTTTCTATTATATTTTATTGTGAGTCTGTGTTATCTTACTAATTAATTTAACATGTTTTGTACATTTAAGTTTCTTGCTTTCAATTCTTTTTGGTATTTATGTAATTAAAAGTTTATGTTAATAAATATGATACAAAAATCCATGATATTATTATTTGAAGACATGTAGACAATTTAAATTATGATCAATATATTTTAAGTTATTTTTTGCAAATCTTATGTTTTAGTTATAGCAATGGAAAAAAAAATGTTATATGTTATACTTTTATCCATCCAATTTTCTAATTTTTATGCCTTTTTTTTAAGTTCTTGTTTTTGCTATTTTATTTTTCTTTCTTTCTTTTTTTATATTTAAAAATCTTGCTTATATTTATAAAATGATGACAGGATATTAACATTCCTTGTTAAAAAGAAATGTTATTAATATTCCTCTTTTATAGAAATGTTTCTAATTGGATAACTTCAAAATTTGATTTAGATGATAAGAAATATAGTCTTACTACTTTTTGATATATAATTACTTGAGTTTAGCCATACTTCATAAAAATGAATATATATAAAATAATATCTTTCTATTATTCTTATCAACATTTGAGTGAAAATCCAAACAGTAATAACAAAATTAATTAAAAGAGAAAAAATATTGAAAAATAATACTCCTTAAATGCAAAATCAAAGTGGTGACTAGGAATACCAAAGCAACAAAAATAAAAATTAAAAGGTCAAAAATGAATTAAATCAATGAAGCTACAAGTGTACTAGGGAGGTTGTGCTTTCACTATCATACATTGATGAAAGGCAAGGACAATATTGTTGGTCAATCCAATCGTAAAAATTTAAAGTATACTTAGAATTTTAAACATTGTTTACCTTTATGCATTACATTCTTTCACAAAAATTTCATGAAAATCTTATAGAAATTTTGTACTTCCTCTCATCTATTGAGATTAAAGTTTTTCTTTTCATTTTGATGAAAAATAAGGCTTATGGGATATCTTTTGAGATGCCTAAGAATCCGATTGATTGTTTTACTCATGGATTGAAAAATCGGATTTTATCAGTGATATTTCGTCAATATATCGGATATCGGGCAGCCTCGAAACGAAATTTAACACTAATTATCGAACGGGAGGAATATCGATAAAAAATTGACAAAATCGACAATATATCGGTTTGGAACTGATAAATCGGCGAAAAAATCGAGCGTGAAGTTACGCGCAGAGCAACAAAGGAAGTCTGTCAAAATATCGAAGATATATCGACGATATATTGGACATATCATCGAATATATCAGATATATCGACAAATATATCGGATATATCATCGAATATATCAAATATATCGACAAATATATCGGATATATCGTTGATATATCAAGGAAATATCGGAGATTTTTTTGAAAGTTTTTTTTTTAAATATTTATCATTTTTAAAAAAAATTTAATTATTCATTTTTAATTTATTTTTTATTTTAAATCTATATTATCTTTTTATTTTTAGCTACTTTTTATATTTATCTCATTTATGCATGACATGTTTGTACTTACAATTAATATTATCGAAACTCCATGTCTTGGTATGAATATTGTCTTCAACAAGATGGACTCCCTTCATCTAACAATATGATGGAACCACATTGATCTTCATTTTGGTATTAAGGACTATTATAATGTCATATGTATTATGTTTATGTGTAAATTGTTTTCATTTAATAAAATAAAATATTTTTTAACTCAATTATAACTTTATAAGTACACAATTCCAAAATTCATATTTTCTATTCTTAAAATCCAAGTATCATAAACTGTTTACTGATATTTTTTTTTGACATTATTTATGTCAATTACACTTATAAAATAACTTTAACATGTATATTCTTGCTTATTTTATCATTCTTTGGATTTTTCAAAGCATTTCCATCAATTTTGGATAATTTTTGTCTCACCGATATTTGTGTAAAAATATCCACTAATATTTCTCCGATATTTCTGATATATCCGTAAAATCCAAGTATCGATATATCCGTGTTTATCGATATTTCAATCCATGGTTTCACTTTCACTTTCACTTTCACTAACCAATTTTCTTGTTTCAAGTTATGAATGGAACTACGAATACAAGAAACCATTCTTTTCCATAGCACAAGTACCTTGATCTTCATTTTCATAAAGAAAACAATAAAAGAAAAAATTAAGGGAGAGGACTTTTGATTAAGAAAAAAATGCTTGTTCTTTTCTTGTCTTGGGTTTCTCAGGGAGAGATAAAAAGAAGAAATGTATTTGTTCTTGTTATTTGAGAGAGATCTTATCAGGGAGAGGAAAAAAAAAAAAAAAACTCATTTTTTCTCATTTATTAGGTCCGGTGGGTCAACCCATGCTACTTGGGCACCCAAACCCAACTCCAACACTTTTGTTATATAACTTGTAACTTTCTTTTCATATTTCCAAAAGAATAAATGGGAAAAAGGAGCAAAAAGTGCCTTTTTATCTGCTATTATACTATACTGCTAAACTTTAATGTTCAAAGAATTCTTATTTTTGAAATTAAGTTATAGATAATACTTTGAATTTTAATCATGATACTCATGTTTTCTACTATGATTATTTATGATTAGTTCTTCAAGGAGTTAGTTAAAAGATTGTTTTCTCAATTTCTTTAAGAGATTTAAATGTACCAAGTGGATAAATTTGAATTTCATAATTGTAGTAAAAAAGGCATTCATGGAAACTCCAATTTAACTTTGCAAAAATAATTAAATGATAAATATTTAATCAAGAAAAATATAATTGCACTTACTTTGTAATAATGACAAAAGGAAAAATATTAAAGAAAATGAGATAATATTTTTCTTTAAATTAAATATTATCATTTGACATAACTTTTACAAATCAAGGAAAAATACAACTTTTTTTCTTCATTAATCATCAAATGAAGCATAATATTACACTTTGTAAAAATGACAAAAGGACAAATATTAAAGGAAAATAGATAATATTTTTTCTTGAAAAATAGTTGATTTTTTTAATTAATATTATAATTTGACAAAACTTTTATAAGCATATATTTCAAAAATTCATTATATGATATCATCTTTTGAATAATTTGAGAACAAATAGGGAGGCTTTGGAACGGATGTTCAGTGAAATAATTGTTACTAAATTCTAGTAAAAAATAATTTAAGAAAAAGGAGAGTATTATAAATAGCATAATGTTAAATGCTAAGGATTAATGAAAATAAAAGCCAAAGAAAAAATATCACATCACTATAATAAATTAGGAGGCAACATTTGCTTTTCCCATGTGAAGCCAACTATCATTAAGTGATTTTACATGCATATATACACATATATGGACTATCTTCATGCAAATTTCACACAAAGATTTATAAAAGTTTTCATGAAAGTACAAAAGAGCTACCAAATTATAAAGTAAATATATAAAAAGGAAAGCTATTGTACGTATAGTTTTAGTCATTTTTTTATTCATATCCATGGATCTCTTATCATTATATTTGACGTCTCTAGTACTATATGAATATTTAAAAAAAAAAAAAACCATTGTAAAGTGGATTTTGTGGACTTGGAGCGGCTCAAATTTGTAACTAAAATTTGATTAAATTACCATAATATGGACAGCATGCATAAGAGACATATATATATATATATATATTTCTGAAAAATAATATAATAAATGGGTATAATTAAGGTTCCGCATATATATATATATATATATATATATATATATATATATATATATATATATATATATATATACACACTAGACACCAATGAATGCCAAAAAAGAGAATAATAATAATAATAATGAGAAAAAATGCATTATTTTTTTCATATTATCCAAACATGAGAAATAGTGTAAAATGCATTCCATTTTTCTTGGTTTATTAAACTTTGGTAGTTTATTGAGCTTTGGATGGTAATGTGTCTTCATGCAAATTTCTTAAAAGGCCTTGGACAATTGTCATCAAAGTTCAAGACAATCACTAAAAGCAAGAAGATTGGTTATTGAATGTTGAAAGGAGAAAAACAAAATGCACAAGATAGTCATAGAAGACTTTGACTTATAAAATAAGAGAAGGACTGAGAAGATTGGTTGTTAAATGTAGAAAGGAGAAAAAAAAAATACAAAAGATAATACCTTAACTTATACAATGAGAGAAGCACTAAAAGTAAAAAATATTGGTTGTTGAATGTTGAAAGAAGAAAAGCAAAAAACAAAATGTAAAAGATAGTCATAAAAAACCTTGAATTATAAAATGAGAGAAGCACTAAAAGCAAGAAGATTGGTTGTTGAATGTGGAAAGGAGAAAAATAAAAAATAAAATACACAAGACAATCACCAAAGACCTTGACTTATAAAATAAGAGAAGCACTAAAATCAAGAAGATTGGTTGTTAAATGTTGAAAGAGAAGCAAAAACACAAAATGCAAAAGATAGTTATAAAATGAGGGAAACACTAAATGCAAGAAAATTGGTGTTTGAATGTTGAAAGGAGAAGAGCACTAAAAGCACTAAAAGTCATCCTATAAGTGAAAAATCGTTTAGAGTGAAGGACAACTATGCCAACTTCACAAGCATAAAAATAAAAAAAATAAAAAAAAGATTAAAGATTTTAACTTTGTTGATTTTTTGGATGTTGCCTCTCCTTTCTAAAAGTTTATAATATTCATTTCAACTAACCATTAGTTGGTTTTCCACCACTTAAAAAGAGGGTTTTTTGTGTGTTTTTTTTTCAAACAGTAGTAGAAACAAAACAATCTTTAAAAGAGAGTTCATTTCTATATCATCAACACAATGATAGGTATATTGTAGACCCCCTCTCAGGAAACCAGAAGATTTTAGTTTTTTTTAGGATTTTTTATAGCATTGAAGGAATGCTATTTCACCACCCAGCAGCGGGCAGCACTGGAGATAAGTGGAGGGCCCCCTTTTCCCTATACCCGGGAAATCAGCTGCGGAGACAGGGACGGCCATGCTCATGGTCAGGGACGCCATCCTTGCTGACGAGGGGAGCAGTGGAGCCGAGGATGGCTTGCTGAAGAAGACACCAACAAAGAGAAGAGGAAGCAGAGGTGAAGAAAAAAAGAGGGAAGGAGATGGAGAAGGCGCTTGAAGCCTAGCTGGTCTTGCGGGTAGGGAGTCCACTTACAGGTACGAATCTCATGTCTTTCACCTTCCATTATTCTCCTATCCTTCTTGACATTTTCTTAGTTCTAGTCCAAAACGATAATTTACTTTCTTTGGTTAAATTTAGTCCTCTGCAATATGCTCTGTTCTTCATATGCTACTGGAATGAGAGTGATCTAATTCTTCATAGCTTCCCTACGTGTGTCTGAGTCACATTTTCGGACCTCGTTTTCATCTGATTCTTCCCACCCGTTCATTGGATGCTTCATTTTATTTCTCTTTTTTATGCTTGCTCCCTTCTCGTTTATACTCTGTTCTCGATAGTCATTTGTATCCTCAAGGGGAAGGGTTTTGGCCAGCATGAGCCTTTTGGTCTTCATATTGGGTACAGTACAGGTCCGGTGGCTTCGAGTGAGCGAAAGCGAGATGGGTCTGATCACGTGGAGAACAGAGCCTTTAGCAGCATGTTTGCAATGCTGTAAGCATCAAAATTCGCGTCACTTTGCTGGGTTTTTTTTTGTGTTTTGTGTGCTATCCAGAAGCATGTCAGTCGTGCTCTTCCGTCAACGAGAGGAATATCATCACCCCAGGATCTCGTCTCTAACTCGCGGTGCATGCCTTGGAATTTCATAAATGTGAGATAGGAGGATGCGCATGAGTATATGACCAGCGACTAGGAATACTCTGGCATGCATGGGCAGCGGCTTGTGAATGTGGTCAGTGGGGTCATGCAAAAGCTGGGCATTTTCGGTCCCTAGCTTCAGCCATCCCAAATCATCTCTCCACTTTTTTTTTTTTTTTTATCACTTAACCCACCTAATTGTCAGCACTTTGCTATTATCTCCCATATGCCTGCAATCCATATGAATAACCATTTCGGTGTGCACGTGGCCAGCTTATATTTATTCCCAGCTTGGATACCCTCCACAATTGGCAGCCTCCAAAAGTCATGATGAGAGTTTCGGTTATGTAATTCAAAGACCACTTACCATTTAATCGTTTCATCCTAAGCCTACGTACGCGTGTTTTCCACTTGTATAAATAATTTTTAAAACCATAACTTTTGAATAATCTTCAAAACTTTAATTTTAAAATTTTTTTTTTCATATTTTATGTTCATTTATTTAATCATTATTTTCGTTATTGTTATTATTATATTTATTTATTCATTCTTAAAAGATTCATCTTTAAACAATTTTTCAAAATCCCGACTTTCGAATTTAATTTCCCGTTACAAAAAAAATTCTAATATTCACGTTCTTTTATTTAATTACTTATTTTCGTTATTATTATTCTATTTCTTTATTCACTTATTTATTTTAAAATTCCATTTTTAAACATTTTTATTTTAAATTCCGACATCCGAATTAAATTTCTATTTCTGAAAATTCCAATATTCACATTAATTTATTTAATTATTATTATTTTATTTATTTATTCTAAAATTCCATTTTAAACTATTCACTTAAAACTTTCGATTTCTGAATTAAATTTCTATTTTTGAAAATTCCAATATTCACATTAATTTATTTAATTATTATTATTTTATTTACTTATTCTAAAATTCTATTTTTAAACAATTCATTAAAATTTCCACTCCCGATTTAATTCCTAATTCCAAAATTCCAAAATTCACCTTAATCTATTTAATTATTATTATTTTAGTTATTTATTTTGAAATTCCGTTTTAAACAATTATTCAAAATTCCAATTTCTGAACTTAATTTCTGATTTCCAAAATTCTAATTTCTTTCAAATTTAATATCCAAAATTTCAATTCTTAAATTTAATTTTTCAAGACTCCAATCTTCAAATAATTTTCGAGACTCCAATTTTCAAATAAATCTCAAAAATCCAGTTTTCTCTCGAATAGCTTTAATTCCGCTCTGGCTTTCAAACAATCTTCTGCTTCTCTTGACTTTAACAAGCATGAATGAACTTTTCATAATTCTGGAATAATAGGATCAGTGATATTAATTCATGCAAAATAAACGGGCTTTGGTGGGGGGCCCAACATATGTGATTTCCTTATGATTGATTGATTGCTTGTTTGATTTAATTGTCATGCATGATTGATTTTATTCTGCTCTATGACATGCTCGAAATTATTCCTTAATTGTGCACTAACCTCACTTCTTGATAGCGCTTTATGGATCACTGCACAGGTACGCATCCACATCCGCTCGGGTCATTTTCTATATGCATGTTTAGATTCTCACATGTGCATGATCACTCTGAGTATTCATTGATTCCCTCATCAATTGTCATGATTGCTTCATTTTATTAGTAGAGACCCGACTTTAGGGACTTAGAGGGGTGCTACGGTTCTTACCGTACCTTCCCGATAAGTAACCTGACCCCCGAACCCGATCCGGTTTTTCACAGGCCGCCTTTTCCAAAATAAGGAGTCACACTTAGAGTTTTTCTTTCTTATTTTGTTTACCCTTTAAAAATAAAACAAAAATAAGTGGCGACTCCAAGTCATTTTTCAAACAATAAATAAAATCAATTTTTCAAACAAAAAGATCGAGCTCACCATCGAGTGGGAAACGCATGAGCCGAAATGCGGGGTCCACATATATTTACCAATTAAAAATAATATTTTTCTTTAGGAAAAATTTTCAAAGAAACTAACCCTTAACATGTAAATGAATCATTCAAAGGGAGAAAAAAAAAAGATAGGGGAAACAATTCTTTCAAATGAAATGAAATCCTTTCAAAAAAGAGAAAAAAAAGTCTCATAGAGAGAGCGAAGTCCTACTAACTTTAGGTCATTGATGACTACTAAGATATAAAAAAAATATTGATTAGTTTAATATATGAATGTATCAATAATCTTAAAATTTCATACAAACTTCTAATTTGAATATCATTTTGTCATAAATTGAAATGATTTCAATAAAAAATTTGCAACTAGTCTTTAATATGTTGTTATTATATACTTCTAATTTTACCAAAAAAGTTGTCTCCCCTAGAAATTGTTTGCTTAGTTTGTTTTATCTTATTAGTTAATTTAATATTTTTTCTACATTTGCTTTCATCTTTTTTAGTTTTTTTTTTTTGGCATTTCTCTGATTAAAATTTTATATTAATAAATATAGTGCAAACAAATCCATAATAATATTATTTGAAGAAATGCGGTAGACAATCTACATGCATGATGAATGCATTTTAAGTTCTTTTTGGAAATCCTATGTTTTTTGTTATGCCACTTGATATATATATATATATATATATATTACTTTAACTACAAACACCTTCCAAATGGGGAAAAAAAAAGTTTTATGTCATACTTTTATCCATCTATTTTCTTACCTAAACTTCAATATCTTGAGGTGAAGAGATTTTGAAATTCTTATTAGTACCATATAAAGCATAATTGCACTTTTATCATTTTGCACCAATGATTAAAGGATAAAAATTAAAGAAAAGGAGTGATATTTTTTTGATTTTTAATTTTTTTTTTATAAATTTTATATAATTTTTACAAGCATCTATTTAAGAAATTCCTTATATGATATCATTTTTTTGAATCATTTGAGAACAAAACAAGGAGGATCTTGAATGAATGTCAAATGAACCCATTGTTACTAAGTACAAAAAAAAAAAAAAAGGTTAAGAAAAAAGAAAGAGTTATAGAAATGAAGAATATATTATTCAATACCAAGAGATGAAAATAAAAGAGGAATTAAGATGAAATATCACATTACTATATATATATATATATATATATATATATATATATATATATATATATGCTTGGTTTTTTTTCTTTTTTAATGTGAATTTCACCATCTTTCAATGTTGAAGGACACCGAGGTCTATTAAGGTTTTGTAAATGGTTTGCCTTCATACAAACTTTTGTAGTGTTGGTTATTATATATATATATATATGAATTTCACTATCTTTCAATATAAAAGGACATTAAAATCTATTAACCTTTTATAAATAGTTTGCCTTCATACAAATTTTAGGATAAAAATTAAAGAAAAGGAGTGATATTTTTTTGATTTTTAATTTTTTTTTATAAATTTTATATAATTTTTACAAGCATCTATTTAAGAAATTCCTTATATGATATCATTTTTTTGAATCATTTGAGAACAAAACAAGGAGGATCTTGAATGAATGTCAAATGAACCCATTGTTACTAAGTACAAAAAAAAAAAAAAAGGGTTAAGAAAAAAGAAAGAGTTATAGAAATGAAGAATATATTATTCAATACCAAGAGATGAAAATAAAAGAGGAATTAAGATGAAATATCACATTACTATATATATATATATATATATATATATATATATATATATATATATATGCTTGGTTTTTTTTCTTTTTTAATGTGAATTTCACCGTCTTTCAATGTTGAAGGACACCGAGGTCTATTAAGGTTTTGTAAATGGTTTGCCTTCATACAAACTTTTGTAGTGTTGGTTATTATATATATATATATGAATTTCACTATCTTTCAATATAAAAGGACATTAAAATCTATTAACCTTTTATAAATAGTTTGCCTTCATACAAATTTTTATAGCATTGGCTATATTTTTATATAAATTTCACTATCTCTCAATATAAAAGGACATTGAGGTCTATTGACCTTTTGTAAATAGTTTTGTCTTCATACAAATTTTTATAACATTAGTTATTATTATTATTTTTTTTAATGTGAATTTCATTATCTTTCAATGTGAAAGCACATTGAGGTCTATTAACCTTTTGTAAATGGTCTTTGCCTTGATTCAAATTTTTATAACATCGGTTATTTTTTTATATGAATTTCATTATCTTTCAATATGAAAGGACATTGAGTTCTATCAACCTTTTGCAAATAGCATTATCTTCATACAAATTTTTGTAGTATTGATTGTTTTTTTATATGAATTTCACTTTCTTCAAATGTGAAAGGACATTGAGGTTTATCAACCTTTTATAAATAGCCAACTTTTATATAAATTTTTGGCGTAAGATTTAAATTTCTTGGAAGACCTACCATAATCAATTATGAAGACATGATCAAGATGAAAGTAGCGGGAACTATTTCTTCTGTCTGTAACATCCGACACGATACAGCAGGTGGATATCTCGGCTAGGAGAGACATCAGTCTTTTTGGAAAATATTGCGTCTACGTGGCTGAAGGGTCTATGAGCAGGTTTTTTAAGTGCTGTGGCTGGCCGATGTGGGATACCACCTCTTACCGTTAAAAAAAGATTTAAACTTTAAGTGCTATGGCTAGTGGATGTGGGATTCCACCCCTTACCTTTAAAAAAGAGATTTAAATCGTTGGTGGAAGGATGGGTTTGAGAACCCATGACCTCAGGCATTGCGTGAGCGCAGCACGCCACCGACCTAACTTTGTTAATATTATAATGTAATGCATGACTTACATATACAATGTTTATTTATGTATATTATATTAAAGATTCTCTTTTATATATATATATATATATATATATATATATATATATATATACAATGTTTATTTATGTATATTATATTAAAGATTCTCTTTTATATATATATATATATATATATATATATATATATATAAATGAATACATTTTAATTATCATATGTTTGGTATAATAAATAAATATAAAATAACCATATATAAATTTATAAATAAAATTATCAATATTTTAAAATAAAAGTATTAATACTTTTATCATAATTTTTTATGTTATTAAATACATCCAAATTAGATATATTTATATAATTTTTTTAAATTTTAAATATTTTTTTTGAATGTTATAAATTATATCATACATATATCGATCTTTTTTTTAACAAAACAATATCAAAATATTTATTATTATTTCTAATATTCATTTTTATTGAATTATTTTGAATATTTTTATGATTTTTGATTAATTTTCATTTAATCGATATTTTGTATCAGAATATCCATCGATATTTTTTTATATATCCCAATATATATATGTAAAACCTATATATTGATATATCTATAAAAACTTAATATTTTTTATAAAAATTATTAAATTTAAGTTGTAAAAATATCAAAATAAATATTACAAAGAAAAGGAACTAAACTAAAGAGGATGAAGTTGTACAAGTATAGGAACTAGAGAGAAACATAAAATTATAAAAAATAATGAAATATTACATTTGGGTGTGGAGGGAAGGTTTGCCTTTTTTACATCAATCCAACTATTTTTTAATGTGAAAGTCACAGACCTCAATTAACTTTTAGTTAGCAGCCTACTTTGACGTGGATTTCCAACAAGAATCTATTAAATCTCTTAGAAAGATGAAAGAATTTTCCCATCAATAGCTATAACAAATAATATTATCAAAATACTTAAGGTGACGGAAAAAAATTAAGTATAAATGATTAATTATAAAGGAAAGCAATATTACTTACTCTTAATTAGGGATTTCTCATCATCATAGGTGCCGCGCACAAATATTTGTGGAAACAAAAACTAAAAACAACACCTTCCATGAAATTTCATTTCAAAATATTAGAATTCCTTACCTCGATTCCATCCACCCAGTCAACGAGACCTCTGCTACCCACCGCCTCTTCTTCAACACCTTCCCCACCATCTTCTCTGCATCCCTTAATGCAGTCTCCAACACAAAGGGAATGGAGAAAGGATCTTCCCTAACCAAAAGGTAAAATATGTGTTTCTCTTAGAATCTATATACAAAGAAATTTCTCAAAGAGGGTGTTTTTCTTTTCTTTTACGACTGCAGATGAAGCTTTTCAGCTGAACCTCCCTCCCAGCTTGGATTTTTGTTCATGGTGAAGAGGTCTGGAGCCAATAGTCATTGAGCATCCAAGGACCCTCCAAACTCCCTTGTAATTTTGGTTCAAGCCATCCAAAAATGGCTTCTTCCAGCACCCATAGAGCCTCTTCTTCGACTACTTCTATTTCTCGTAATTATGATGTGTTCTTGAGTTTTAGAGGTGGCGATACTCGCAGAAATTTCACTGATCATCTATATACAACATTGACTGCATCTGGAATTCAAACTTTCAGAGATGATGAAGAACTTGAGAAAGGAGGAGATATTGCTTCTGATCTCTTGAGAGCTATAGAAGAATCGACGTTTTTTATTATTATTTTCTCAAAAAATTATGCTTACTCCAGATGGTGTTTAAATGAACTCGTAAAGATCATTGAACGCAAGAGCCAAAAGGAATCAGTGGTTCTACCAATCTTCTACCATGTGGATCCATCTGATGTACGAAACCAAAGGGGAAGTTTCGGAGACGCACTTGCCTACCATGAAAGAGATGCAAATCAAAAAAAGAAGGAGATGGTACAAAAGTGGAGGATTGCCTTGACAAAAGCAGCTTGTCTATCCGGATGCCATGTGGATGACCAGTAAGTACGCTTCTCTTCACCTCTCGTTTCTCTGTTTAAATTGGATATTGAAAATGCAAATTTGGAAGAACGATTTTCATTTTTTTTTAAATATTAAATATGACTTCTTTCGGGATAAAAATGCCGGTCAACAATTATTCAATCTCCATCTCAAATCGATCAAACACTTTTTGGATAAATATATATATCAAAAGGAGATTATATATGTAATTTTCAATACATTGAAGTTATTTGATATTTCTTTAAATTGAATATTTCTTTAGATATTTTAGGTGCAATTTTCAATACATTGAAATTTTATGTGCAATCAAATATTAGTTTTTAAATCCCTTTTAATCAATATCTTATTTTGCTATGAGGCACTGGTAATTGCATAATGCCTACGAATTCCATGCTCACTTACTACCAAGATTCCCATGCATCTCCCTCTATTTCCTGAGTTTCAATTTACATTTTTGCTTGTTTTTTGTGTATATATTCTTCAACAAGTCTTAAATTTATTATATTTTGCAACTCATTCTAACTCATCATTGTACTTAATTTATATGATTTGCAGGTATGAGACTGAGGTTGTCAAGGAAATTGTTAATACAATCATTAGAAGATTAAACCGTCAACCTTTAAGTGTGGGAAAGAACATAGTTGGAATTAGTGTTCATTTGGAAAAAT
Source organism: Vitis riparia (assembly GCF_004353265.1). Classification (NCBI taxonomy): domain Eukaryota; kingdom Viridiplantae; phylum Streptophyta; class Magnoliopsida; order Vitales; family Vitaceae; genus Vitis; species Vitis riparia. The sequence continues at coordinate 10,861,583 of NC_048435.1, read as the reverse complement.
TGAAATCGTTGATGAACACTGAGTTAAATAAGGTTAGAGTCATAGGGATATGTGGAACTGGTGGGGTTGGTAAGACTACTATCGCCAAGGCTATTTATAATGAGATCTCATGTCAGTATGATGGTAGTAGCTTTCTTAGAAATATGAGAGAGAGATCCAAAGGTGATATACTTCAATTACAGCAGGAACTTCTTCATGGTATCCTAAGGGGAAAATTTTTTGAGATAAACACTGTTGATGAAGGAATTAGTATGATAAAGAGGTGTCTAAGCTCCAATAGAGTTCTTATTATTTTTGATGATGTTGATGAGTTGAAACAACTAGAATATTTGGCTGAAGAGAAGGATTGGTTTCAGGCAAAAAGTACAATCATCATTACATCTAGAGACAAACATGTGCTTGCTCGATATGGAGTGGATATACCATATGAGGTTTCAAAATTAAACAAGGAAGAAGCTATTGAGCTCTTTAGTTTGTGGGCCTTTAAACAAAATCATCCCAAAGAAGTTTATAAAAACCTCTCATACAATATCATAGATTATGCTAATGGCCTTCCGTTAGCACTTAAAGTTTTGGGTGCTTCTCTTTTTGGAAAGAAAATAAGTGAATGGGAAAGTGCAATGTGTAAGCTAAAAATAATACCCCACATGGAAATTCACAATGTACTTAGAATAAGTTTTGATGGACTCGATGACGTAGACAAAGGGATATTTTTGGATGTTGCATGCTTTTTCAAAGGAGATGACAAATATTTTGTTTCAAGAATATTGGGCCCTCATGCAAAGCACGGAATAACAACTCTAGATGATAGATGTCTCATAACTGTTTCAAAAAACAGGCTAGATATGCATGATTTAATACAACAAATGGGTTGGGAGATTATTCGTCAAGAATGTCCTAAAGACCCTGGAAGAAGGAGTAGATTGTGGGATTCTAATGCCTATCATGTGCTTATAAGAAATATGGTAAGAGTCAAATGCATGAACTTGTTTATACCTATGTATCCAAGTTTCAATACTATTGTTATTTTTTCAGAAATTAGCCGTGTATATAACTCAATTAAGTTTAATGCATCTTTTGTTTCGCTTACTTGTCTTATATTTTTCAGGGGACACAAGCAATTGAAGGACTATTCCTAGATAGATGTAAATTTAATCCATCACAACTTACCATGGAATCTTTCAAAGAGATGAATAAACTTAGATTGCTCAAAATCCATAACCCGCGTAGAAAGCTATTTCTTGAAAACCACCTTCCAAGGGACTTTGAATTCTCTTCTTATGAGTTAAGATATCTGCATTGGGATGGATACCCTTTAGAATCTTTGCCAATGAATTTTCATGCAAAGAACCTTGTTGAACTCTCATTAAGGGACAGCAATATAAAGCAAGTTTGGAGGAGGAATAAGGTATTGTTATTATTATTTAGTTACAGTGTAATTTTATATTAATTTTTAACATGTAAATTTATCTATTGAAAAAAATTATTTTGTTACAGCTTCATGACAAGTTGAGGGTTATTGATCTCAGTCACTCTGTCCATCTCATAAGAATTCCAGACTTATCAAGTGTGCCAAACTTGGAGATTCTAACTCTAGAAGGTTGTACAATGCATGGTTCTTAAAAGATTGGCGCAGCAGTATTATAATTACTAAAACTAACTTGGTTTTTCTTTTTCCCTTGAATCTGGCAGGGTGTGTAAACCTGGAGCTTCTTCCAAGAGGCATTTACAAGTTGAAACACCTTCAAACTTTGTCTTGCAATGGCTGTTCAAAGCTAGAGAGATTTCCAGAAATCATGGCCAATATGAGAAAGCTAAGGGTGCTTGATTTGAGTGGAACAGCTATAATGGACTTACCGTCATCAATTACACATCTAAATGGTCTTCAAACTCTCCTACTTCAAGAGTGTTCAAAGCTCCACCAAATCCCTAGTCATATTTGCTATTTATCATCATTAAAGAATCTAAATCTGGAAGGGGGCCATTTTAGTAGCATACCTCCTACCATCAATCAGCTTTCCAGGCTGAAAGCCCTTAACCTTAGTCACTGCAACAATCTTGAACAAATTCCAGAGCTTCCATCACGTCTGCAGCTTTTAGATGCACATGGTTCAAATCACACTTCATCAAGAGCCCCGTTTTTGCCATTGCATTCTCTGATCAATTGCTTCAGTTGGGCACAGGTATGATTTTCATGTCACACACTGGTTATATGCGGACTCTATATTTACATGGTGCTTTGGTGCAGGATTCGCAACTCACTAGTTTTAGTGATTCTTCCTACCATGGCAAGGGAACTTGCATTGTTCTTCCCGGAAGTGATGGAATTCCAGAATGGATTATGGATCGGAAAAATAGACATTTTATAGTAACAGAGCTCCCTCAGAATTGGCACCAAAATAATGAGTTTTTGGGATTTGCTATATGCTGTGTTTATGTTCCACTTGCTTCTGAATCTGAGGACATACCCAAAAAGGAATCTGCACACGGGTCCAAGAATGAATCAGCCAATAAATCTGAGGATGAATCTGCTCATACATGGGAGAATGAAACAGACGATGAATCTGTGGCTGAATCTTTTCATAAGAATGAACATAAACATACATGTTCTTGTCGTCTGAAGTGTAATTTGGCTATGATTGGTGATGGAGTTGAAGTTGTAGATTGTCCCTGCTTTCAATCCAATTGTTTTTGCTATAAAGAAGACAAGAACGAAGATAATGAGAGTGTATCAGGTCAGATGTGGGTGATTTGCTATCCCAAGGCGGCTATTCCGGAAAGGTTTTGCTCTGATCAATGGACTCACAGTAAGTTTACCTTTTACGACTTTTACATTAATTCTGAGAAAGCCTTGAAAGTAAAGGAGTGTGGAGTCCGCCTTATATACTCCCAAGACCTTCAACAAAGCCATGAGGATGCAGATGTTAGAATATGCAGGGCATGCAGACGGGATGGGACGCTTCGACGGAAGTGCTGTTTTAAGGGCAGTGATATGAATGAAGTACCCATCATCGAGAATCCCTTGGAACTTGATAGTTTATGTCTGCGGAATTGCAAAAATCTTACGAGTCTGCCCAGTAGCATTTTTGGTTTCAAATCCCTTGCAACTCTCACCTGCTCTGGCTGTTCACAACTAGAGAGCTTTCCAGAAATCCTGCAAGATATGGAGAGCTTGAGAAACCTTTATTTAGATGGAACCGCCATAAGAGAGATACCATCATCAATTCAACGTCTAAGAGGGCTTCAATCTTTGTTTCTGTCACGATGCAAAAATCTTGTGAATCTTCCCGAGAGTATTTGTAATTTGACATCTCTTAAAACTCTCGTTGTCAGTCACTGTCCAAACTTCAACAAATTGCCAGACAACTTGGGGAGACTGCAATCGTTACTTCATATTAGTGTTGAGCATTTAGATTCAATGAATTTTCCATTGCCGTCTTTGTCCGGTTTATGCTCCTTGAGGACATTAAAGCTTGAAGGCTGCAATCTAAGGGAATTTCCCAGTGAAATTTATTACCTATCATCACTGGTAACATTATCTCTGAGGGGGAACCACTTTAGTCGCATACCTGATGGGATCAGTCAACTTTATAACCTAGAAGATCTTGACTTGGGTCACTGCAAGATGCTTCAACATATTCCAGAACTTCCATCAGGTTTATTTTGTCTAGATGCCCATCACTGCACATCCCTGGAAAATTTATCCAGTCGATCAAATCTACTCTGGTCTTCTTTATTCAAATGTTTTAAATCCAAAATTCAGGTATGGTTTTCATATATCAGTTAACCTTTCTTTTCACGGGGACACAAAATTCAGAGGGTAATTTTTGTGCAGGCGCGTGACTTTAGAAGACCTGTCAGAACTTTTATTGCTGAAAGAAATGGGATTCTGGAGTGGATATGCCATCAGAAAAGCGGGTTCAAAATAACAATGGAACTTCCCTGGAGTTGGTATGAAAATGATGACTTCTTGGGCTTTGTTCTGTGCTCTCTTTATGTTCCACTTGAGATTGAGACCACACCACATAGGGATTTCCACTGTAAATTGAATTTCGATGATGACAGTTCATATTTTTCCTGTAAGTCTCATCAATTTTGTGAATTCTGCTATGATGAAGATGCATCAAGTCAAGGGTGCTTGATATATTATCCTAAGTCAAATATTCCCGAGGGATATCACTCAAATGAATGGAGAACCTTGAACGCTTCATTTAATGTCTACTTTGGTGTTAAACCAGTGAAAGTGGCGAGGTGTGGCTTCCACTTTCTATATGCCCACGATTATGAACAGAACAATCTCACAATTGTACAACGTAGAAGCTGTGACACCAGTTCAGCAGTAGAAGATACTAATACTGATGTGGAGAGAAGCTGTGATGGCACCACCCTGAATATTGATGGTAATGGTGTTGATGCCCAAGACCATGAAATGGACCATATGCACAGATGGCTGGAGCTTCTTTGCAAATTTGTTCATTGGATATGCTGTACAAGACACTAATTTCAAGTAAGAAAATTGTTGATGTTGACCAAACATTTATCTCAACTTTTTGGTAATTAAGCCACCCTCCTTTTCTTAGTTTCTATTATATATGCCTTGCTGATTCCAAGGGGCTGAATTTTAATTTTTAATTTTTTTTTTCAAAACCCATTTTTATTGGAACTTGTTTTAAGGCATTTGTAGGACAAGCTTGATTGCATTGTTAATTTTTTTGCAGATTAAACATTTTGTTGGAAAAGTTAGTACACATCAAGCTTTGATGGGATATTCCAAGCTGCTAAATACATAATGTCAAATGCCCAACCCTATTGGTTAAGCCATGGATGCGGATGCCCTTATTAATCAAGGCAAGTCAAATACTTCAACCCAATTTGAGATTTTGATTAAAGTGATGCCAATTTAAACTCACACTTTTGCTCTATTCATAATTCTTGGTGTAAAGAGATAGAATCTCCTTTAAGATGGGAAATAATATTTCAATTTCAAGTATTTTGTTTTGGATTACTTTAAGATGCATGTTGGTATTTGTTCCTATGTATTTCAAATGAGCAAAAATATAAAATTATGGCATTGCATTTGTTAACTAAAGCTTATGTTGGGATTGATTCTTTATTCCATAAGTTAACTTTTGAAGCATTAAACATTTTGTGAAACTAACTTATTATAGAAAATTACATAATTTAATGTCTTAAACCTGGGTTTGATTGATAACCCTGGGTTCCTACGTATTTCAAATGAGCGAAAATATAAAATCATGGCATTGCATTTGTTAACTAAAGCTTATGTTGCGATTGATTCTTTATTTCATAAGTTATTACTTTTGAAGCATTAAACATTTTCTAAAACTATCTTATTATAGAAAATTACATAATTTAATGTCTTAACCTTGGGTTTGATTGATATCCAAGTGGAATGTCTCAAGCAATTGAAGGTGAAAATTTGATATCATTATTCAAAGGCCCAAAGCTCAATTGATCAACCCATACATCCTTATTCATTCAAGCTAGTTAGTTGCTGCAAGGAAATTTCCAATTTTGAATAGACTCTAATTGAGTTGAATTGACACTCTTTTTAATTTGTTACTCCGTTTGTTTGTTTGTTTGTTTGTTTGTTTTTAATCTCAAAGGGAAAGAGAATGTCAAATTAAGAACAAGCAATCAAATTCAAAAGAAGAAGAACATTGTGATTTCAAAATTTTCATTTCAAATGTTTTGAGAGAGGTATATGTCCCTGTCTATTACAACGAGTTAAAGACAAAATTATGGTATTGATTTTGCTTGATTAAAACCTTTATGGAATTCATTCTTTAATTCACAAGTAATGGATGTATACATGTTTATGTGAATTATAAGTATATTTAAATTCTTTAGTCACCTTATTATTTGAATATTTTGGAAAGATGATTTAAGTATTTTTTATATTTTGTTAATATATGATTTCATACATGAAACTAACTTTTATTGATTGTTTATAATATGATTATTATGAAAATATCTATAAAATTGAAACCTTGCATTTTATGACCACTTTTAGGTAGAAATTCCTAAAGACAATAAAAATAAGTCCTCATTTGAGTGTGAGTATTTAGAAACACATTGGATGAGCTATTCTTATATATAAGTCTCAACTTACAAGTAGAGAAAAACAGGGATCATAAGTGAACAACCAAAATATGACTATTGATGTTCACATCATGCGTATATTATAACATCTTTTCTATGCTCATTAGGTAAATTATGCTATTCTAGAAACGACCAATAAATTAACTAGTGTGTTCATAATATTCAAATAAAGATAATGAAATTTAAACCCTTATCTAAACAATTAGGAATGCATTCGCAAAAAATAAGGCATAAATAAAAATTAAATTCTTTTAATTTGCGAAGGACCTTGAAGTTTTATTAGCCAACCAAGTAAAATCATGGATACATCCACATCTAGATTTTCTTGCATGTTAAAATCTAGCCATATTAAAAATGTACTCATGTTCATTCTTATGATCAATAAAAAAAAAACAACTTTAATTATAGGATATTTTTTTTAAGTTGTAGTGAACTTTTGTTGTGCATGATCTCAATTGTAATATGGTGCTAAAGTTGATGATGCACGATTTCTTCTCACGCCAGTGTCATTATTCACAATACAACATTCTTTCTAATAATGTCTTTATTAAAAGAAACCAAAAAGTCACATTTATTTAAACTAGAAAGTGAAATCAAATTATTTCTATAGTTAGGAATATAAAGACAATCTTTGAGTATAAAAGACATTTCTTCTTTAAAAGAAGGGTACCATCTTTCATTACTTGCGCAACTATCCTTACATTAGAAGCTAGAGTCAGATACATATTCCCATCATTCAAACTTTTCTTTATTTGAAACCCTTACATTGACCTCAAAATCTTACCAAAAATTGGGAAAATTCATCACGAAACATGATTCAGTTGAGAATATGATGCATACCTTGTTTTTTCTTCTATTATTTAGGACCCTCTTTTTTTTTAGTGGCTTTTCTTTCCATAAACAAAGCATGTGCCCTTTCCTTTACTCTTTTTTCCCCAACCTTGAACTTTCCCTTCTATTTGGAACTTCTACTCTTGTTCTTCTTCTTCTTAGTAGAAGAACCCGAAGAACCTTTAATTGATTGTCATATGAACACCCTTTTAATCCTTGAGAATCCCCTTAGTTGGTTAGAGTTCCCTCATAAGTTCTGACAAGTTCATCAACATCTTATTCACAAAATAGTTGATTTTAAACTGCCTAAGGGAATCTAATAAGGTCTCTAAGATCATATTAACCTTAGTTTCCCCTACAATGCCAAATCCAAATATATTCACTCTATAAGAGTGTAATTATACATAACATATAATCTCTTATGGGAGTTCACTCTATCATTTTGGTGTTCATGATAGTCCTTAGGGCAGCTTGTCTATTAGAACTGTCCTTATTACCAAACATCTCTTACAAACTAAAGAGAATATCATAAGTTGTTGCATGATACATGTGTTGTTGTTGCAACAAATTATCCAAAAACCTAAGTATAAGACACTTGACATTCTCATCCCGCCTTATGCCATCTATTATATGCCTCTCCATTTTCTTATGAGGGCTACTTATTAGGATTATTTAGAGTTGATGAAAAATAAGGTTTCTGAGTTACCTTCTGAAATGCCCAAGATCTAAATTGGTTGTTTCACTGACTAATTTTCTTGCCTCAAGTCATGAATGTAACTACAAATATGAGAACCATTCTTGTCTCACAACACAAGAGCCTTGACATTCGTTTTCATGGAGAAAACAGGAATAACTTTAAGAGAAAGGATTTTTTTTGTTTCTTTAGAAGAAAAATTATTATTTCTTATGTTTTCTAGGGAAAGAAGAAAACTTGTTTCTTCACCTTTGTTTTCAGGAAGATAAAGAGAGAAAACGTATTCTTTCTCTCTTTAATTTTCCACGGAGAGAGAGAATTCTCAATGAGAGAGTTTTCACAAAGAGAGAGAAGAGAAAAAAAAACTTTTTTTAATCTTTTAATAGTGGCAGTTTTGAGGTAGTTTTAAAATTCTTAGAAACCGCTCTCACATTTTCTCATTTATTGGATCGGGTTGGGTTAGCCCACTTGAGCACCCAAACCCAACTCCAACATTTCCCACTTGCACAAGATGGACAGAACTAGCCCCATCACTCATCCAAGTCCATTATATTCCATTTTTGAAGGTCATTCATATAGGCAAATGGGTCGTGTGACCATACGAGCACACCTACAATTTGGGAGCTATAAACTTATGCATCTGTTAAGGATACATAGTAGCTCAACCCTAAAAAATTATGAGTGAACAATAATAATCATGTCTTGCTATACCTTAGACTTATTTAATTACATTTTAATGTATACACTTAATCCTTCGAAGTTGTATACTATCCAACATTATAAATGTATTCATTATTATATCAGCTACAAAGGCAATATAACTGGTTGACCATGAACACATCTTTATCAATGTAACTAGAAAAAAGGCTTCCTTTTGAGCTCATGTCTTTTAGATCCAAATTAATTGTTTGCCCAATATGTCCCATAAGGATAAATTATTTCATTTCCATCGAAAACATACCAAAGTAGCAACATTAATTTGTCACCTCAAAACATAGTCAAAAGTACAAAGAGTACAATAATGGGCTATTATAATTGTAATAGGCCCTAAGGATCTCACACAATGAGGATGCAAAGATTAATCACTCACTTCCTTTATTAGTCACATTCAAATACATGTAGTATGAAATACATGTTATGGTGGTTTCTCTCCACTTAGAGAGTGTATGTCAAACTACCACCATATGGACCTTAACTAAGAGCTTCACACCAGTAGATTGTTTGAGTTTTGCGTCTATTGTTCTCTTTAAACCTTTTATGATAAAACTCAAGTCCGGTTCAAACAGGTAAATATAATTGTGGGCGATTACATTCAGTCAAGATTTCATTTAGTATAGACCTCATCTTAATACTTAATCAAGACGACACTCATAATCTTTTGTATACTATTCACTCATTCATCATCATTAATATATTGTCTCATCCCAACTCATAAACATATTGATTGGGGCAATTGCTCATGTGAGAGAGTTAACCTCAACCTGTTGACATACATATATATGTAAGTACCAATTACACATTCAATTATATGAATAACAAATACTCATATCATTTTAACATATATAAAGCATCATATATCCAATCAATAATGATCCATGACATATGATCCACATAGATCATAACCTACATAGTCCTAATGACTTTACATGTATAGAAAACATGTTCCTTAGAATGGATTTCATGAATAGATCAACAACCATTTCACATGTAGGTAAATATTCAGGATCATTTCCTCCTCACGCAATAACATCTCTTTTAAAATTATTCTTGGTATCTAGATGTTTAGTTTTTCTATGATATTGAAGATCATTTACATAAGTAGTCACAAATTGACTGTCACTTTAGACTGTCATTGGCTTAAGAACATCATTGACTATTCCCAAGCTTTGCAAAAAAACTTTTCAATCATATGACTTCTTGTATTACAGCTGAACAAACAATAAATTTAGCTTCCATGGTTGATAAAGCTATACAAGTTTGTTTCTTGCTTTTCCATAATTTGACACCATTATTAAGCAAGAATGTGTATCTAGATGTTGATTTGTGCTCATCTAGATCATTTGCCCAAACAATATGTGAATAACCCACAAGCGCATTTCTTTGCCTTGATAACAAAAAGAATAGTTCACATGCCTATTAGATACCGAAGAATTCTCTTTACTATTTTCCAAAGCATCATTCTAGGATTTTCTTGGTAACGACTCACCATCCTAACAACATAATAGATATATGTAGTCTTGTACACATCGTAGCATATATTAGACTCCCAATAACACTAGAGTAGGGAACATTAGTTATTTTTTTTTCTTTTCTTTTGGAGTCTTTGGACCCATTTATTTACTTAGGTTTTCACCTCTTGCAAAAGGAGTGTCAATGGAATTGCAATCTTGCACATTAAATCATTCAAGGATATTCTTAATATAGTTTTCTTGTGAAAGAATGACTAGTTTATGAGAACGATCTCTATGGATCTTTACTCCAAGAATATAAGATGCTTCTCCCATATCTTTCATCTTAGAAGTAGATGACAATAATCATTAAATGGTTTAAACAAACTCCAAATCATTTCCAGCTATAAGTATATCATTCATGTATAAAGATAATAACAAAATTATCTTTATTTTGCTTAATATAAACACAGTGGTCTTCATAAATCATTGTGAAAACATATGAAGTTATTGCACAATGAAATCTTAAGTACCACTACCTAGATGATTGTTTAAGGCCATAAATCAATCAATTTAACTTGCACACTTTGTGCTCTTAGCCTTGGATAATGAAATCCACTAGTTGTTCCATATAGATTTCTTCATTCAACTCTCCATTAAGGAAAGTTGTCTTAGCATCTATTTGGTGTAGCTTTAAATCCATATGAGCTATTATAGCTAGAATGAGGTGAATTGAGGCAAACCTAACTACTGAAGAGATGGTTTCCTCATAGTCTATATACCCTCTTGTTGGGTATGCCCTTTAGTCATTAATCGAGCTTTATAATTTTCAATGGATCCATCTGTCTTTTGTTTTATTTTAAGAACTCATTTGTTCCCAATAGCTTTTCAATCTAAAGGCAAATCAACCAAGCCTTAGACTTGATTCTTTTGCATCAACTCCAATTCCTCTTCCATTGTTTTTCTCCATTCATCCTTAGTTGGACAAGTAAGAGTCTCTTGAACCAACTTAGGCTCAACATCATCATATTGAGTGATAATATGAATTTCCCCTTCAATCTCAAATCGTTGTAGAGGAATAATTTATTGAGAACTTTTTCTCAACATCGACTCTTTTACTATACTTGCTACGAGTACTAGTTCACTCCCACTCGATTCAACCATCAATTTGTTTGGGTATGGATCTTATATCGGGATCCATCATTTCATAAAGATGTAAATCCCTATCAATCTCACCCGTACGTGGGAAATCATCCTTTAAGAACTTGACATCTCGTGATTCTAATTTCTATCTTCATACTCACCTATGAACACATACCCTTTGGAGTGTTCACTGTATATTATAAATACACATTTCTTCCCTCTATGACCTAATTTTCCTTATTTATGAGAAGGATTGTGAACATAAGCCATCGACCCCCAAGGTCGCAAATTGCTAGGATCAGGCTTTCGGTTATTCGAAAACTCATATAGAGTAGGTGAAACAAACTTTGAGGGTACTTGGTTAAGTACATGAGAAGTAGTCAACAATGTGTCTCCTCAATATGAAATAAGAAGATTTGCTTGAGCCACCATTGACATAACCATGTGTAACAACATTCTATTTCTTCCTCTTAGCAACAACATTTTTTTGTGGAGTCTAAATCTTTAAATTGTTCTAATAGATATTCTTTTCCCAGATTTGTTCTTTATGTTTTATTCCTTTTGTCCAACTGATTCTCAACTAAATTAATGTAGCGACTGAAACAATCTAATGTTTCTAACTTATGAGAAATCAAATAAACATGACCATAACGAGTAAAGTCATCTATAAATGTGATGAAGTACAAGGCTCCATGCCTTGCTCTAACACTCATAGGATCACCAATGTAAAAAATGGATTAATTGCAATGGTGTTTTAGTTTTAGTTCCTTTTCCGAATGGTTTTCTTGTAGTTTTATCAGTTAGACAATATTCACAAGTTGGCGTATCAATCTTTAGTGAATTGACCAAAAAGATTTTCTCTAGCTAGTCTATTTATTTTTTCTTGTCCAATATGCCTAAGTCTAGCATGCCATATGATCACATTATCACATGCATTTTTAGAAGTAGTCATCAATGAATAATAACTATCATTAGTATTAGACAACACACATTTATCAATGTCAAGAACTATAAAACCATTCAAAATAAATCCAAAACCATATTATGTTGTTCCCAAATACAACTCCATTATTGAATTATGAAAATTCAAATTGAAACCTAAACCAAAAAGGACTAACACAGAGACCAAATTTCGTCGAATATCCAGAATATAAATAACATCATGTAGGAATAGGGCACATTCTTTACGCAACTCCAATTTTCAAGTTCCAATACTCTTGACCTCAACTTTGGAGTTGTTCCCTACATAAATTCATCTAGTATCAGAACTAATTGGCCTAAACTCTACATATGCTCTTTGGCCTCTAGTTGTTTGATTAATGGGGACTGAGTCTACTTTGACTTAGTACACTCACGAGTAAAGTGACCTTTGTTACCATAGTTATAACATTTCAACTTGCTTTTATTCTTCTTGGTACGCTTAAACTTCTTGTGTGTCTTAATCTTTCCTTTCTTTGAAGCCTCATTAGATATCTTATTCTTCTTAAAGAATTTTCTATTACACTTAGAGCTGGAAGTTTGTGAGAATTGGATTCAGTTACATGAGCTTGTTCATTAGGCCTAGCAACCATAAGTTGCTTGGTTTCCAATTCGAAATGACGAACTATATCATCAAAAGTCTTGACACTCATTATGTGTCATATTCACCACCATATGTTCCCAACTCTTTGGTGGAGATTTGATGACCACCTCAACTTGTTGCTTATCAGTGAAGACATGCCCAGATGCCTTAAGCTCTCTTATCATTCTTTTCATCGCCCTGAGATGTTGTTTCATTGTATGGTTCAATCGCATCTTGTAATTTTCAAATTTCATTACAAGTTCTCACAGCTTAATAATTGAAAGTCTACCATGTTTTTCCTTTAGAGCTTGCCACATTTCATGAGCAGTTTGGTAAACCTTATACTTAATCAAGAGATCATCTTGCATATAGTGTAATAATGTGATGCGAGCTAAAAAATTCTTTTTCTTCTAGGCCATTTGAGCCTCTTGATCTCTTCTATGTTGAGCAAAGTTTCCTTATTTAGGTTCTTACATGATATGATTTAGTGTATCAAGAGTCTCTTGCTTGACAAGGATATATTGAACTTTGCAATACCAAACCTTGTAGTTATCGTAATTTAGTTTCTCATCCTTGTTCAATTCTACTATGATGTTCCTAGTTGTAGTTGACATATTGAACTACTTAGAGATATTGCACAATCTTATTAAGTGGTACTTTTATGGATATTAATGCTTTTACCTGCTCTAATCATCTTCTAATGTGTAATAACCTTAAATTGCAATAGAAACGAAAGTTCACTATGTTCCCAATAAAATCCTATATACAAATTAGAAATAATCTATTCAAGTATTTCTAATTTTAGGCAAGAAATTACTTAAATTTCTTTTTAGCCTAAAACCTCTCACTCCATAAAAAATATTATACAACTAGCATGTATCAATAATATATACAAAATAATTGAAGACATGCATGTACATAAAAGACATACTCATTTATCAAACAATAAATATTCATATAATATCTTGCATATAAGATATATACATGTCATGTATAAAGCATAAAAAAGTAACATGTAGAAAAAGAACTAATATTTTCTCTTGAAGCTAAAAGGAACAATAATATTAGGATTATTCACAATGTCTTTTATAACTCTAGATGTCATTTTCTATAATCATAGTCTTTCTATGAAAACAAAAAACATCTAGCCTAGTTGGTAGAGTGCAAGACTCTTACTCTTATGGTCAGGGATCAAGCCTTTTCATACGCAATCCCTCATCCATTTTTATTTATTTATTCTAATGGGTAACATATTTAAGACCCTCATTTTTTATTTTATTTTTTTATAGTCTAAAAATCAACATAATTTGACTTCAACTCAAAAAACTTGAAATAGGAATGATGAGGACTTCAAAGCTCGAAGTTGGGTCTAAAGTGAGCATGAGAGGAGTTCTAACCAACAAGAGTAATTCAACTTTGATGTTAATTAGTAAACTAAAACATATTTAACTTGTTTAGTATTATTATTACTTTTTTTAAAAAAAAAAATTCCAGAAAAATGTTCCCCTTTGTTTGTCTTGGAGAAAGGCTTTTCTGGAACCATAACCAAAAAATTGTGGCTCGTTTTTTTTTTTTTTTTTTTTGGTTTTTAATTGTCCATTTCAATTTGTCCAAGGCTGCTGTAGTGGATGCACTTTGCACCTATTTTTTCTCCAAGTGGTTCTTATTTTTTCCTTATTTATTTATTTTTTGTTTCCGGAACATTGTTTTTATTATTATTATTATTAATTTGGAACAATATCCAAAATCATATTTATCCATTTTGTTGTTTATTTATTTTTTTAGTTTTTCTGAAACCACAACTAGAAAAAAAAGTTTATTCCTTGTTCATTTGTTTAAAAAAAAAATATTCTTCTTTCTCCAAAACAAAAAAATAAAATAAATAAAAGGTAGAAAATTCCGAGTTACCTTCTGAAATACCCAAGATCTAGATTGGTTGTTTCACTAACTAATTTTCTCGCCTCAAGTCATGAATGGAACTACAAATATGATAACCATTCTTTTATCACAACACGAGAGCCTTAACCTTCGTTTTCACGGAGAAAACAAGAATAACTTTAAGAGAAAGAACTTTTTGTTTCTTTAGAAGAAAAATTATTCTTTCTTATGTTTTCTAGGGAAAAAAGAAAACGTATTTCTTCACCTTTGTTTTCAGGAAAAAAGAAAACATACTCTTTCTCTCTGTGGTTTTCCATGGAGAGAGAGAATTATGAGTGAGAGTTTTCACAAAGAGAGAGAAGAGAAAAAAATATTTTTTTTAATCTTTTAATAATGGCATTTTTTGGGTAGTTTTAAAATTCCTAGAAACTCCTCCCATATTTTCTCATTTATTGGACGGGTTGGGTCCGCCCATCTGGGCACCTAAACCCAACTCCAATAAAAGTAAATTCCTAAAACACCCATTTAAGCTCCTTTGATGTAAGCACTATATCAAAGTATCTCTTTTAATTCACATAATTATGTTTAATTAATTTGTTTGTTGTGAGAATGGGAGTAATTGGATTAAAGGACATGATTAATGTAACAAAAATAAACAACATGCATTAAATACTAAGCATTAACCCTAAAGCAAGATAATAAATTTAGCAAAATATAGAGCTCTTATGATTACATAGCTTTTTCTTGATATCATAGAATCATAAGTATCAATGCCACCTTAGGTTGGGCATGATCTTATTACTAGGTAGAGACCCTTTCATATTGATCTTCCTATCTTAAAATTCTAAGGCAAGATCAACATATCCTTTTATTTAACCTTTAATTATGTAAGTGGGACCACATTGGTTGATTCAACCACTTTACTTCTAAGTTAAGTGTGTGATTATTATCTTTCATATTAATGTTAGTAAAAAAAAATTCATTGTTGAGGCGGTTGTTCTACTAACATATCTAGTCTTGCCAATTGGAAAGTTCATATCCTTTGATTTCTTAGCCAACTCACTGTTGGGGTGACAATGACACAAAATCAAGGTGGACTTGATAATGAAGGTTGTGGGCTTTGCTAAGGCCTTGCCCACTTTATCTTTTGAGTTAATTAGAGCTTTTTAATTCCTTGGTAATTCCCTTCATAAATAATTATCTTCTATAAAAAAAATTTAAAATTATTGATTTCGTAATTAGAAACACAAGGGAGATAAGAGAATGTAACTTTGAAAATTATAAAATTTTTGTAACAACATTTTATCCTAAATTAATTTGATAAAAAAATTGCTCTCAATTTTTAAAATCAATTTATATAAAATTATCCTTTCTCATACACCACTCCAATTTAATAAATATCTTATCTTGAAATTAATATTTTTATAGAAATTTATTGCTCATTAAATTACTAAGTTTCCAAAACTTTTTAGTAATATCTTATTATGGCCTATCTTGAAAATTTCCAAAATTATTTATTATTCTAATTGAAAATTCTCAAAATAAGAAAATTTCTAAAAATGAAAAAAATAAACTATAGAGAGTATCTTATCCAAAAATTTTTCAGGAATCTTATAAAATAATTTTAAGTAAAAAGATTTTAAAATCCTTCAAAATAATTTTATAATAGGAAAATTTTCTCTCTTTATTTAAATTTTATTTTGATAAAAAGTTCTTTCTTTAGTCACTACTTTTCCAATTTAATAAAAATATCCTTTTGAAATCTAATTTTCAAGGAAATTTATTTCTATCAAAATTACTAAAAATCAAATTTTCATGCACAACATGCCATATATATGTAAGCTTAAGAATAAAAAAAGGAAAATTAAAATAATTCCTCCCCCTTAGGCATTTTGTCACAAATTTTGGTAGCAAAAATATTTAGGCTATGTTTGGTTCTCGGAAAGTACAAAGGAAAGAAAAAAAATGCTAAGGAAAATGATTTTCTCATGTTTGGTTGTCCTATGAAAAATATCAAAGAAAATCAAATATAATTAAAACTAATTAAAAACTTATGTATTTTTAAATTATTTAATCTTTATATTGATGAGTTAAAATAAATAAAATGAGTTTGAAGTAACAAAAAAAATAATTTATCAACTTTTAATCTATTTTTTTATTTTCCTTTACTTTTTCTTTCCTTCTACTTTTCCTTTGTATTTTCTTTCCCTCGTATTTTCCCTCAAATTTTCCGGGAACCAAACATAGCCTAGAATGCAATTTATTCAAAAATTTACCAAAATACCCATGCAACCAAAATTAAGTTAGAGAAATAAAAAAACCTTGTTTTAAAAACTGAACCGATTTGGCCGCTCCAATCGGTTGGACAGGTGGACTTTCTAGTCCAGTCCACCTTGTTAAACTGTTAGACAATTGAATCGGTAACAAGCTACCCGAATCGGTGGTTGAACCGGTGAACCACCTGGACTGGGCGGTTTCACATGAACCGAACGGTTCGATCCCAACTGTTCTTTCATTAAAATGGACCCAATCTAAAACCCAAATTTCCCCTCTTTTGTAATTCCATGAGGCCCAAATAAAAGCCCAATTCAAACACTGTTGGATGGGCTGCACCTTGGTTTCCTGTGCTGCATATGTGTCTTGGGTAAGTTTTGGGTATATAAGGGCCTTTTTTTACTTATCCACATTCGATGTATGCTGAACAAAAGATGTACACCACCACTTGGCTGCATGCATCTTGTTGATTAAAATGGCGAATGAAAAAATATATTTGTTTCTAAAATGATTTATAATATTAAATAAAAATAATATAATATTTTCTAAAATTATAAAATTAGTTAAAATCCGATAATCAGATTTCCTTTCATTTTGAATATTTTCACATTTAAATGCTATACATATTTCATTTAATAAAATTCAAAATATTAATTATTTTTATCTTTTATCAAAGATATAATTAATATTATTGATTATTAATTTATATATATATATTATTTATTTATTATTTATTAATATATAAATTATATATTTATGACGTCATCGGTTTGATAGTTCTTCGACCACTGGTCATCTTTTTTATTCAAAAACCAGTCCGATTCTAAAAACATTGGAAAAAAAAAAAACCTAAAATTATAGAAAAACCTTAAAAAAAAAAAAAAAAAAAACTCATGTTGGAGAAATGATAGATATCGTAATAAGAGTACTCAAAACACCTAAAGGAGCACTCAAGCGCTTAAGTGATTTGTAGCGTTTGAGCGTTACCACTTGGACTACTATGATGAGAGCTTGATTCTCCATTTTTTCAATTTTTTTTTCTCAAAAAACTCAATTTTTTCTATCTGAATGCCCCTGAATGAATCATAAGCTCTAATCCCCTTTTTTAGGTCACCATAGATAGACCAAAGTTGAATTTTTTACAAAGAATACAAACCCTTATGCTCTCAAAATGGAGCTTACAACTCATCCATTAAAAGAAAAATATTTTACGGAGAGATTTAAAATTCTATACTCCTTATGAAGTTTACAACCTAATCGAAAGAGAAAAAAGAAAAAAAAAATCAATATGCATCCATTCATTCATATTAAAAATAAATGTCCATGTATTCACTTTTATGGGCCATGTGATAAATCAACACTCTTAAAATAGAGTTACTGGTGTTGGGAACCCTAGATTACTCCGTTCTCATGCCCTAGATATCATAGGGTGAATGTAAACTATTCTAAGCTTCTCTAAATCTATTATAGTGAAAACATATGATTATAAAAACCATATTAGAATAAAGATATAGATAAAAAGCGTTCATCCTTGGATCTGGATGTTCCCAAATAAATTCCTTACTGTGAAGAACATGTATGGATGTTCCTCATGTTGTTGCCCACGTGCGCATCCCATGCGATTCCTGTGCACAAGGCCTGTGCATGTCTCATGCACACGCCTATGTGCATCCCATGCACTTCTTATGCATGCGACCTATGCACGTCCAAGTGTTGTAAGCCTTCATCCAAGGAGGTCTTGTACACCCAAGATCTTCTACTCGAGAACTCGAACCACAATCTTAATACTCCAAAGTGTGGGTTTTGAAAAAGAGGAGGCTATAACTCTCTCTCTAGGGTTGGAAGACAACTCTCACCACAAGTCATTATGAAACCCTAACCCATAAAGGGGTATTTATAGGATTGTCCATTAGGCTTAAGTGACTTAAGCCCATTAAGGCCTAGGTCACTTAATCTAGCCCAAAACGAGTTCTAATTGATTAATTAATCACATAGGGTCATCTAATTAATCAATTAGCCCAAACCAAAGACCTTGTTCACTATCCCTTATGCAACCTAGTATAATTACCAAAACACTCTTATGCACAAGAATAAACCTAGAGTCAAACCAACCCTCCCTTCAAACCATATCATCATGGTATATAAGCTCAGAGTAAGAACACTAAGGCCCATAGGAGTATTGGCTCCTTTATAATCCAATTTTGAAATTGATTTAACATTCTATTAAAGAGAACGCTCCAGTATCTTATATAAATAACAACAAGACAAAACTTGGGTCTTTGACCTACTATCCACTACATGAAGACTCCCCATGCAGTGAATAATACCAGACAATTAAAACTCAAACTAAACTTTTCAAATTTTGATTTTTAATAAAATTCTGATTACATGAATAGTATCTAAAAAATTCAAATTCAAACTAAACTTTTCAAAATTTGACTTTTAATAAAATTTTAATGAAATAAATAGTACCAAAAAAAAATTAAAACTCAAACTAAACTTTTCAAATTTTGATTTTTAATAAGATTTTAATTACATGAATAATATCAAGAAAATTAAATTAAACCAAAACTTTTCAAACTTTGATTTTTAATAAAACTCTAATGAAATGAATAATAATATCCAGAAAATTAGAACTCAAACAAAACTTTTCAAATTTTGATTTTTAATAAAATTCTAATTTCATGAATAATATCCAAAATTTTAAAACATAAACCAAAATTTTTCAAAATTTGATTTTTAATAAAATTAGATAAATAGTACAAGCATTCAATAGAACTCAAAGCTTAAATAACATGAAACAATATACAAAATCAGAGATACTACACAATAACCAGAAAAATAAGTCCTAACAATTGTCTAAGCACTCAATAAAAATCAAAACTTTATTAACATGAAACAATATACAATAAATATCCTCTAAAAAAGAATTATGATATCCTCTTCCAAAAAACTCATATTCTATTTCAAAAAATTCTCATTCTCCTTAAAAAAAAAATGACGCCATCTTCCAAAATAAAGATTCATATCTCCTATTCCTTTTTGTTAAAAAAAATCTCCTCTCCTTAAAAAAGGAATTGGTGTCATCTTTAAAAAATTTCATATCTTTATTCCTTTTAAATGTTTTCCTTTCTCCTTTTAAAAAAATTGATGTCATCTTCAAAAAAATTCTCATATCTCCCTTTTAAAAAGAAGTCCATAAAACTAGGCATGCCATGAAAAATAATCCTCCTTACACAGGCTGAAAATCCTTAGTTGAAGAGAAGGGTCCTATCTTCCTCCAAGTTCAAAGATTTGAAACTAATAGCCCTGCAAATTGAGCTGGCATACTATAAAACAATGGCATGAGTGAAGCTATTAGAGTTTTGGGCAAGCCCTTTTGGTTACAGAGTGATTTGGACTCTAAAACTCAAGGGCATAAACTATGAGTATATAGAGGAAGACCTTGGTAACAAGAGCCAGTTGCAGTTATACCACAATCCAGTTCACAAGAAGATTCCGGTACTTCTTCATGGTGACAAAGCAGTAGCCGAGTCCCTTGTAATCCTCGAATAATTCGAAGAAACATGGCCGGAGAATGTACTGCTACCGACAAATGCTTATGAGAGAGCCATGGCTCGGTTTTGGATCAATTTTGGAGAATCAAAGGTAAGTTTAACTCACTAATCTTGTTTTTATTATCAATTCTTATGATTTAATTTTCAAATCTTTTGCAAGACTGAAATATATGAAAGCTCTCCATCTAGCTTTCATAACCCATTTCTTAGTTTCAGTCATTTGTGAAAGTATTCAATAATGAATTTCTAATTAGCTATCTGTAAAATTTTATTGAAGTGATCCAAAAATAAGCCATGATACTTTTTAAAATTGAAATCTCCCATTAATACATATGATTAAAATGAAAAGAATTTGTAGACTTTTTAAATCTATTTTTTGTTTTTTGAGAGACGAGCGTATTGTGCAGCCTGAAGCTTATCTTTTCAAGAAGACTTCTTTCAAGAGCTCGTTCTGCTCTGATACCATGATAGAAACTGAACTGAAAAATGTGTTTTTAAATTTCATCTCTTGAATATAATAACAACATCATGGTTTTTATACCAGTTGAATCTACTCTACTATACAGTTGTTCTAACTTCCCTGGGTTGTTGTAACTAACTGGGAGCTAAGTTCTTGATCAGTTTGGTTTGGGAGAGCTGGAGCTTGATTGTATTCTGTTTGGCTATCACACCCTAGCTAGGTTTGGAATTAAGGAATTTGAAGAGGAAAGAGGAATCAAATTGAAATCTCTCATTAGTACCTATGATTAAAATGAAAAGAACTTGTAGACTTTTAAAATCTCTTCCCCCACCCCCCCTATTTTTAATTAATTTAATAACTATACTTTTTATTTATATTTGAGATCACCTTACTCTTGTTTTCAACCATGCATTCAATTCTAAATATACATGTTGCTAATTTCTTCTAGAGTGCCACTTTTTTTCAACTCTTTAAATCTGCTGCTGGGGAAGAGCAAGAGAAGGCCATAAAAGAAACAGTGGAAATACTGAAAATCATTGAAGAGCAAGGCCTTGGGGATAAGAAGTTTTTCGGAGGGGAAGCTATAGGACTGGTGGACATAGCATTTGGTTGGTTGGATTACTGTTTTGAGGGCATAGAAGAAGTCATAGGCACAAAACTGCTGAATCCCACCACATTCCCTCGATTGCATGCATGGATTCAGAGTTTTAAGCAGGTTCAGTGATCAATGAAAATCTTCTTGATCGTCACAAATTGTGGGCACACGTGAAACCCTTTAAGGAGGGTTTAATTCAATAAACCCTTCCAAATTGAATTATGAGGATGGAGACTTTGTACCAAGTTTTCAAAATACTTCCTTTCTTGTTACATAGAAAGCTGTGTGATAAAGCTTTAAAAAATAATACTCTAATTACTCTATTTGTTTTATTATAGAGATAGTGACTTGTGAATGTGTGAGTGTTTAGCAAGGTTGGCAATTTCGGACAAAATTCCTAAGTGTCCCCTAACTTGGCTTTCCAATTCCTCTTCGGACTACTTGACTTTGAAGACTAAGACTTTGCTAAGAAGTCGAGGTATGTAGTCGAGTGTGTGCTGATTGAATGTGAATCAACTCGGTTTTTAATCTTTAAATGTGTTAGAAAGTTGGAAGAAATGGTTTTTGGTGCAAGACTTTCATTTCCCTGTTTTTAGATCGATCAAGGTGCAGGGATGGATCGATCCAACTATTTTTTTTTTAGATCAAATCTCAGCCATTAGATTAAGGGCTTCTTTTTACACTTTAAAAAACAATCTTCTCTCATTTTCTGGGCAAGGATTGCAGAAAATGTGGAGAGAGCATCCACTCCATGTGTTCTTTATTTTCTCATCTTGTTTTCCTAATTTGGGGTTTTTGATTTCAAAGAAAATCCACTCCTCTTAATGTTTTCCAAACTAGTTTTTAATGGATTTTTTTGAGCAATAATGGGTTGATTCATTTCTTCATTCATATCTCAATCTCTCATTCTATTTGGGTTTGTGCAAAAAACCCATTTTCTTCTTGTGTGGATTCAAGAAGAGGCCGAGATTGAGCTTGGTGCGGACTCTAAGTGTGTTCTGAAAGAAGAAGGTGAAAAGCTGAAAGTGAAGATACTGGTCAAGTAGTGCGGGAAGGATTGGTTGGCTTGAGCTAGGTAAAACCTTGTACTCAGTTTTTATTCTCCATAGTAGAGTTTTTCAATCAGTGATAGGCCCGTGGTTTTTGATCTCTTAAGAGGTTTTTCACGTTAAAAATCTGGTGTTCATTGTATCTTTCTCTCACTCTACACTTTGATTTATTTTCTGTTTTTGATATCATTAGTTACTTGCGCATACATGTTGAATGGAAGAAATATGAGGTGATATAAGTGTGAAGATCCATGGAATATCTTTAATAATTTTTTTGTTTATTTTGTTTAATGATATCATGGAGTCAATTAATATGAGTTGAGGAGATGATTGTTCTTTTGATTTATTTTTGAGGAGTGTTGAAGCATTTGCATGTGTTTTGCATTTATAAATTATTGAGAGAGTGTTGATGCATACACTCTTTCTTGTGGATGTTATGCTTTGTTGAAAAGTTGTTGGAAGAGAAGTTTCTTGACATTGAGATAGTCTAAGGTTAGGTAATCTTTGTTGGGATAATTTTTAAATTGTTCTACAACACTTATTCACCCCCTTCCCCTTCTAGGTGTAGTCCATTATTGAGATTCACCTTTCAGAATGTTTTAAGTATTATGTGAGACTACTAATTTTCTTTCTATGATTAATGAATCTAACTTTGATGCGGATATATGATCTAGTAGGGAGCATTCCATGTATGTGAGACTACTAATTAATGTCAAAAAGGAGAAAAACAAAAGAAAAACAAAATTAAAAAAAAAATGCTTTATTATTTTTTTTTTCATATTATCCAAACATGAGAAATAGTGTGGAAAGCATTCTATTTTCCTTGGTTTATTAAACTTTGGTAGTAGCCTACCTTCAAACCAATTTCTTACCAAGATTTAAATTTCTAGAAATGATATGAAATAGTTTCATACAATTTTCCTTGGTTTATTGAGCTTTGGATGGTAGTGTGCCTTCAAGCAAATTTCTTAGAAGGCCTTAGGCAATTGTTATCAAAGTTCAAGACAATCACTAAAAGCAAGAAGATTGGTTATTGAATGTTGAAAGGAGAAAGCAAAAAACAAAATGCAAAAGATAATTATCGAAGACCTTCACTTATAAAATGAGAGAAGCACTAAAAGCAAGAAAATTGGTTGTTTAATGTTGAAAGGAGAAAAGCAAAAAGATAGAATGCAAAAGATAATCATCAAAGATCTTGATTTATAAAATGAGAAAAGCACTAAAAGTAAGAAGATTGGTTGTTGACCGGTGAAAGGACAAAAGCAAACAAAAACAAACAAACAAACAAAATGCAAATAATAGTCATCAAAGACCTTGACTTATAAAATGAGAGAAGCAAATGCAAAGGAAGGAGTCCCCAAAGTCATCCTAGAAATAAAAAATCATTGAGAATGAAGGACAGCTATGCCCACTTCACAAGCATAAAAAAGACATTAAAGATTTTAACTTTGTTGATTTATGGATGTTGTCTCTCATTTCTTGAGGTTTATAATATTTATTTTCAATAACCATTAGTTGGTTTTCTACCACTTCAAATATTTTTTTTATTTTTTATTTTCAAATAGTAGTAGAAACAAAACAATCTTGAAAAGGGAGAGAGTTTCTATAACATCAACAAAGTGATAGGTATATTTACCAATTAAAATAATATCTTTCTTTAGGAAAAAATTTTCAAAGAAACTAACCCTTAACATATAAGTGAATCATTCAAAGGGAGAAAAACAAAGATAGGGAAAAAAAATTCCTTACCTTGACAAATGGAATGAAATCCTTTCAAAAAAGAGAGAGAGAAAAAAAAAAGTCTTATAAAGAGAGGGAAGTCCTACTAACTTCAGCTCATTGATGGCTACTAAGATATAGAAAAATATTGATTAGTTTAATGTATTAGCATATCAATAATCTTAAAATTTCATTCAAACTTCTTTTCATTTGACTATCATTTTGTCATGAATTGAAATGATTTCATAGAATAAATATGCAACTAGTCTTTAATATGTTGTTATTATATACTTCTAATTTTACTAAAAATTTCAAAATTTTCTCCCCTAGAAATTGTTTGCTTAGTATGTTTTATCTTATGAATTAATTTAATTTTTTTTTCTACATTTGCTTTTATCTTTTTTCAGTTCTTTTGGTATTTCTCTTATTAAAATTTTATGTTAATAAATATAGTACAAACAAAATGTGAAAGCACATTGAGGTCTATTAACCTTTTGTAAATGGTCTCTGCCTTGATACAAAATTTTATAACATCGGTTATTTTTTTTATATGAATTTCACTATCTTTCAATGTGAAAGGACATTGAGGTCTATTAACCTTTTGTAAATGGTTTGCCTTTATACAAACTTGTGCAACGTTGGTTATTATTATTATTATTTTATATATATATATATATATATATATATATATATATATATATATATATATATATATATATGAATTTCACAAGGACATTAAGGTCTATTAACCTTTTGTAAATAGTTTGCCTTCATACAAACTTTTGTAGCATTGGCTATATTTTTATATAAATTTCACTATCTCTCAATATAAAAGGACATTGAGGTCTATTGACCTTTTGTAAATAGTTTTGTCTTCATACAAATTTTTATAACATTAGTTATTATTATTATTTTTTTAATGTGAATTTCATTATCTTTCAATGTGAAAGCACATTGAGGTCTATTAACCTTTTGTAAATGATCTCTGCCTTGATATAAATTTTTATAACATCGGTTATTTTTTTTATATGAATTTCATTATCTTTCAATATGAAAGGACATTGAGTTCTATTGACCTTTTGCAAATAACATTATCTTCATAGAAATTTTTGTAGCATTGGTTGTTTTTTTATATGAATTTCACTATCTTCAAATGTGAAAGGACATTGAGGTTTATCAACCTTTTGTAAATAGCCTACTTTTATATGAATTTTTGGAGTAAGATTTAAATTTCTTGGAAGACCTTAGGAAATTACCTACCAATAATTATAAGAAATAGTTCCATAATCAATTATGAAGATACGATCAAGATGAAAGTAGCGGGAACTATTTCTTCTGTCTGTAACATCCGACACGATACAGCAGGTGGATATCTAGGCAATATCTCGGCTAGGAGAGACATCAGTCTCTACGTTGGCTGAAGGGTCTATGAGCAGGTTTTTTAAGTGCTGTGGCTGGCCGATGTGGGATACCACCTCTTACCGTTAAAAAAAGATTTAAACTTTAAGTGCTATGGCTGGTGGATGTGGGATTCCACCCCTTAACTTTAAAAAAGAGATTTAAATCGTTAGTGGAAGGATGGGTTTGAGAACACATGACCTCAGGCATTGCGTGAGCGCAGCACGCCATCGACCTAACTTTGTTAATATTATAATGTAATGCATGGCTTACATATTCAATGTTTATTTATGTATATTATATTAAGATTCTCTTTTATATATATTCATATTATAAATTATGTTACATATGCATAAATTAATATATGTTTATATATATATATATATATATATATATATATATATATAAATAAAATTATTATAAATGAATAAATTTTAATTATCATATGTTTGGTATAATAAATAAATATAAAATAGCTATATATAAATTTATAAATAAAATTATCAATATTTTAAAATAAAAGTATTAATACTTTTATCATAATTTCACTTATGTCATTAAATACATCCAAATTAGATATATTTATATAAAATTTATTTTTAAATTCTAAATATTATTTTTGAATGTTATAAATTATATCATAGATTTCTTTAACAAAACAATATCAAAATGTTTATTATTATTTCTAATATTCAATTTTTGAATTGTTTTAAATATTTCTATGATTT
This sequence comes from Vitis riparia, assembly GCF_004353265.1. Classification (NCBI taxonomy): domain Eukaryota; kingdom Viridiplantae; phylum Streptophyta; class Magnoliopsida; order Vitales; family Vitaceae; genus Vitis; species Vitis riparia. Next base: position 10,835,405 of record NC_048435.1, on the reverse strand, counting down.
TTTATTAATTTTTATTTCATCGATATTTTGTATTAGAATATCTACTGATATTTCCTTATATATTCTAATATATATGTAAAACCTATATATTGATATATCTATAAAAACTTAATATTTTTCATAAAAAATTTATTAAATAAAGACATTCCATAAATTTAAGTTATAAAAATATCAAAATAAATATTACAAAGAAAATGAACTAAACTAAAGAAGGATGAAGTTGTACAAATATTGGAACTAGAGAGAAAAATAAAGTTACAAAAGATAATGAAATATTACATTTGGGTGTGGACGGAAGGTTTGCCTTTTCTACATGAATCCAACTATTTTTTAATGTGAAAGTCACAGACCTCTATTACATTTTAGTTAGCAGCCTACTTTGACGTGGATTTCCAACAAGAATCTAATAAATCTCTTAGAAAGATGATAGAATTTTCCCATCAGTATCTATAACAAATAATATTATCAAAATACTTAAGTTGACGGAAAAAAATTAAGTATAAATGATTAATTAAAAAGGAAAGCAATATTACTTAGTCTTAATTAGGGATTTCTCATCATCATAGGTGCCGCGCACAAATATTGTGGAAACAAAAACTGAAAACAACACCTTCCATGAAATTTCATTTCAAAATATTAGAATTCCTTACCTCGATTCCATCCACCAGGAAACGAGACCTCTGCTACCCACCACCCCTTCTTCAACACCTTCCCCACCATCTTCTCTGCATCCCTTAATGCAGTCTCCAACACAAAGGGAATGAAGAAAGGATCTTCCCCAACCAAAAGGTAAAATATGTGTTTCTCTTAGAATCTATATACAAAGAAATTTCTCAAAGAGGCCTTTATATATGTCTTTCTTTTCTTTTACGACTGCAGATGAAGCTTTTCAGCTGAACCTCCCTCCCAGCTTGGATTTTTGTTCATGGTGAAGAGGTCTGAAGCCAATAGTCATTGAGCATCCAAGGACCCTCCAAACTCCCTTGTAATTTTGGTTCAAGCCATCCAAAAATGGCTTCTTCCAGCACCCATAGAGCCTCTTCTTCTTCTACTATTTCTCGTAATTATGATGTGTTCTTGAGTTTTAAAGGTGGAGACACTCGCAAAAATTTCACTGATCATCTGTATACCACTTTGACTGCATATGGAATTCAAACTTTCAGAGATGATGAAGAACTTGAGAAAGGAGAAGATATTGCATCTGATCTCTTAAGAGCTATAGAAGAATCAAGGGTTTTTATTATTATTTTCTCAAAAAATTATGCTTACTCCAGATGGTGTTTAAATGAACTCGTAAAGATCATTGAACGCAAGAGCCAAAAGGAATCAGTGGTACTTCTACCAATTTTCTACCATGTGGATCCATCTGACGTACGAAACCAAAGGGGAAGTTTCGGAGACGCACTTGCCTGCCATGAAAGAGATGCAAATCAAGAAAAGAAGGAGATGATACAAAAGTGGAGGATTGCCTTGAGAAAAGCAGCTAATCTATCTGGATGCCATGTGGATGACCAGTAAGTATGCTTCTCTTCACCTCTCGTTTATCTGTTTAAATGGGATATTGAAAATGCAAATTTGGAAGAACGATTTTCATTTAAAAAAAAAAATTAAATATGACTTCTTTAGGGATAAAAATGCCTGTCAACAATTATTCAATCTCCATCTCAAATCGATCAAACACTTTTTGGATAAAAAGTACTTCAAGAGTTAAAAAAAAAAAAATATCAAAAGGAGATTATATATGTAATTTTCAATACATTGAAGTTTTTTGATATTTATTTAAATGGAATATTTCTTTAGAGATTTTATTTGCAATTTTCAATACATTGAAATTTTATGTGCAATCAAATATTAGTTTTTGAATCCCTTTTAATCAATATCTTATTTTGCTATGTGGCACTGGTACTTGCATAATGCCTATGAATTCCATGCTCACTTACTACAAAGATCCCCATGCATCTCCCTTTATTTCCTGAATTTCAATTTACATTTTTGCTTGTTTTTTGCGTATATATTCTTCAAAAAGTCTTAATTCCCCTGCACTAAATGCTCACTCATTCCAACAATATTGATGCCAAGCTTATTTTGTGATCTTCACGATGGATTTTCATTATGTCAAAGGGAGTAACCATTTTGTCCCTTTGACCTTTTGAGTTCATTTCGATTAATTTACCTTAAACTCTGCCCTTTAACATTCCTATCATGCTCTTTTAGAATGATTTTACTTGTAAGTCTATTCTCATGATGAAGCTCTCATGAATATGTGTTGGTCCAAAAATACAATTATCAAAATTTAACCTTTTTTTTTAATTTTCTCTAAAGCAAATCATATTGAAGTTCCCAGTCAACAAGCAAATCATGAAATTTTCCACATTCACCTGTTTCCTGATTCCTCTTTGGAAATGCAACATTAATTGGCAAGCTAAAAATGGAGTCCTTGCAACATTGGTAAGTATTGGTGAGTTAATAAAACCTGAAGACAAGTGACATCGAGGAATCATAAGCAACTTGTTTGTGAAATAAAAGTTGAAAAAAGGCATTAGCTTGTTCATAGAGTAGTCCTACACAATGCTCTAACAGTATGAGTATTGAAATTTGCAACTTGGCACATTAGTAGTTTGATACTTGCAAATTTTGAAGCTTAAATATGTAAGTAAATTGGCTTGACTCCTTTCTTTTGCATTCCATTGCTACTAATTCAATAATATTGGACACCGCCATACGCGACTAAATTTATTTTAAATTTATTATATTTTGTAACTGATTCTAACTCATCATTGTACTTAATTTATATGATTGGCAGGTATGAGACTGAGGTTGTCAAGGAAATTGTTAATACAATCATTAGAAGATTAGACCTTCAACCTTTAAGTGTAGGAAAAAACATGGTTGGAATTAGTGTACATTTGGAAAAATTGAAATTGTTGATGAACACCAAGTTAAATAAGGTTAGCATCGTAGGGATATTTGGAATTGGTGGGGTCGGCAAGACTACTATCGCCAAGGCTATTTATAATGAGATCTCACATCGATATGATGGTAGTAGCTTTCTTAGAAATATCAAAGAGAGATCCAATGGTGATATACTTCAGTTACAACAGGAACTTCTTCATGGTATCCTAAGGGGAAAAAATTTTAAAATAAACAATGTTGATGAAGGAATTAGTATGATAAAGAGGTGTCTAAGCTCCAAGAGAGTTCTTGTTGTTTTTGATGATGTGGATGAGTTGAAACAACTAGAATATTTGGCTGAAGAGAAGGATTGGTTTTGGGCCAAAAGTACAATCATCATTACATCTAGAGACAAACAAGTGCTTGCTCAATATGGAGCGGATATACCATATGAGGTTTCAAAATTAAACAAGGAAGAAGCTTTTAAGCTCTTTAGTTTGTGGGCCTTTAAACAAAATCGTCCCAAAGAAGTTTATAAAAACCTCTCATACAATATCATAGATTATGCTAATGGCCTTCCGTTAGCACTTAAAGTTTTAGGTGCTTCTCTTTTTGGAAAGAAAATAAGTGAATGGGAAAGTGCACTGTGTAAGCTAAAAGTAATACCCCACATGGAAATTCACAGTGTACTTAGAATAAGTTTTGATGGACTCGATGATATAGACAAGGGGATGTTTTTGGATGTTGCATGCTTTTTCAAAGGAGATCACAAAGATTTTGTTTCAAGAATATTGGGCCCTCATGCAGAGCATGCAATAACAACTCTAGCTGACAAATGTCTCATAACTATTTCAAAAAACATGCTAGATATGCATGATTTAATACAACAAATGGGTTGGGAGGTTATTCGTCAAGAATGTCCTGAAGACCCTGGAAGAAGGAGTAGATTGTGGGATTATAATGCCTATCACGTGCTAATAAGAAATACGGTAAGAGTCAAAGGCATGAACTTGTTTATATACGTGTGTATGCAAGCTTCAATACTATTATTATTTTTTCATAAATTAGCCATGTATATAACTCAATTAAGTCTAATGCATCTTTTGTTATGCCTACTCGTCTTATATTTTTCAGGGGACAAGAGCAATTGAGGGACTATTTCTAGATAGATGTAAATTTAATCCATCACAGCTTACTACAGAATCTTTCAAAGAGATGAATAGACTTAGATTGCTCAAAATCCATAATCCTCGTAGAAAGCTATTTCTTGAAGACCACCTTCCAAGGGACTTTGAATTCTCTTCTAATGAGTTAACATATCTGCATTGGGATGGATACCCTTTAGAATCTTTGCCATTGAATTTTCATGCAAAGAACCTTGTTGGACTCTTACTAAGGAACAGCAATATAAAGCAACTTTGGAGAGGGAATAAGGTATTGTTATTATTATTTAGTTACAGTTTAATTTTATATTAATTTTTAACATTTATATAAGTTCATCTATTGAAAAAAATTATTTTGTTACAGCTTCATGACAAGTTGAGGGTTATTGATCTCAGTAACTCTGTCCATCTCATCAGAATCCCAGACTTCTTAAGTGTGCCAAACTTGGAGATTCTAACTCTAGAAGGTTGTACAATGCATGGTACTTAAAAGATTGGTGCAGCAGTATTATAATTACTAAAACTAACTTGTTTTTTATTTTTTTAATTTTCCCTTGAATCTTGCAGGATGTGTAAACCTGGAGCTTCTTCCAAGAGGCATTTACAAGTGGAAACACCTTCTAACTTTTTCTTGCAATGGCTGTTCAAAGCTAGAAAGATTTCCAGAAATCAAAGGCAATATGAGAGAGCTAAGGGTGCTTGATTTGAGTGGAACAGCTATAATGGACTTACCATCATCAATTACACATCTAAATGGTCTTCAAACTCTCCTACTTCAAGAGTGTTTAAAGCTCCACCAAATCCCTAATCATATTTGCCATTTATCATCATTGAAAGAATTGGACCTCGGTCACTGCAACATAATGGAAGGAGGAATTCCTAGTGATATTTGCCATTTATCATCATTACAGAAACTAAATCTGGAACGGGGTCATTTTAGTAGCATACCTACTACCATCAATCAGCTTTCCAGGCTGGAAGTCCTTAACCTTAGTCACTGCAACAATCTTGAACAAATTCCAGAGCTTCCATCACGGCTACGGCTTTTAGATGCACACGGTTCAAATCGCACTTCATCAAGAGCCCCGTTTTTGCCATTGCATTCTCTGGTCAATTGCATCAGTTGGGCACAGGTATCATTTTCATGTCACACACTAGTTATATGCAGACTCTATATTTACATGGTGCTTTGGTGCAGGATTCGAAACGCACTAGTTTTAGTGATTCTTCCTACCATGGCAAGGGAACTTGTATTGTTCTTCCCGGAAGTGATGGAATTCCAGAATGGATAATGCATTGGAGAAATACACCTTTTCTAATAACAAAACTCCCTCAGAATTGGCACCAAAATAATGAGTTTTTGGGATTTGCTATATGCTGTGTTTATGTTCCACTTGCTGATGAATCTGACAAACCCAAAAAGGAATCTGCACATGGGCCCGAGAATGAATCAGACAATAAATCTGAGGATGAATCTACTCATACATGGAAGAATGAAACAGATGATAAATCTGTGGCTGAATCTTCTCGTAAGAATGAACATAAACATACACATTCTTGTCGTCTGCAGTGTGATCTGTATATCGGTGGTGATGGATTTGGATTAAAAATTGTAGATCGTCCCTTCTTTCGATCGAATTGTTTTTGCTATAAAGAAGACAAGGACGAAGATAATGAGAGTGTATCAGATCAAACGTGGGTGGTTTGCTATTCCAAGGCGGCTATTCCGGAAATGTTTCGCTCTTATCAATGGACTGATATCGTGCCTGTATTTCACGGCTTTGACATTAATTCTGAGAAAGCGGTGAAAGTGAAGGAGTGTGGAGTGCGCCTTATATATTCCCAAGACCTTCAACAAAGCCATCCATTAACAACACAGACAGAGGGCGCAGATGTTAGACTATGCATTACATGCCAAAGGGATGGGGCACTTCGACGGAAGCGGTGTTTTGCGGGCAGTGACATGAATGAAGTGCCCATTATCGAGAATCCCTTAGAACTTGATAGATTATGTCTGCGGGATTGCAAAAATCTTACGAGTCTGCCCAGTGGCATTTGTAATTTCAAATCCCTTGCAACTCTCTGTTGCTCTGGCTGTTCACAACTAGAGAGCTTTCCAGAAATCCTGCAAGATATGGAGAGCTTGAGAAATCTTTATTTAGATGGAACCGCCATAAAAGAGATACCATCATCAATTCAACGTCTAAGAGGGCTTCAATGTTTGCTTCTGTTAAACTGCAAAAACCTCGTGAATCTTCCCGAGAGTATTTGTAATTTGACATCTTTTAAAATTCTCATTGTCAAAAGCTGTCCAAACTTCAAGAAATTGCCAGACAACTTGGGGAGACTACAATCTTTACTTCGTCTTATTGTTGGGCATTTAGATTCAATGAATTTTCCATTGCCATCTTTGTCCGGTTTATGCTCCTTGAGGACATTAAAAATTCAAGGCTGCAATCTAAGGGAATTTCCCAGTGAAATTTATTACCTATCATCACTGGTAACATTATCTCTGGGGGGGAACCACTTTAGTCGCATACCTGATGGGATCGGTCAACTTTATAACCTAGAACATCTTTACTTGAGTCACTGCAAGATGCTTCAACATATTCCAGAACTTCCATCAGGTTTAAGGCGTCTAGATGCCCATCAATGCACATCCCTGGAAAATTTATCCAGTCCATCAAATCTTCTCTGGTCTTCTTTATTCAAATGTTTTAAATCCCAAAGTCAGGTATGGTTTTCATGTATCATTTAACCTTTCTTTTCCTGAAGACACAAAATTCAGAGGGTAATTTTTGTGCAGGGGCGTGAAGTTAGAAGATTTATCAAAGCTTTTATTGGTGAAAGTAATGGGATTCCGGAGTGGATAAGCCATCAGAAAAGCGGGTTCAAAATAACAATGAAACTTCCTTGGAGTTGGTATGAAAATGATGACTTCTTGGGCTTTGTTCTGTGCTCTCTTTGTGTTCCGCTTGAGATTGAGACCACAACACATAGGCGTTTCAACTGTAAATTGAATTTCGATGGTAACAGTGCATATTTTTCCCAGCAATTTCATCAATTTTGTGAATTCTGCTATGATGAAGATGCATCAAGTCAAGGGTGCTTGATATATTATCCCAAGTCACGTATTCCTGAGAGATATCACTCAAATGAATGGAGAACCTTGAACGTTTCATTTAATGTCTACTTAGGTGTTAAACCAGTGAAAGTGGCGAGGTGTGGCTTCCACTTTCTATATGCCCACGATTATGAACAGGACAATCTAACAATTGTACAACGTAGAAGTAAGCTGTGACACCAGTTCAGCAGTAGAAGATACTAATACTGATGTGGAGAGAAGCTGTGATGGCACCACCCTGAATATTGATGGTAATGGTGTTGATGCCCAAGACCATGAAATGGACCATATGCACAGATGGCTGGAGCTTCTTTGTTGATGTTGACCAAACATTTACCTCAACTTTTTGGTAATTAAGCCACCCTCCTTTTCTTAGTTTCTATTTTATATGCCTTGCTGATTCCAAGGGGCTGAAATTCCTTCTACTGAAGTTTTTGTTTTGTTTTTTTTTTTTTTTTTTTCTCAAAACCCATTTTTATTGGGACTCGTTTTAGGGCATTTCTAGGACAAGCTTGATTGTTGTTAATTTTTTTGCAGATTAAACATTTTGTTGGATAAGTTAGTACACACCAACCTTCATCAGTTAAGCCATGTCCGGATGTCCTTATTAATCAAGGCAAGTCAAATACTTCAACCCAGTCTTAGATTTTGATTAAAGTGATGCCAATTTAAACTCACTCTTGCACTATGCATAATTCTTGGTGTAAAGAGATAGAATCTCCAACCTAGAATGAGCAATCAAATTAGGTGGGAAAGAATATTTCAATTTCAAGTATTTTGTTTTGGAATACTTTAATATCCATGTTAGTTTTTGTTCCCACATACATCAAATGAGCAAAAATATAAAATTATGACATTGCATTTGTTAATTAAGTTATTACTTTTGAAGCATCAACCATTTTGTGAAACTAGTTTATCATAAAAACTAACATACGTACAATTTAATGTCTCAACCTTGGGTTTGATTGATATCCAAATGAAATATCTCAAGCAATTGAAAGTGAAAGTTGAGATGATTATTCAAGGGCCTAAAGCTCGATTGATCAACCATACATCCTTATTCATTAAGGCAAGTTAGACATTACAAGCAAATTTCCAATTTTTATTAAACTCTTATCAAGTTGAATTCACACCCTTTTTTAATTTGCTACTCCATTTGTATTTTATTTTATTTTTTCAAATCTAAAAGGGAAAGAGAATGTCAAATTAAGAACAAGCAATCAAATTCAAGAGGAGAAGGTGTTATGAGGTGACATATTCATACAAAAAAAGAAAGATAAGAAAGTGTTATTTATAGTGAGTGATCTTTGGTAAGGATTAGGTCAAGCGACTTAAGGATCTTAATTTTAGAGTTTTAGAGGGTTGTATTGCAATATTTTGTATTGTTCCAAAATTTTCAAAGGATGAGATTGTCAATGTACTAGTTTAAGTAGACAAATTTGCTCTATAGGTTATTGGTTCAAAACTACTTTACTACCACTAAGTCTTATATTAACACATACAAGTTGGAAACATAAATTGAAGCTAATTATGTTGTTTTGGATTTGGTTAATTAATTACAAATTTAAATTTTGAATTTAATATAAAAAGAAGTGCATAAAACTTAAGAAAGTTAAAAATATCATTTCTTTATTGATTTCTTCCTTTCAACTTTGTTAAACTTTTCATTATATTCTAAGGTTTTTGTTCTTCTAATGAGAAAATTAATTTCATGCCTATTGTTATCAAACATTAAAATGAAAAGAAATGATCGACCATTTCAACATTCCATTTATAAGTGCATCCAAATACAAGAATTGGAATTACCAAATTTATTTTTATTCAAGATCAAATAAGAATGAAAGCAAAATGTTTATTCTCATCTCAATTCCCACATACCAAACATTGTCTAAGGTTTCGTTTGGTACATGAAAATAGGAATGGAAATAGAATGAGGATATGGTGAATCCTAATCCCATGTAAGATAAGATAAATGAATCAAAATCCCAGTGATAATGGAATTTGGTTTCCATAACAATGATTTTTTATTCCTATTCTTATTCCAAAAACAATCCAAACACATTAACTCATTCCCATGCTTTATTCTATGATTTCAAACAAGGCCTATATAGAGATACTTTAGAAGTTACATGATTTGTATAATAGCATACTCTTTTTAACTATATTATATTTGTAATCAAATATTAAAGAAAATGGGGTGAGATTTTTTTTTAAAATAATGATTATTTTCATATAATTTTTATAAGCATTAATTTTATAAATTTTTTTATTATTTTATGAATTTTTTTTTTTGGAATAATTTTCTTTTCATACTTCCAAAAGAATAAATGGGAAAAAGGAACAAAAAGTGCCTTTTTTAGTTGCTATTATAATATAGCTAGCACTAAACTTTAATGTTCAAAGAAATCTTTAAGTTATAGATATTATTTTGAACTTCAATCGTGACACTTATCTTTTGCACTACCGTTATTTATGGTAAGTTCTTCAAGGAGTTGGTTAAATGATTGCTTTCTCAATTTCTTTGAGGGATTTCAATGAATTGAGTAGATAAATTTTGAATTTCATAATTATAGTAGAAAAGGCATTCATGAAAACTCTAATTTAACTTTGCAAAAATAATTAAAGGATAAATATTTAATATAAAAAAGTAACTTTTTTCTCCATTAATCATCAAATGAAGCATAATTGCACTTACTTTGTAGTAATGACAAAAGGATAAATATTAAAGAAAAGGAGATAATATTTTTTTCTTAAAAAATATTATCATTTGACATAACTTTTATGAGCATATATTTCATAAATTCATTATATGATATCATTTTTTGAATAATTTGAGAACAAATAAGGAGACTTTGGAATAAATGTCAAGTGAAACCATTGTTACTAAATTCAAATAAAAAAAAATTGGTTTAAGAAAAAAGAGAAAGTATTATAAATAGCATAGTATTAAATTCCAAGGGATGAAAATAAAATTGAAAGATGAAATATCACATTAAGTAGGGACGCAATATTTGCTTTTCCATATGAAGCCAACTATTATTAAGTGATTATATATATACATGCAAATTTCGCACAAAGATTCATAAAAGTTTTCATGAAAGTGCAAAAAAGCTACCAAATTGGAATGTAAATATATAAAAAGGAAAACTATTGTATAGTTTTAGTCATTTTTTTATTCATATCCATCGAATCTCCTATCGTTATATATATTTGGAACCTCTAGCTATATAAATATTTTGAAAAACAAAAAAAAATTATTAAATTGATTTTGTGTACTTCGAGCGGCTCAAAGTTATAGCTAAAATTTAATACGGAGAACATGCATAAAAGATTTCTTTTCTTAATATATATATATATATATATATTTGTGTGTGTGTGTAATAAAAGGGCATAAGGTTCCTCAAATATTATTTTGGAAAAAAAATTTAAAAGAAATGCTTCTAAAAATTATACTATTTGTATTTAACTAGTCACCAATGAATGCCAAAAAGGAGAAAAACAAAAGAAAAATGAAAAAAACAACTATTATTTTTTTCATTTTACCCAAACATGAGAAATAGTGAGAAAGTTCCTTGGCTTATTAAACTTTGGTAGTAGCTTACCTTCAAAACAATTTCTTACCAAGATCTAAATTTCAAAAAATGATATGAAATATTTTCATGCAATTTTCCTTGGTTTATTAAACTTTGGATGGTAGTGTGCCTTCAAGCAAATTTCTTAGAATGCCTTTGTCATCAAAGTTCAAGACAATCACTAAGAGAGAAGATTAATTGATTGTTGAATGTTGAAAGGAGAAAAACAAAAAATAAAATGCAAAATATAGTCATCAAAGATCTTTAACTTATAAGAGAAACACTAAAAGTAAGAAGATTGGTTGTTGAATGTTGAAAGGAGAAAAAAAAAGAAAAAAATAAGGATTTTAACTTTGTTGATTTTTGAATGCTACATCTCCTTTCTAGAAGTTTATAATACTTATTTTAAATAACCATTAATTGGTTTTCCTCCATTTGAAAGATATTTTTTTTTTTTTAAACAATAGTAGAAACTAAACAATTTTTTAAAAAGAGAGTTTCTATAATATCAAGAGAAAGATATATTTACCAAATAAAAATAATATTTTTCTTTAAGAGAAAGTTTCATAGAAACTAACCCATAATATGTAAGTGAATCATTCAAAGGGAGAAAAACAATTAAAGACAAGGAAAAAATTTCTTATCTTTCCAAATTTAATGAAATCCTTTCAAAAAAAGAGAAAAAAAGAGAAAAAAATCCTTTCAATATCTTCAAGTTAAGAGATTTTTAAATTCTAATTGGTATCAAACAAAGGATAATTGCACTTACTTCAATCATTTGCAAGAATGATAAAAGGATAAAAATTAAAGAAAAGGAGATGATTTTTTTTTAATATATAAATGAATTATAAATTTGATATAACTTTGACAAGCACATTTTTAAGAAATTCCTTATATAACATCATCTTTGGAATGATTTGAGAGCAAATAAGGAGGCTTTGGAATGAATGTCAAATGTGTTAGTGCTGGTTGGTCTAACTGTGCTCTGGGGTTGTTCGGGTTGAGATAACCTGCAAGCGGCAAGCACACCTACAAGAAGGAATTCCTGCCTGGGTTGTCAGGGCAAATCCCTTTTCTCAAAGGTGTATTTAAAAATAATTAAATGGTTGGAAATGCAAGGAAAACAAGAAGCAAAAAATCTTTTCTCTAAAATTTTATATGGGAGGATTTTGCGTGCATATTTTATTCATAATTTATTGGGTTTGATAAAGGATGGAAGGTATCGGAAATATCTCGGCCCAGCCCACCATGCGCATTCAAACTTCGCTACCTGCCAAATGATCTACGAGGTTCGATGTCATGTGCCATTCCACCTTTTACCTTTAAGAAAAGATTTAAACTTTAAGTGCTATGGCTGGCCGATGGTTCAAAAATAAATTATTTAAACCCATGACCTCAGGCATAGAGTGAGAGCAGCACGCCACCAACCTAACTTTGTTAATATTATATTGTTATGTTTGACTTATATATACAATATTTATTTATGTATATTATATTAAGATTCTCATTTTTATATATTCATATTTATAAATATAATATATGTTTTTTAATGTATATAAATAAAATTATTACAAATAAATTAATTTTAATTATCATCATTCCTTTTATGTCATGAGATACATTTATATAAAATTTACTTTTAAATTCTAAATATTATCATTAAATATTATAAATTATATCATATATATATATATATATATTAATTTTTTAATAAAACAACATCAAAATATTTATTATTATTTTTTCTATTCATTTCTTAGAATTGTTATAGACATTTATATAATTTTTAATTATTTTTTGTTTCATTAATATTTTTCACGTTATATTATGATATATATATATATATATATATATATATATATATATATATATATATATATATATATATATATATATAAATAAAACCGATTTACTAATATATTTATAAAAATCAATATTTTTAATAAAAAATCTATATTTTTAATTAAAAAAACTAATAAATTTCATAAAAAGATGATAAAATTTTCCAATCGTTATTTATAAAAAAATAATATTATCAAAATACAAGAGACAAAAAATAAAACAAATTACAATTAGAATATGAAATGGAAGGACAAAAATTAAGTATATGATTAATTAAAAAGAAAAGCATTACTTTTTAGTCTTAAATAGGGATTTCTCATCATCATAATTATGTCCTCTGGCTGCCGCACAAATATTGTGGAAACAAAAACTAAAAACAACACCTTCCATGAAATTTCATTTCAAAATATTAGAATTCCTCAACTCCATTCCATCCACTGGTCAACGAGACCTCTGCTACCCACCGCCTCTTCTTCAACACCTTCCCCACCATCTTCTCTGCATCCCTTAATGCAGTCTCCAACACAAAGGGAATGGAGAAAGGATCTTCCCCAACCAAAAGGTTAAATATGTGTGAGTTTCTCTTAGAATTTATATACAAAGAAATTTGTCAAAGAGGCTTCATATATGTTTTTTTTTTCTTTTATGATTGCAGATGAGCCTTTTTAGCTGAACCTCCCTCCCAGCTTGGATTTTTGTTCATGGTGAAGAGGTTGCTTCTCTTCACCTCGTGTAGAAATGGGTTATCTGTTTAAATGGAATATTGAAAATGCAAATTCGGAAGAATGACTTTCATTTTTCAAAAATATGAAATATAACTTCTTTTGGACAAAAATGCCCTTAACTAATTTTTTAATTCAATCCCACATCAAACACTTTTGGATAAAAGTTAGTAAAAACTAATAACGTATCAAAAGGAGGTTACATGTGCAATTTTCAATACATGGAAGTTATTTGATATTTCTTTTCATTGAATATTTCTTTAGGGATTTTATGTGCAATTTTTAAATCCTTTTAATCAATATCCTATTTTGCTATAAGGCACAGTGATTGCATAATCCCTTTAAATTCCATGCTCACTTACTGCAAAGATTCCCATGCATCTCCCTCGATTTCCTGAGTTTCAATTTATATTTTTGCTTGTCTTTTTTTTTTTTTTTTTTTGTGTTTATTCTTCAAAAAGTCTTAATTCCCATGCACTCAATGCATACTCACTGCAAAAATATCATTGCTAAGTTTGTTCTATAATCTTCATGATGGATTTTTATTATGTTTAAAGGGAGTAACAATTTTGTCCCTTTGACCTTTCAAGCTCGTTTGGATTAATTTACCCTAAACTCTGCCCTTTAACATTCCTATCATTCTCTTTTGGAATGATTTTACTTGTAAGTTTATTCTCATAATGAAGCTTTAGTTCCTCATGAATATGAAAATGTTAACGAATTCTAACTTCAATTTTTCCCTTGTGTTGGTCCAAAAGTACAAATATCAAAATTTAACTTTTAATTTTCTATAAAGTGTACTTTGACACTTCTATCATATTTAAGTTCATAATCCACAAGCAAATCATGAAATTTTCTACATTCACTTGTTTCCTCATTCCTTTATGGAAATGCAAAATTAATTGGCAGACTAAAAATGAAGTCCTTGCAACATTCGTAAGAGCATTGATAAGTTAATAAAACCTAAAGACAAGTGAAATTGAGGAATCCTAAGCAACTTGTTTGTGAAATAAAAGTTGAAAGAAGTCATTCGGTGGTTCAGAGAGGAGTCCTAAACAATGGTCCAACAGTAAGAGTATTGAAAATTTGCAACTTGGCACATTAGTAGTTTGATACTTGCAAATTTTGAAGCTTAAATATGTAAGTAAATTGGCTTCAGGGCCCCTTTCTTTTGCATTCCATTGCTACTAATTCAGTAATATTGGACACTACCATACACAACTAAATTTATTGTACATTTATTACATTTTGCAACTCATTCTAACTCATCATTGTACTTAATTTATATAATTGGCAGGTATGAGATTGAGGTTGTCAAAGAAATTGTTAATACAATCATTAGAAGATTAAACCATCAACCTTTAAGTGTGGGAAAGAACATAGTTGGGATTAGTGTTCATTTGGAAAAATTGAAATCATTGATGAACACTAACTTGAATAAGGTTAGCGTGGTTGGGATATGTGGAATTGGTGGGGCTGGTAAGACTACTATCGCTAAGGCTATTTATAATGAGATCTCATATCAATATGATGGTAGTAGCTTTCTTAAAAATATCAGAGAGAGATCCAAAGGTGATATACTTCAATTACAACAAGAACTTCTTCATGGTATCCTAAAGGGGAAAATTTTTAAAGTAAACAATATTGATGAAGGAATTAGTATGATAAAGAGGTGTCTCAACTCCAATAGAGTTCTTGTTATTTTTGACGATGTAGACGAGTTGAAGCAACTAGAATATCTGGCTGAAGAGAAGGATTGGTTTGAGGCAAAAAGTACAATCATCATTACATCTAGAGACAAACAAGTGCTTGCTCAATATGGAGTAGATATATCATACGAGGTTTCAAAATTAAATAAGAAAGAAGCTATTGAAGTCTTTAGTTTGTGGGCCTTTCAACATAATCTTCCCAAAGAAGTTTATAAAAACCTCTCATACAATATCATAGATTATGCTAATGGCCTTCCATTAGCACTTAAAGTTTTAGGTGGGTCTCTTTTTGGAAAGACAACAAGTGAATGGGAAAGTGCATTGTGTAAGCTAAAAACAATACCCCACATGGAAATTCACAATGTACTTAGAATAAGTTTTGATGGACTCGATGATGTAGACAAGGGGATATTTTTGGATGTTGCATGTTTTTTCAAAGGGAATGACAAAGATTATGTGTCAAGAATATTGGGTCCTTATGCAGAGTATGGAATAACAACTCTAAATGATAGATGCCTCTTAACCATTTCAAAAAACATGCTAGATATGCATGATTTAATACAACAGATGGGTTGGGAAATTATTCGTCAAGAATGTCTTGAAAACCCTGGAAGAAGGAGTAGATTGTGGGATTTTGATGCCTATCATGTGCTAACAAGAAATATGGTAAGCGTCAAATGCTTGAACTTGGTTTATGTGTGTGTATGCAAGCTTCAATACTATTATTATTTTTTAAGAAATTAATTACCATATATATGACTCATTTAAGTTTCCTACATCTTGTGCTTCACTTACTGTCTTACATTTTTCAGGGGACACAAGCAATTGAAGGACTATTCCTGGATAGATGTAAATTTAATCCCTCACATCTGAACAGAGAATCTTTCAAAGAGATGAATAGACTTAGATTGCTTAAAACCCGTAGCCCTCGTAGAAAGCTATTTCTTGAAGACCATCTTCCAAGAGACTTTGAATTTTCTTCTTATGAGTTAACATATCTTTATTGGGATGGATACCCTTTAGAGTATTTGCCAATGAATTTTCATGCAAAGAACCTTGTTGAACTCTTACTACGGAACAGCAATATAAAGCAACTTTGGAGAGGGAATAAGGTATTATTATTATTATTTAGTTACACTTTTTTTTTATATTAATTTTCATTGTTTATGTAAACTTATCTATTGAAAAAAAATTATTTTGTTCCAGTTTCAAGAGAAGTTGAAGGTTATTGATCTCAGTTACTCCGTTCATCTCATCAAAATCCCAGACTTCTCAAGTGTGCCAAACTTGGAGATTCTAACTCTAGAAGGTTGTACATCGGTACTTAAAAGTTTGGTGCAGCAGTATTATAATCACTAAAACTAACTTGGTTTTTCTTTTTCCCTTGAATCTGGCAGGGTGTGTAAACCTGGAGCTTCTTCCAAGAGGCATTTACAAGTTGAAACACCTTCAAACTTTGTCTTTCAATGGCTGTTCAAAGCTAGAAAGATTTCCAGAAATCAAAGGAAATATGGGAAAGCTGAGGGTGCTTGATTTGAGTGGAACAGCTATAATGGACTTACCATCATCAATTTCACATCTAAATGGTCTTCAAACTCTCCTACTTGAAGACTGTTCAAAGCTTCACAAAATCCCTATTCATATTTGCCACTTATCATCATTGGAAGTATTGGACCTAGGAAACTGCAACATAATGGAAGGAGGAATTCCTAGTGATATTTGCCATTTATCATTATTACAGAAACTAAATCTGGAAGGGGGCCATTTCAGTTGCATACCTGCTACCATCAATCAGCTTTCAAGGCTGAAAGCCCCCTTAACTTAAGTCACTGCAACAATCTTGAACAAATTCCAGAGCTTCCATCAAGTCTACGGCTTTTAGATGCCCATGGTTCAAATTGCACTTCATCAAGAGCCCCGTTTTTGCCATTGCATTCTCTGGTCAATTGCTTCAGTTGGGCAAAGGTATAATTTTCATGTCACAGACTTGTTTTATGCAGACTCTATATTTACATGGTGCTTTGGTGCAGGATTGGGAACGCACTAGTTTTAGCGATTCTTCCTACCATGGGAAGGGAATTTGTATTGTTCTTCCCAGAAGTGATGGAATTCCAGAATGGATGATGTATCGTAGAGATGGATATTTGGTGACAACAGAGCTCCCTCATAATTGGTACCAAAATAATGAGTTTTTGGGATTTGCTATATACTGTGTTCATGTTCCACTTCTTGATGAATCTGAGGACATACCCGAAAAGGAATCTGCACATGGGTCCGAGAGTGAATCAGACGATAAATCTGAGGATGAATCTGCTCATACATGGGAGAATGAAACAGATGATAAATCTGTGGCTGGATCTTTTAGTAAGAATGAATATGAACACACGCATTCTTGTAGTCTGAAGTGTTCTTTGAGTGTCCATGGTGATGGAGTTGGAATGATAGATCTTTCCCTGTTTGAATCCAATTGTTTTTGCTATAAAGAAGGCAAGGACGAAGACAATGAGAGTGTATCAGGTCCAATGTGGGTGGTTTGCTATTCCAAGGCGGCTATTCAGGAGTGGTTTCGCTCTGATCAATGGACTCTCATTGGGACTTCATTTCAGGACTTTTACAATAATTCTGAGAAAGCCTTGAAAGTAAAGGAGTGCGGAGTCCGCCTTATATACTCCCAAGACCTTCAACAAAGCCATCCACTAACGATACAGACAGAGGATGCAGATGTTAGAATATGCAGTGAATGCCAACAGGATGCGACATGCCGACGGAAGCGGTGTTTTAAGGGAAGTGATATGAATGAAGTACCCATTATGGAGAATCCCTTGGAACTTGATAGTTTATGTCTGCGGGATTGCAAAAATCTTACGAGTCTGCCCAGTAGCATTTTCGGTTTCAAATCCCTTGCAGCTGTCTCCTGCTCTGGCTGTTCACAACTAGAGAGCTTTCCAGAAATCGTGCAAGATATGGAGAGCTTGAGAAAGCTTTATTTAGATGGAACCGCCATAAGAGAGATACCATCATCAATTCAACGTCTAAGAGGGCTTCAATCTTTGTTTCTGTCACAATGCAAAAATCTTGTGAATCTTCCTGAGAGTATTTGTAATTTGCATCTTTTAAAACTCTCGTTGTCAGTCGCTGTCCAAACTTCAACAAATTGCCAGACAACTTGGGGAGACTGAAATCTTTAGAGCATCTTTTTGTTGGGTATTTAGATTCAATGAATTTTCAATAGCCGTCTTTGTCCGGTTTATGCTCCTTGAGGATATTAATGCTTCAAGCCTGCAATCTAAGGGAAATTCCTAGTGAAATTTATTACCTATCATCACTAGTAACATTATATCTGATGGGGAACCACTTTAGTCGCATACCTGATGGGATCAGTCAACTTTACAACCTAAAACATTTTGACTTGAGTCACTGCAAGATGCTTCAACATATTCCAGAACTTCCATCAGGTTTAACGTATCTAGATGCCCATCACTGCACATCCCTGGAAAATTTATCCAGTCCATCAAGTCTACTCTGGTCTTCTTTATTCAAATGTTTTAAATCCCAAATTCAGGTATGATTTTCATATAGCATTTAACATTTCTTTTCATGGACACACAAATTTAGAGGGTAATTTTTGTGCAGGGGGTTGAAGTTGGAGCCATTGTCCAAACTTTTGTTCCTGAAAGTAATGGGATTCCCGAGTGGATAAGCCATCAGAAAAGCGGGTTCCAAATAACGATGGAACTTCCTTGGAGTTGGTATGAAAATGATGATTTCTTGGGCTTTGTTCTGTGCTCTCTTCATGTTCCACTTGATACTGAGACCTCAAAACATAGGAGTTTCAACTGTAAATTGAATTTCGATCATGACAGTGCATCTTTTCTGTTGGATGTTATCCGGTTTAAACAATCTTGTGAATGCTGCTACGATGAAGATGAATCAAATCAAGGGTGGTTGATATATTATGCTAAGTCAAATATTCTGAAGAAATATCACTCAAATGAATGGAGAACCTTGAAAGCTTCATTTTATGGCCACTCCAGTAATAAACCAGGGAAAGTGGAGAGGCGTGGCTTCCACTTTCTGTATGCCCATGATTATGAACACAACAATCTCACAATGGTACAAGGCAGCAGTTCTCATGGGGATTTGGGTGGCCTTAGATCTCAGAGAAGCTGTGACACCAGATCAGCAGTAGAAGATACTAATACTGATGCCCAGAGAAGCTGTGATGGCGCAATGAAGAATATTGATGGTAATGGTGTTGATGCCCAAGACCATGAAATGGACCATATGCACAGATGGCTGGAGCTTCTTTGCAAATTTGTCCATTGGATATGCTGTACAAGACACTAATTTCAAGTAAGAGAATTGTTGATGTTGACCAAACATTTATCTCAACTTTTTAGTAAGCCACCTTACTTTTCTCTTCTTATTTTCTATTATATATTCCTCGGTGATTTCAAGAGGTATTCAAAAACCATTTTTATTGGAACCTATTTTAGGGCGCGCATTTGTAGGATAAGCTTGATTGCATTGTTAATTTTTTTTTGAAGATCAAACATTTTGTTGGATAAGTTAGTGCACATCAAGTTTTGATGGGATATTCCAAGCTGCTAAATACATAATGTCAAACGCCCGACCTTCATTGGTTAAACCATGGTTATCCGTATTAATCAAGGCAAGTCAAATGCTTCAAACCAATTTCTAAATTTTGATTAAAGTCATGCCAATTTGAACTCACACTTTTGTACTATCCATAATTCTTGGTCTTAAAAGATAGAATCTCCAAGCTACGAGCAATCAAATTAGGTGGGAAAGAACAATTCAATTTCAAGTATTTTGTTTTGGAATACTTTAAGATGCACGTTGGTATTTGTTCCTGCATATTTCAAATGAGCAAAAATATAAAATTATGGCATTGCATTTGTTAACTAAAGCTGATGTTTGGATTGATTCTTTAGTTCATAAGTTATTACTTTTGAAGCATTAAACATTTTGT